>NW_022103915.1:96508454-96516086 GCF_000313985.2 Echinops telfairi
GCTGGAGATGACGGTCCGTAGACATCCTTCAGACCTGGACGGGAACCCACCTTGTGGCCAAACAATCGACAGGCCTGTGAAGGAAACGGGAACCCTCACTGGGAACATGCCCCTCAGCATATTCAACCCAAGGGACCCAAACAGTAGCATGTGCTCAGAAACAACAACGAGAAGGCAGAGAGGCAGGAGAAGGAAAACTGGATAATGGGAACTCCAGGGAGAAGAGGGCTGTAATATTAGGGGATTGCAACTAAAGTCATGAAGGAAATGTGTATGAGATGTTGAATGAGAAACTAATTGGATCTATAAAGGGTCAAATAAAGCCCTTTAAAATGCCCCCACCACCACCAAAAAACAAAAAACAAACCAAACCTCAATCATCTCTGGTTCTTCTCCTGTGGAAAAAAGGTCAAAAATGAATCCTTTGGAGGCATATACTAAAATTGTGGCAGAAAAACAAGTCAGGCACTCAAACCTTCTAACGCTTTCCTCCCCCCAATCCCTTCAACAGAAGCTAGCTTCTGGAAGTCATAGACATCATAACAATAATAAACATCTTTGACCATCAGAAAAAAGATTAAGTCTATAATTCTGACTCGTACTCTCAGGTAAGCCTCTTCCTTCCAAAGTATTTCTACAACATCTTTTAATCTAATTCTCCGCCTTTCCCTCACTACTTTGCTAGTGAATATCTATCCCATACAGTTGGTATGACGAACTTACCTAGCTAGAGCCAGTTCTCCCAATTCGCTACTAATAGGAGGATTCCCCTAAGAATCATCCAAGAGTGAATGGAAATGCTAACGTATTTTTTAAGTAGGGCGATGGTTGATGCGGTTATCAAAATATTTCTGATATAAGATAAGCAGGATAAAAGCAGAACAATTGATCCTTTAAATGCTCTTGACGCATACTGTTCTGAAGAATGCATAGTTTTCCAAAGATCTCGAGTGAGCGAGAGGGTCTACAAACTACAGTCTGTGGGTCAAATCCAGTCTGACGCCTGTTTCAGTCAGGAGAGTTCTGCTGGAGCTCTGCCCCGACCATCCGTATGTGTGTTGTCTAGGCCTGCCTTCTTTCTACCACGGCAGAGTTGAGAGGCGACTTATCAGCCTCATCAAGCCAAAAACACGGACTGTCTGGCCCTTCACAGTAATCCTTTGCTGACCCCGGTCCTTAATTGCTTCACTCAACTTCATTTCTAGTAAGTGACCTCTGGTTTGCTTATCTTTACCTGGTATATTGACATGCTTAGAATGAGAATTGCTTTTTTTAATAGAAACAGAAAGAGCATTGACCTTTCATATTTCCAGAGGGGGCGGGAGGAGATGGATTTCCATTTCCAAAAGTGGTAGACAGAAAGGTTTTAAAGGGCGGTTATATAGCTCCAAACTTTTTCCCCCAGAAAGGATGGGGACATTTCTCTTGCCAACCTCTGTGGAGTTAGAAGAACTTAGAGGGCACTCAAAAGTAAACAACTTCCCTGGAATTCTATAACTGTCATCCATCACATAGGTCACTAAGCACAGGCATGTTCAGGCGTGTGACGAGTGAGGCCAGAGACCTGTGCACATTGTGGATTCCTTCTGGCAAAACAAGGACCACTTCACTGCTCGGACTCCATGAATCCCCATCTCATGGGCATTTTCATTAGCATCAGGCTCAACTCCAGGAGAAGAACGAAAATCACAGATGCTGAGCATAAACAGTACAATGCCCCTGCTGGCCTAGTGACATTGCGCTGATCATGGCTGTAATTGGATGACCAATTGATGACTCTTTGGGCTGCTAACCTCAAGGTCAGCAGTTCTAAACCACCAGTCGCTCTAAAGGAGAAAGATAAAGCTTTCTACTTTTGTAAAGATTTCTAGCCTCTGGAACCTATAGCGTGGCTGTGAATCAGAATCAACCTGATGGCAGTGAGTTTAAGTAACCAAAAAGTTGGAGCTTTGAACCAACCCAGAAGCACCTCAGGATAAAAGGCCTCCAACCTTTAGGCCACAAACCCTATAGAGACACATTGTGGTCTACAAGTGCAGGGTTTCCATGGGTCAGAATCAAGACAGTGGCGACCAGTAAATTAGAGGAAGTATAACCTGCGTGGATATAGAAGCACCTGGGCCTCT
Source organism: Echinops telfairi (assembly GCF_000313985.2). Taxonomy (NCBI): domain Eukaryota; kingdom Metazoa; phylum Chordata; class Mammalia; order Afrosoricida; family Tenrecidae; genus Echinops; species Echinops telfairi. The sequence continues at coordinate 96,510,581 of NW_022103915.1, forward strand.
GAGACCCAGGCTCCTTGCCTTGTGTTACTCTGTTTGTGACCCTAGTCCGTGACCTCCTTCAAAGGACCCAGTAAGGCCTCCAGGAGCTCTGTTTTCAGCTCAATGAGACAGGAGAGGGTGGAGGAAGAGGCAGAGGAGGTCAGAACTTGGTCATATGGCCGCGTTTCACTTCAAGAGAAGCTGGAAGTTGCAGGAAGAAATCTTACTTTGGGGCGATGGGTCTAACAAAACCATCTGAATTGGAGGAAGAAAAAAATTCTTTAAAGGAAGAAGGCATCCCATCTAGAGAAAATATGCAGAATTAAAGAGAATGATTATCAACTTCACCAAACGCTCATGGGGCCAATACAGCCCCAGAGCTTGTTTCTAAACTCATAGGGATCCTAAACTGGTTTTCCATCAAAGGGCTGCCCTAACTGTAAAAGTTAGTCTGTGTCTGATGGGGCTGCCCACTGTCACTGTCACGTAATGCCCTGAATATGAATATGAATACTGAAGTGGCAGTCAAGACAGAAATACCAGGAAGCTCACTTCTCGATCCTCCATGCAGAGTGAAAGCCCAGCTCCTGCCTAAGCCAAAATACTTCAAGAGGGCTATCCAATTTGCAACAGGCAAACAACAGGAAGGAGGCAGGCAGGCGCGCTACCACTTCACTAGGCCCCAGCAAGTCTGCTACCGAGGAGCAAGACAGGAAACTGAGTACAGACACTTCTGTCAAGGAAATGGGTACAGACTGACCTCACCGGCCATTCATTTCAGGCCTCCTCCAAGCCACTGTTTGTCATTCTGAAGGCTAATCAAGCCTGACACCAGCGACACTTAAGCCAGACTGAAGAAGCATCCAAACACGAAGCCTGGGTCTGCTAAAGGAGCCGTTCTATCCTTCATGCAAAAGAGGCTGGCACTACCCCAGTGGGAAGGAAAGATGAATTTCCAATTCACCTTTTCTACATTCGCCCAGGTGATCAGGAGGGCCTTCTCCCAGTTTCTGAGAGGAGACCTTGGCAGGTGGGATGCAGGTGAGGTCTCTTCTTGCCCAGTGACATATGCCCACTGACTTTTACCATGGGTTCCTGAGTGGGTGCTGTGCACTCTGACGGGGAGGCATGCACTGCTGTCTCTTAATGTTCCCCATAGCCTCCGTAGTGGCTGTGGCCAGAGAAGACATTCACCTAGGGGCAGGGGGCTGTGCTCCATCAACCACGACCTGCAGAGAAGCCAGACCCAAGGCCAGCCCTTGACTAAATTTTGAAGCTTGGTTTTAATTCATTAGCAAATTTCCTTTCAGCCTCCTTTGACTTATTTTTGGCATCATCTTCCTAGGCTTCCCCAGACTGCTTATCAAGCACTTCACCCACGTTGACCGTCCCATTTTGTCTCAGTCTAGACTTCCCTCAGTATCTCCTGGTACTAAAATGTAGTCTCTGTGCCTTTCACTTTACCACAGGAAAACAGTCACTGTTTAAAAACGGAGCTGATAAAACTTCCCTGAATAACTCTTGGGTCAGAGAGGAAATAAAATGTGCAGTTTCAGAGTTCTCAGGGGGGAAAACATCATGCTACTGACAAAACTATATATTTAAATGTATGGGGTACAGCTAATATTTATCTAGAGAAAAGAAAAGTCATTGTTATATAAATATTAGAGAAGGAAGAATAAAATAAGCTGCTGAGCAGAAAATAGAATACTATTCATAAACAGCTCTAGGAAAAAAGAAAAGAGATATAACTATGACTGAGAAAAGTATTAATATGGGCCATCTACTTGATATTAACACCTTCAAAAATATCAACAATATATTATAGTATTTTCTAGATGATTCATGAAAATGGAAAAATTAGTATGTTCATTGAAATTGGCAAGAGATTAAAAGTGACCAAGGAATGCCATCTTTTAAAAGCTCCGCAGTTATGTAATCACTATGTTTTTTAGAATATCTCAGAAAATTGGAAATGATGGAATGCTTTCTAGTTATTTTTAAGGAGTTGTTAGAAGCCCGAAGAATCCCTAGTGGCCCAAAGTACTAACTTTTTTTAACTGAATACTTTAGTACTAAGTGGCACTCAGTCCTCAGTTAATAACTGAAAACAGGCAGGTGGCACAAGTCCATTCTGAAGCACCTCAGAAGAAAGTCATGGCAATATGTTTTCAATAAGATGACGTTCATTAAAAACCTGAGGAAGCTCCATCATGCTCCTGCACACAGGGTGTCACCATGGGTTGGAATCACTCAGTGGCAACCGGGTTATCTTTTTTTAAAGCCTAACAAATTCAACACACACTTACATGAAGAGCCTATATGATATATAGAGACATCATAACTCGCAATATGATACAACGAAGTATTAAAAGAGTAATTCAAAATGGCCAAGTAAATTTTATTCCAGGAATATAAGGATCATTCTGTCTTAGAGATTATCTTAGCGAAATCCATTCACAGATCAAAGGGAAAACCACCACCTCAGCTGATGTTTAAAAGGGCCTTCTTCTGTTAGAGAAACACTAGAGTTGAAAGAAAAGGACACTTCTTCAAAATGATCCGGAGCACACCTACGGGAAACCAAGAACCAGTGTCAGGCGCTGTTATTGGGTGTCCTCCAGTCGGTTCCATGGTGGCCCTATGCAAGACAGACTGAGACACTGCCGGTCCTGTGCCACCTCACAATCGTACTTCTGCCTGACGTCATTGTGGCAGCCACTGTGCCCTTCCCTCTCCGTGAAGGCCGTCCTGGTTTTTGATGCCCCTCCACTTTACCAAGCATCATGTTCTTCCCCAGGGATTGGTCTCTTGATGACAGGTCCAAAGTGTGTCAGACGAGGCCTCCCCATCCTTGCCTCTAAGGAGCACGCTGCCTGGATTCCTGCCAATACAGATTAGTGCGTCCTTTTAGCAGCCCGCCGTACTTTCAGTATTCTTCTCCAGCACCACAATTCAAATGGATTGATTCTTTTTCACTCTTATGCAACGTCCAACTTCGACACGCACATGAGTCGAATGGAAACACCATGGCTTGGGACAGTCACACATCAATCCTCAAAGTAGAGTATTGCTTTTCAATACCCTAAAGAGGTCCTGCACAGCAGATTGACCTAATGCAATGCATCTTTTGATCTCTTGACTGGGCTCCCACGAGCATTGATTGTGACTCCAAGCAAGACAAATCCCTGACCCCTTCAACCTTTGCTCCATGTATCACGATGCCATCCATTGGTCCAGTTGTGAGGATTGTGTGCTTCTTTACTTTGAGTTGTCATCCATACTGAAGGCTGCACTCCTTGATCATCATCAGCACATGCTTCAAGTCCTCCTCACAGCAAGCAAGGTTGTGTCGTCTGCATGTGGCAGTTTGTTAACAAGCTTTCCTCCGATCCTAATGCCACATTCCCCCTCATATAGTTCATCTTCTCTGATGAGGTGCTCAGCATACAGATTGAAAAAGGATGGGGAGAGGATACAGCCCTGACTCATGTTTCCTGAGTTTAAGCTAGGTAGTATTTCTATGTTCTGTCTGCACATCCACTTCGTGATCGTGTACAAGTTCCACATAAGCACAATGAAGTGTTGAGGGATTTCCATTCTTACCAAGGTTATCCATAGTTGGTTACGATCCACAGCAATTCAATTACTTGGCATAGTCAATTAACACAAGTAAACATCTTTCTGGTATACTCTGCTTTCAACCAAGATCTATCTGACATCAGCAATGATATCCCTTGCCCCACGTCCTCTTTTGAGCCTGGCCTGAGCCTCCAGCAGCTCCCTGTCAGTGTGTTGCTGCAACCATGGTTGGATGATCTTTAGCAAACATTTACTTGCATGTGATATTAACGTTCCTGTTCTGTAAGTTGAGCGTGTGTTGGGTTACCTTTCTTTGGAATGGGTGCAAATATGAATCTCTTCTAGTCAGTTAGCCAAGTAGCTGTCTTCCAATTTCCCTGGCATAGAGTGTGAGTACTGGACTCCCAGTATGTCAACAGCTTTCTGAAACATTTCAATTGGTATTCCATCAATTCCTGAAGCCTTACTTTTGGCTAATACTTTCCATATCACTTGAACTCCTTCCTTAAAGAGTTTCTTGCTCATATGCTGCTTCCTAAAATGGTGGAAGGTTGACTAGTTCTTTTTGGTACAGGGACTCTGTATTCTTTCCATCTTCTTTTGATGCTTCCTGCATCATTCAACGTTTTTCTCATATAATCTTCCAATATTGCAACTTGAAATTTAAATATTTTCATGAGCTCTTTAAATTTCAGATATCTTAAGTGTGTTCTTCCCTTTCAGTTTTTTAGTTTTCAAACTCTGGGTCTTTGCACATTTCATTATAATATTTGACCTTTTCTTCTCAAGCTAAACTTTGACGTTTTCTATTCAGCTCTCCAGTTCTTGCTTTTGCTACTTAATGATTAAGAGCAAGTTTCAGAATCTCTTCTGACCTCTGCTTTGGTCTTTTCTCTCTTTTGAATGACCTTTGACTTTCTTCATGCGTGAGCTTCTGGGTGTCATCTCGTCCCACAGCTCCTCGGGTCTCCTGTCACACTGTGCTTGAGATGTCCTAGAAATTCAGATGGGATAGACACAAGGTTGTATTTTGGTTCTCTTGGACTTGTTTTAATTTTCTTCATCTTTAACCTGAACCTACATATGAGCAATTGATGCTGTGTCCCACAGTCTGCCCCTAGCTGGCTTTGGCGGCCAAGGTTGAACTTCTCTATCGTCTCTTCCCACAGAGATAGTTAGTGTGATTTCTTTGCATTCCATCTGGGGAAGTCCATGCGCATAGCCCCCATTTGAGTTGGTAACAAAGGTATTTGCTTTAAATAAGTCGTTGATCTTGCAAAATCTGATCATATGACCTCTAGCATCATTTCTATCATCAGGACCATATTTTCCAACTACTGCTCCTTCCTCTTTGTTCCAACCTTGGCATTCCAATCACCAGTAATGATCAATGCATCTTGATTGCATGTTGATCAATTTCTGATGGAAGTCATTGGTAGACTTCTTCAATGTCTTCATCACTGGGTTTGTGGTTGGTGCATAAAGTTGAATAATAGTTGTATTGATGGACATAATCTTGTCAAAGATAATATCAGACTTCAAGATTGATTCTGAGATGTCCTTTTTGACTATAAATGCAATACCATTCCTCTTGATGGTACCATTCCCGGCACAGCAAACCATATGATTTTCTGATTCAAAATGGCCAACACCAGTCCACTTCAGCTCACTAATGTCTAGGATATCCATCTTTATGCATTCCATTTCATTTTCTGACTATTTCCAACTGTTCTAGATTCGTTATTTGTACATTCCAAGTTCTGATTATGAGTAGATTTTTTTTAACATTTTATTAGGGGCTCATACAACTGTTATCCCAATCCATACACACATCAATTGTGTAAAGTGCATTTGTACATCGTTTCTCAAAACATTTTCTCTCCACTTAAACCCCCGACATTAGGTCCTCATTTTTCCCCTCCCTCCCCACTCCCCGCTCCCTCAT
>NW_022103915.1:96517024-96521106 GCF_000313985.2 Echinops telfairi
TTTTTGCAGCTGTTTCTTCTTACTTTGAGTTGTGCTCCATCATCAAATGAAGATTCCCAAAGGCTGCACTCCACAAGCTTTACTCCATCCACATCACCACGGTGGATTCTACTATGAGAAAGCAACTCCTCCTCAGTCCCCTGTGGACTGGCTTCTGACCCCAGGGGCCGTGTGGGATGCTCTCCAATAATGTTCTGCTCTCATTCACGAGGCCGTCAGTATTTGACAAACCATAAGCTGTGCATATGGTTTTCAGGGGATACTACCTCCGAAGTGATCAGTTGAGTCCGTATTGGTTGTCTGTTATTGGTCTGTAAACCGTTCACTTGGGGTGACCCTGCTTGTGGTTGAAATACCAATGCCATAGCATCCAGCAGCACAGCAGCACACACCCACCACGGTACTACAAGCCGCCCGACAAGTGGTATGGCCTTAGTATCCTACTGAGCGTAAAGTAGTGGAGGTACTTCCATCAAACTCAAGAATAACACAATAACTCCTATGGCCACCACTATTAGTTTGCAATGTTGTGGGGGCTCTGTGCTATATAGCTAGACAATGAAAGTAACTTTAAAATACATTACTAATATGGGGAGGACATAAGAGTAACATTCTGAGCAAAAGATGTGATTTTTCATTTGAAATATCCATGAGACTCAAGTGAAAGTATTAGTTAAAGTAGAGCTAATGCAATTTCCTTAAGTTTTAAAAAAAGAACAAAAAAACTCCACTCGTATCCCTACATATGAGCAATAGCAAATTTTAAAATAAAATTTCGAAAAATCCATAAAAAAATAGTAATAAAAATAAGCTACCTAAGAATGAACTCATCAAGAAATATAAAGTATTCATATTTTCAAATGCCTATAAATATCAACTCTATGGCAGTAGGCTTTTTGTAAATATAAATAACTGTACTAAAGGAAATAAAAGGAAAATTGAATACATGCATAAACACACAATATTCACAGATGGAAAAACTTAATCCCCAAAGCATGCCAGTTATTACCAAACTGCTCTATAAATATTATACAACTTCATCCAAACCCCACCAAGTCTTTGTTGTTGTCGTGAATCACTCTTTGTTGTTGCTATTTCTGTTGCTGAGGGTTTTTTATAAATGGACCCAAAATCCATCTTGAAGAAAAACAATGCTCGCAACAAGTGGGAAAATTAGAGCTTGAGGAGCATCGTTGGGAGGAACTTGCACCTGCTGTCACCTATGATTACAGCCCACCACCTGCCTATTGATGGCACTGCCCCCTTCGTGTGTTGCTGTGGGGCTGGAAGCTGCCGCCAGGACAGCAGGTAAGGTCCCCATGTAGCACAGGCCTCAGTGGCATCTCCAGACCGTCACGGACTGAAAATGTAGGCCTGTCGATCTACTTTTAAAAGCCAGCGAATGAAAACCATAAAGATCACATTACATGTCAGTAAAACTGCTTCAAAAACAAAGGAAAAAGAAAAGAAAGCCCAAAGGGCCACAATAGAACATTGACCGGACAGGGCTGGAAGATGAGTTTCATAGGTTGGAAGACACTCAGTCCACAGGGGTCACAGCCACAGACTCCAGTATGCTCCCAGTCACGAAAGTGGCACAGGACTGAGCAGTGTTTTGCTCTGTTGGACACATGGCCACCATGAGACAGGGTCAACTTGACAGCAACTGACAACAAATATTATTCCAAAAGAAATGCTTCAGAAATTCACTGGACTCGGTTACTCTGGTCTCCAAGCTTACTGGCCAATGATAGAAGAGCTGAGACCACCAAAATCTGCTATATACCGTACAAGTTTCATACTACATGCCTAACACCTAAGGGAAATTTCACAGTTTTGAAAAGACACTACCTGGTCAATTGTTTTTAAATGTATAGCAAATGTATCAGGAGTATTATCATGAAAGGAAGCTATTTCATTGGAAATAAACTTATTAAAAAATTTATTGGCATATATTTCATCCCTCATACAATTCAATGTGCAATCATGATAAGAGTTGTACAATCATCTCCACAATCAGTTGTGAACATTTGCTACATTTTTGTGCTCATTGTTATCAGCTCCCCACCTCCACTCAATACTCCCCAAGAAACCATCAATGCAGTCAATGTCACTATAGTTTTACACAGCCAGGATTTCATATACAGAAGAACATAGGGGGAATAAAACTACAGGAGAAACTGCACTCTGCATGATAGCAAGGCTATTTACATCCCTGGTCTATGGTCAGAGGGGATTCACTGGTGCCTTAATCATGTGTGTACCCTGCGAATGGATTCTGGGCTCTTCCTATCATCCATAGCCTTCTGAAAACTGGTATTCACGATTTAAGCTCTGAAACCATTCTCTCCTTTGGGTTTGGATTTTATCATTCTCAATCCTTGGATCACACAGGCTGGTCTGCTTCTTCTGTGTGTGCCCAGTTAATGCCTCACTCAGACAAGGTTTAAGACCTCAGATGTGATTCTTTTTAATTTCTAATTTCTTTGCCACATTTTTATATTGCACCTGTATCTTCGGTGCTGTGTTTGTGAACATCATCATTGCTTAAAAAACTTGATGCTCAGTGTCCTTGTCTAAATTCAAGATGATGTTATAAAATGATAGGGAAGTAATAGTTCATATTATTATTCTGGAAAAGGAGAGTGGGAAAATAGTTGATGGGTTGAAGAAAGAATGGATGGAAGGAAGGAGGGAGAAAGGAGAGGAGAAAGAATTGCTACTTTTGGAATTTCACTCTTAATAGTCAATATTTAGGAATTAAACATTTCCCAATATAGAATCAAATAAATAAGGCCAGAGAAGATAGCGAATCAGTGATCCCAAGGTGATCTGAGATCGGGTTCCCAATTCAATCCTCAAGGCTCAGACTTTATCTCAGAGTGGTAATTACTCCACCACAAAGATATGTGGGTAGTGCCAACCTGGATCAGAGGAAAAGCAAATAAACAGTGAATGAAATATCCCTTGAATCTCAATACGTGAGGTTCCACTTGCTAAAAGACAAAAGTAAAGTGCTCACAAACATTTGTCCTTTCAAAGGGGGTTCTAAGGTTGTGAAGGTCAGAACCAACTGTATTCAGCAACATGGGGAAGTACAGGATAGGATCAAGCTCAACAAAGACCGTGTTTACTCTAGCCTACCCTCGTGGGAGCCCCTCATTTCCTTCACTTCCTTCCTCTGTGTACGTCAAAGCCTTAAATGATCAGGTATTCTTGTACACATAACCAGCAAAGCACATGGTGCAACTAGGGTGGTTTTTTATGCAATTCATACAAGTTAGGGAAACTGACTGAAAAATGTCTTTCCACTTTTTAAGATCATTTTTAAGGGCAAAACACTTGCTATCCCCTATGGCCATGTTTCATCCTCTTTCTCAAAACCTCCATGTTATCCTCACTTTGACTCTCCCCTCCCCACCTCACCTGACTGTGTGCTTTTCATCAAATCACCTCCATGATACAGTGCTGTGCACCAGGGCATCCAGCAGCACCTGGAGGCCAGTTCCTTCAGTAATCCACTAGTGTCTAATCTAGAATAAATTACTTAACCACGCTCTGCCGTCGTTTGCTCATTTACGAATGAGGGCACCTATCGATTCTTATCCCTGCCCCACCCTCCACAAAGATTAAATAAGACCATACATGTAAAAGCACTTTAGAGTCTGGCATCTGGTCAATGAGGATCGTGAATATAACATGAATGGTTTTCACGTTTTACTGGCGTAAGAATTACCTGGTGCTTGTGAGAAGACAGACGATCAGTTTCTAATTACAGAAATTTTAGATACAAAAAGAGTCCCAGAATCTTCCTTTAAAGAAAATATGTCAGATGGCCCAGTGGTCTGTAGATTATACCCTGAATGCCCTCCTAACTAATGTTGCTTTCTGCACAAATATGTCTCTAATGGCAGCCAAAATGGCAGCAGGAGGTCAGGTTAGCTCTCAGAAGCCCGAAAGAAGCAGCTTTCTCTTGATCCTAAGGCATTATTTGTTAGCAAGTCAAGAGATCTCAATGATTAAAAACATCACTGAAGTAAGAGCCCAGAATATGTTGAGATTCTTCGCCAAGGCCATCAGGG
>NW_022103915.1:96521493-96561523 GCF_000313985.2 Echinops telfairi
GATTCCCGCTGCTTTCTGCTCTTTCCTGCGCTAGCCAAGGCCCCAAACCCTGTTTCCTGACAGAATATTATCTGTCCTATCCAATTTCCTCTGGAATTGAGCAACCAAGAAACTCTGGATGGTGATCCTGCCCCTGCCTAGCCACAAAGGGTAGCTTTAGTGATACCCCTCGTGTCCTCACTGTGCTTTGGTGAAGCCACCTAAAAACTGAAGTGCATCATAAAAGATTTCATCAAGGCCCCTTAGAGCACACACACCTTTCCCACACACTCACAGGACGAGAGGAAGATAGAATTGAGGGTTTTGTTATGACTATTATGTTACTCTGGGTTGCCTAGAGAAACAAATTCATAGACACTCATATGTGTCTAAGAAAGAGCTTTATATACAAGAGCAATTGAATATTGAGAAAACATCCCAGCCCAGTCCACAACAAGTCCATGAGTCTGATAGTAACCCACATGTCCAATACCAATCTATAAAGTCCTCTTCAGACTCACAAAACACATGCGATGATGCTGAATGCAGGAAGATCACAGGCCAGTGGGTGGGAAGTCTTGTGGATCCAGTAGCATTGTAAGCATCTCAGCACTGGCAGGGGTTGCCATGAGGCTTCTCTTGCTCCAGAGGTCTGGCTACATCAGCCTCTCTCCATGTGTCTTCTCCACAGGATGTCTCACAGGGAGTGAGCCAAGAGAGAGAGTGTCTCTCACCTCCAAGGAGGAATACAGGAGTTCCCAGAATCCTCAGGAGGTCATGCCCACACAGAGGCCTCATTGGCTATGACCTGATTGGCAGGCTAGACTCCACCCCTTCACTCTTGATCCTCTCAAATCGACAAACAATTATATATCTACCACAACTACCCTGTGTCCCTGAAAGTAAGACATCACCGAAAATAAGACCTACGTACAGTTTTACCTCTCACTAAAATATAAGGCATCCCCCTGAAAATAAGACCTCCCTGAAAATAAGGCCCCCCCAAAGCTACCATAACTCTGGACTCTGGAACATAGTGGCGGACGTCACCGCACAGCTCACTGTTGGCTGCAGTGCAGTGGAGCAGACAGGAAGTATGAGGTCTCTTCTAATAAAACAATAAACAATAAATGTGTACCGTATTCTTCTTCATGGAAAAATAAGACAGCCCCTGAAAATAAGACCTAGCACATCTTTGGGAGCAAAAATTAATATAAGACACTGTCTTATTTTCGGGGAAACAGGGTATTACTCCTGTTGCTCCTATATACTAGCTGGGAAGTCCGTGGCTATTTACTTTCCCCCTTTAAGCCACATGTCCTCTTCTGTAAGTTTCAGGCAATAGCATTAAGTACCTGAGGTTATTATTTAAGGAACAGTAGCATGACTTATGTAAAAGTACACATGAAATAAGTGGCCAACACGTTGTGCTGGTCTTTTAGTGGGAGTATATGGAGATACAACATCCTTCTAGTGGGCATTCCTGGACTTGCAGGATGACCTATCTAGTATTCCCTCTCTCCCACACACTCCCACACATACACACACACATTTTTCCCCACTCAGTTCCCTTACAATTACAGTGCCAGATTGTAAAAATGTTCACTTAAAGTAGGGGGGGGTAGAAAGTCACACATGACCAGTCCCTTTGGGAATTGGCCCTATGACCTGGGCACATCATACTATCAAGCAAGGACCAAGCAGACATCGTGAGTGGGCATTATCTGGGTCCTGCCACTGTGGAGATATGTTAAAACTCTACAGCCCTGGAAATCTTTGGGAGATAAGAAGAAATTTTTCCTCAGTGAGAAACTGCACACACACATTAGTACTTCCCCTAAGAAGTAGAACAGAAATATTGGGGAAGCTCTTCTGGCTACATATATAGCCCACTGGAGTCAAGTAGAAAAACATGATCAACCATCTATAACAAGAAATGGAGTGGAGAGGGAATCAAATATCTACTCTTTCTTTCCTATTGACTGCTGACCACCCCATGAGGGTTAACTCCCCATCTTCTGGGGTTGTGACCCCTAACCCAGCTTGCCCCTGCTGGGAAAGCTTCCCTGGTCTGGAAGGGTAGGAGAAGCCAGAGGCTTGGGCCTCTAATGTAGAAACTCACAGGTTACGTGGACACTACCACCTTAAATAAAGTTAGAGAAACAGCTGGAGTCTCAGAGACAGGCAGAGGTGGATATGGGAAGCTCATGAACAGTATTCAATACATAACCTAACATTCTACTCACAGAAAAATCCAAATTAATTAAATATATACATGTTGAATTAAAAATATCCAAGTAAAAGTGGAAGTTGTTTATATACAAGCAGGCCCCAGGTTACAAACCAATGCCATTCTAAAGTCTGTCTTTGAGTCAAATTTATATATAAGTCAGAGCAATTATGTACAGTGAATATCCAACGTCTGCTAGACAAATGTCTGTCTTGTCAGTCGTGTACCCTTTTATTCCTTAAAAACAGTTAAAGAAGTGCTTCCAAATATTCTAAAACATCTTTAACATAGTAATGCAGGGTTAGAATAGTAATACAATAATTATTATGTTTTGATGCACGGAGCAAAGTAGCGCCCATTGGTTAGTATGCGCCATTGTATGGACCCAAAGTTTTTCATATAATCGACTTCACCAGATATAGTTCAAAACTATCCACTGTACGTAAGTCAGACATTTACAAACTGGAGGCTGTCTTTCTATATGTTTAGAGAGAAAGGCTTCTCTGAGTATGACCCAAATTAAGAATCATTAGTGGAGCAGGGGAGGATATTGACAGATTTGACTACACTATCTCCATAGAAAAAAGACAGCATGACAAAAATATAAAGTCAGAAGTGGATCTGTGGGTCTGTTCAGTAACACTTCTGAAATACCAGCTATTGGGAACTCTGAAGTACAATTCACTCGAACACACACAGAAGCGCCATGAGCCAGCGCTGACTAGATGGTCGCTGGTTACTGGTGCTCAAGATAACAATCGAATCAACTAGTCTAAACAGATTCACCTGACAATCCTTGCTATAATGTCCAAAGCCCCAAAGGAAACTCCTACGGAGAAATTACAAATAAGCAAAGCGAAATCCTTTAAGCCCCTCAGGGGGCTTGGTCATATTAGAGCATGAGAACAAACGTTCCAGTTCCATTGAATAAACTGAAAAATATGCATCACAATTTCATCTCTCTAGTCCTCGTATGAACTGAAATCCCAAGAAGACCGAGCACATTACAAAACAACTAGGCTCCATTGAGTATTTCTATAACAAACTCCAGCCAAGGGAATCCTGGCACATTGATTGCAGTGGCCATTTTGCATGAGGTCATTGAATTTGCAAATCATATGCTATTTTGACTTAACTTACTTCTCTTACAAGAAAACAAAAATGCCGCCCCCCCCCAGCCCACCCCCAAAGGCCATAGTAAAGCAGCAAAAAGCTACAGCACACACAACACCCAACACTTTGTCAAAGCATTTTCTTACTCCTTATGTAAATGAGGATTAAAGCATTTTTTAGTAATCATTTTGATAGAGGAGGTTATTGAAACACAGACCAAATAAGGCACAAGTCTAATTAATGTCAATCCATTATTGACAAATCCAAAGTGTAAATCGAGGGGCTAAGTGACTTCCTACCTTAAGTGTTTTACATCAGAGTTCTCGGTATCCATGAAGAGTTCCTAAATACCATGATTCCACACACAGGGCAATGGATTGCTTTCAACCCTTTTACTTTTGAGTTTCATCAAGGAGTTTGATTGTCAATATTCAGAAAAACAAAGTTGCTTTTGTCCAATGTTTCCTTAAATAGCATTGCCTAACTGGCCAAATGCAATTAGAGATGTTATAATTCACATCTTAGGCCAAAGGGCCCATCTCTTTTCCTCTAATATCAGTGACATTCAGCCAGTACGTGCCTTCTGGGTATTTCCAGTGTCATTATTCCTTTATCCCGGTTAGGGGAGCAAAGGTCCAGAAAGGAGCTTGCTTACTCTCAAGGCAGGAGCAACCTATTTAGAAATCTATCTTCAGAGCCAATGAGGTAGTTAGTATATTGTACCAACCTGGCCGATAAACACAAGTGGGGTTAATTGAAGGGTGGAGGGATAAATGGCTCAGTGAGCCTCGCCTTTCAAGTTCTCGGGTCTCTTGCTTTCTGATGGTCAGACCAGGGTGCAGCTGCCTTAGCCAGTTCCCTGTTTTAGCTTGCAAGGCTCACTTCCTGCAAGACATCCCCAAGGTGAAGCTGCATGGACCTACCCTGATGTAGCCCTGGGTGCTGGAGCAGCCGTGTGGAGACCCCTGCCAGTGCTGAGATGATTACACATTCACTGACTCGGCTTTCCTCCTGCAGTCGGCATCATTGCGTCTGTTTTGTGAGATGGAGGAAGACTTTGTGAATTGGTGGCGGACATATGGGTTAATGTTGGACTTGTGGGTTTGGGCAGCGCTGGGTAAAGCTGTTTTCTTGATGCGCATTTAACCTTTATATAAAACTCTCTCTTATACATGAGTTTCTGTGGATTTGTTTCTTGTAGCCATTATTCTGTGTTTATTGAGCAATGAGAGAGAGCTTTTATGTGTGTGTTTATTGAGCTTTTGTGCTGTTGTTTCTTTGATGCTATTTTCTTTTATTGTCAAGCCCCAGGCACCAGACATTGTTGGATCTCTTGGTGAGATTCTAAATTCACTCATGCTAAACATGGCTGTGCTATAATTTTGACCATGACCGACAAAAGAGAAAATAACTGGAAAAGCCAGAAATATGAAAAGAATTTAGCACTTCTGAAGCTATTAGTTTGGGTTTGACTTCTATTTGAAATTTTTAAAAAGTCTAAATATCAAATAAAGACTTCCACTTTACTTGAGCTATGGGAGAAGGCTGGGATTTTCCACTCTCATAAAGAGTTGCAGTGTTGGAAACCCACACGGGCCCTATGGGGTCGCTATGAGTCAGCATCAACTCAATGGCAGTGAGGTTGATTTTGGTGACTTGAGCTATACTTTTGACTTAGTCTCCAGATTAAAATAATAATGACCCAAAAGAGTCCCATTTAGGGATCTACTTACTAGAACCAGAGCTCAAAATGGATAGGAAACAACATCTTGTTGGCTGATTTATCCCACATGCTTAGAACAGTATGTAGGAAGTGCTCAAAAAATTTAATAAAATCGTAGCAGGATATTTCTCTTATCATCTCACTCAGCTACCTCTGCCATTTTTATACCTCACTACTTTTTCATGAGTTTTGGAGCTATTCCATCAGCAAAATTCTCGCTTTGGAGATAGAGAATGGGAAATCCATTAAACAACTATCCTTCATATTGTTTCCTTAGCCTTCGATGTGTTAACATTTGGAAACATTTCATGATTACTCTTTAACCTGAAGGTTTTGACGTTTGTATTTACTTTTTAACTAGGCCCACCTGGAGAGCCAAGCACTTTAACAGTTTGTGTTTTAGGAAAGCAACTAATTTAGGTTAACTTGGGCAAAAAGAAAAGGAAATCCATTTGAAGAAACCCAGTGGAGTAGTGGGTTATACACATTGGGGTGCTAACCACAGGTCAGCAGTTCAAACCCACCAGCCACCCCACAGGAGGAAGGTGAGGCTTTATGATCCCATAAAGATTTAGAGCCTCAAAAACTCAAAGGGATATTTCCACCCTGCCCTTTTAGGGTCACTCTGAGTTAGAATCAACTCAATGGCAGCCAGTTCGGCTGGGTGGTGGTCTAATTTGAAGAATGCAAGCTAGTCTATAAAATCATAGGTCATTAGGACAGCTCTGGGGATGTAAGGGTAACCCTGGTAACACAATAGCATAAGTGTTGGACTATTACCCTCAAGACAGGCAGTTCAAACCCACCAGCTACTCCTTGGGATAACTCCATGAGTCAGAATACACTGGATGGCAGTGAGTTGGGGTTTTTTGTTTAGGGACATAAAGAACAGAAATAGTCACCAGTGTTTCAGGGTACAATCTGCCACAATGGTCATTCTATGCAATATTTGAATGTCAGAGAGAAGGCCAAGGAATTGTTAGGCAGCTAGACTACCAAAACTGTATACGATGAAAAAATGTATAGCCCCAAATAAGACCAAGAACCTGTTACTGGGATGTTGGGGACTGGATGCCAAAGAAATAAAAGCAAATGTCCTTTACGACAACGTTCACCAACCTGGAGACCCCACAAGAATTAGGAAAACATCCCTCATGAATTTTTCTTCTTTCATAAAGGTAAAGATAGATATCAGTTTCAAATAGCCTTTGGAGAAATCTTTAGGAGACCAACTAGATGAAAATATCTCATTGAGCAAATTTCACACACAACCGCTTCAGGTAAGTGTTGCAGCAGCAAGAACCCCTGCCCTGTGGAATGCAATCATTCTAAAATGTGGAACACAGCACCCTATTTATACAGCTAGAGCATGTGTTTCAAGAATGGAATTCTCAGCAGAAACTCCTTCATCTGTCCCCCTGCTGTGGGCTTTCACTAGCAGTTGGTGTCTTTGGTCTTTCCAAAGCACAGGCAGCCTTCTCTTTGCATGGTAATGGGAACATAAACATGACTGTGCACTCTGAAACTATGCAAAGCAATCTGAATCATCGATGGGGAAAAAGTACAATTTTTCCAGGACCTTTGAAAATTTTTATCCAGTCATTAAAAACTCTATTTGACCGTTACAAATATGTAAGAAAAATGGAAAGGAAAAAAAAACAGCAAAAACTAATATTTACCAAAACCAATCGCCATTGAGTGATTTCAACTCATAATGATCTTATAAAGTGTTCCCAAGGCTGTAAATCTTTCAGAGAGCAGATAGCCTCATCTTTCTCCCAAGGAGCAATTAGTGAGTTTGAACCATTGACCTTGCAATATTTGAAATCAAGACAGAAGGTGGGTTAGCATTCAACACTTTCTCAACAGCACCACTAGGCTATACTGTCATTTAAAAATGAGAAATGACTCGTAGCAACCCTATGCACAGAAGAAGGAAATGCCGTCCATTCCCTCCTGTGCCCTTTCTCGTGTTGGAGTCCATTGCTGTAGCCACTGTGTCAATCCATCTCCTTGAGGGTGGTCTTCTTCACTGCCCCGCCATTCTGTCAAACTTGATGTCTTTCTCCAAGGACTGGACTCTCCTGATAACACGACCAAAGTCTGTGAGATGAAGTCTCACCACCCTTGGCTCTAAGGACTGTTCTGGTTATATTATCTTCCACGACACATCAATCCATTCTTTTGGCAGTCCATGATACTTATCAGGAATTAAATGAGGTTCCGTTGAAAAGTGACTCCCAAGTAGTTTGCACAGGGCTTGCCTTGCTCTCCCTCGGTCCTAGGGTGGCTGGGAGTCTGTATAGACAGAGTGGTAGTGGGTTTGGTTTAATTAGGTTTTCTAAATTTGGGTCAGTGCCCAACATTTTCTCCTTTGTGCTTCCCCTGCTGTGAAAAAGCTTCAAAGCTACTTTCACGTGAAATTTTGGCCAGTGTGTCTTCCTCTGGGAAACCTCTATGAAGATGATTTCTGTTGTAAGCGCCTTCCTCTATTATCTCAATAAGTTTGTTTTCAGTAAGTCCCTCCGCCTCTAGATCTAAAGTCTCTCTAATGGCCATGGTGCGGTAACTCTATTTACATTTGACTCAAACGTTGCTTCCAGCGAATCACTCTTTGTTTCTTTGCTGCACATTCATCCTTGATTGGTCAATTGTCTCTTTGAATTACCCCTTTGTGTAAAGTGCCATGGATGTATAACGGGAAAACAAGAAGGCGATGTCATCGGGATGCGTTTCTGTGATTTCAATAGGGGTGTGTAGGCTGAACCGTTTGTACTTGATGTCACTGCAAACAGTTCATAGATCAAGGTAACTGAAATCAAAACCATGCTGTTGGGATGGGTGGTGAGAGGCGGATGGTGGGAAGTGAAACCATGGAAACGGAAACCCGTGTGTATCCAAACAGGGAAACGTGGGGGGAGTGCCGGCATTAGAAAGTCACTCAGAAGTCTTTTACCGGGACCTGAAATCTCTTACGACCTTTCATTGCCACCTTTCGGGGAAATTCTTGGAAGCACACATTATGTGTTATCAGTATTTGCTTAGAATGATATACCGTCAGTGGCTTACATTGGAACACTGAATTGGAATTTTCCAATCAATCCTACTTTTTTACTATCTGACAGAGAATTTAGATTTTGGAGATTTCCGTTTATTTTGTCTGAAATGAAACAAGATCGTTTGTTGCCTCTTTCTATAAAGTTGAAACGATTCATCTTTTAAGATTTAACTATCACCTCCTGCCTAAGGCTTTCCTAACTTCACCAGACTGGACTAGTCCTGCATCTTCCCACCCCTCTGGCCGTGATCCAGACTGGGCCACACTCCCTGAGCCGGCTCTCTGGCTTTTGGAAGCAGTGTTGGCTCTTGAAGACAAAGAAATTCACGGTGTTCCTCTTTATATAGGAGCCCTGATCAGACTGGGTTACCAACTGGAGTGCTAACCCAAAGGTGAGAAGTTTGAAAACAGCAGCTACCCTGCAGGGGACAGATAGATGCGGTTTTCTCCTCTCATAAGCAGTCACCGTTTCGGAACCCCACGGGGCAGTTCTTCGTGTCTGCCAGGCTGGCTAAGTCAGAACTGACCCGATGGCGGGGACTTCGGAGGGCTGTTTTTGCTTGCTTGCTTGTTTTTTATTAGATGCACAAATATACCTGGACTCAAAATAAATTATTTATCTCAATGTTTCAAAGGAGGATGTTCTTTTTCTAGTAATTAAAAGAATGCTACCAAGAATAGGGTTCCACCTAATGGAAAGGTCCTGAAGGAAAAGCGAAGAAATCCAATTGGAATCCGAAGCGTTGACTCCCTGCATGGCCAGGATCAACTCTGGATCCTCGAGAGGCACGTGTGACGGTCAGAATGATGAGAGAGACTTCAAAGAAGCGGTGATGAGAAGCAAGCAATTATCCCCAATGGCCTCCGCTGACTCACACTGGCTTAGCGTTTTCAGTCATCTGAATTAATAATGAGTAACATACAGAATGAGAAAGTTATTTTTTTTAAAGTCATATGGCTCAGTCACATAGATCTGAGGAAAGTACCTTTTAAAGGAAAGTGGACCAAACATCTGTATTGCTCCCCTGGCAGTGTACAGAATGTACTGTATGGACTAATCAAAGTTTATCGTCCTCTGTTACCTTGGATGGTTCCTGACATGCTCCTCCCAAAGCTTTTGCATGATGGAAACTGGTCACTGACTAGCCAGTGTTTCCATACTGTGGGGAATAAAATGTAAATACCATGGGGACATTTGGCTGAGCTCAGAGGAAATAACACACATACATTCCACGGTCTTTCTCTCTCTCTCTCCCTCTCACACACACACACACACACACACAAATCAGAAACAAATGCAAGAAAGAATTTGGCTCACTGATCAAGTTACACAAAACTCATTCCATTAAATTAATTCTTTTATCTGCACATTCCAACTAACACTTAATAAATGTTATCTGATAAAAGGGATGACTGTTGTCATTTTACAGAAAACATGGAAAGTTTAGGGGCCTGATTCAATTGTACAATGGAGCTCACAAAGAGAATTCAGCTCTCCTGAACCTGAACAAAGTGTATGATGTTAAAGCTATAAGACAGAATCATTAGATCTTCAAGGATATGTTGGGCACATGTATGTGTATGTTTTTATGAGTGTGCACGTGCAACTGGACACACAAAGTTGTAGGATGATCTACACATTTACACACTTGGACTATTGACTAGGTGAAGGCTTGGCGATGTGAACACATGATGTATATGAGTGGGGGGACACACGCTAAAGTATTAGTTGATGATAGAGTGGTAGAATTTATAGCTCGTACATAATCCTTCTATGCCCTACTTTCTTCTTCTCTAAAATAAAAGTGCTTACTCGGGGTTAAATATATGTTTAAAGGATTAACCCACTTGAAATAGGAATTTGTAATTGTTTGATAAACATTATAATGATGATAATGGCAACTACATTGACCGGTAAGGTTCCTGTCAGCAAGCATATAGCAAGTGTCTTCCCCAGAGCTCACCCACAGAACCACAGGGTAGTACGCAACCTGTGGGAAGGAGCACTGGTAGTTCCATACAGAAAGAACGGGAGTCGCCAGTTTTTCCTAATGTGTTTATTCCTTTTGACCACAGGTAAAGGAGGCAGAGAAAAGAAAGTACCCAAGACAAGTATTCACTGTTTCCTGAACCCTATCTCTTTCTTCCAGAATCCACTCCTTCGCGGCCCCAGTCCTGTGTCTATATCAGTGGAAATCTTCCACCCTCCACACAGATAGGGAGGTTTTAGGACCTACTCCTGAGACTTGGCCAGGAGACGAATACAGCCCTTTCTACGTTCTGCCAAATCCAAACGCACTGGAGTACACTCCAAACCCTGGAGTAAGGGTGCTGAGCGCTCCCTTTCCACAGAGAATAGCTACATGATCTTCTCACTTATTACTGAGAAGGAGGCCATGGCATGAAGGCGGCCGCCTCTAGGTGATTTACAATGATGAATCAATGTAGTTGTCTGAAGCCTCCACTCTCTTAACCCCTATAGGGAAGAAAGATTCCCCTGTGCACATGACTTTGTGCTAGATGATCTCCTCAGGAATGCCATGGAGGATGGTTCTCCCAGCCTTCTCACATGTGCCTGTGTGGGGGATGGTTTAGCCCTGGAGATAAGTTCTGCTGCATCTCCCATGCTCACAATACCATGCAGAGGAGTACACAGAGGTTTAAAGAAACAAGTACCTAACCCAACATTTCCTGAGGCTAAACCCTCTACTGCTGTCACTACCGTGTCCCCTCCCAGACCAATACTACAGAGGAAAAAACAGCATCAACTCCTCATATAAATGCTTACAGTCAGTTCTGCCAGGCATTCAAGATTGCCTGCTTCCAAAGAGTTGACTTCCCTTTACAACACGGCCAGGCCTCTCGGGATTGCCAGCAGAGAGAAGCGATGTACAGATGAGTCCAAGCTTTGAATGTGTCCCGGTTACTTTTCAGACTTCTGGGCCAACACCACGAGCCCTGATCTGCAATGTCTTTCCCAAAGAGGCAACTTCAAAATATGTGTTCCTAACTTTACTCTGAGAAGACCAATTTGCCCACTTCAACACAACTTCCCTTTCCCAGGATTTATCGCTATTTTTAGTTTCCTGACTCAAACCTTGGGACCCCTGAACCCTACAAATGGCAATGTTCTTCCCACTGCCTGTCCACACCAACAGTTTGACTAACTTCAATGGAATATGCAGTAGCCAAAGGAATGTCCCCTGATGACCTTCAGCTCCTTTCTTAGCTCTGAAATGAGCTCTGTTCCAGTCAGAAGCTGTGGAAAGGGAACTTCTTTTTAAATGTACTCTTAGATTTATGTAAGTAGGCCTCATTCCTTTTGATGTACAGTTCTGTGAGTTTTGACAAGTGCTTCAGGTTACGTAATCACAGTGACAATCAAGATAGAGATCAGTTTCTTCAACTCCCAAAAACACTCCTTCATGATGTCCATTTATAGTCAAATCTTCTCCTCACCCTTAACCTCTGGCACTCAATGACTGTGCTCTGTCCCCATAGTTTTGCCTTTCTCAAAGATCATACAAAGGAATAATAAGGTATATAGACTTTTGAATCTTTTTTCACTTACCATAAAACAATAGACATTCATCCAAGTTTTCTGTACATCAACAATCCACTTTTTCAGTGCTCAGTAGTTGTGTTAGTCTGGGTTGACTAGAAAAACAAATTCATAGACACTCACATGTGTATAAGGAAGAGCTTTATATAAAGAGTAATTGTACATTAAGAACACATCCCAGCCCAGTCCAGATCAAGTCCATATGTCCGATATTAGTCCATATGTCCAATACCAATCTATAAAGTCCTCTTCAGACTCATGAAACACATGCAATGGCACCGAATGCCGGAAGATGGCAGGCCAGTGGGTGGGAAGTCTTGTGCATACAGTGGCAGTTCCTTCTGCTCCAAAGCCCAGACTGCCATCAGCCTGTCTCTCTCTGGCTTGTCAAGGAGGATGTCTCACAGGGACTGAGCAGAAAGAGAGAGTGTCTTCTGCCTCCAAGGAGGAAGACCAGACTTCCTAGAATCCTCATTAGAAGGGCACGCCCACATGGAGGCCTCAATGGCTACGATCTGATTGACAGGCTAGACTCCACCCCTTCACTCTGAATCCTCAAATTGACACCAGATTATGTAACTACCACAGTAGTGTTATATTGCATGCATGCATTTTTCTATTCATAAACTAAAGGACATTTGGGTGTTTACATTTTCAGGCAATTATAAACAAAATTTCTATAAGTATTAATGTACAGGTTTTCATTACCCTTGATGGAACACCATTAATTAGGACTGCTGGATCATTTAGTAATTGCATATTCAATTTTTATCAGACACTCAAACGTTTCTCAAAGTGGCTGCATCATTCTACATCTCTACCAAAAACACATGAGCGTTCCAGGTTTGGGTCTCTCATTTCTTTCCCGGGCTTTCCCTGGAGCAGTGCAAATCACAAAGCACCTTATCCAAAGATGCTCCCGTGGGAAAATTGGGTTCTCCATGGACCATAACCTTGTCAAGTTAATAGAAGTTCACATTATCAGAAATATCAGAAATGTTCATCTGGCCACAACCACAAATATCCAGGACCCACTGGGAGTTATAAGACCCAGCAAATGTGTAAGTTTGAAGCTCTCCAAACACATACAGTTATACACATTGCTTTATGCATCTTCATAGAGCCCTACACCTGTCACCATGTCTTAATATAAACCTAGAGAAACACCTTCACATTTTCCCCTTGGCTTTCATTTATTTCTTAGAACAGTAGGGCATCTCTGCTTATAAAAGCTGAATAAATGGACAAGTTTTATCCACAGGTAGGTGGTGCTCAGGTATTCTGTCCAGCTAGAGCTAAGAGAGTCAAGGATTAGAGAAAAGTCTTAAACGCCTTTGAGAATCTTGAGAAGTTCTGAACCCTCTTGCCGGAAAAATAAAGAAATCACATTCACACATCAAAAACAAACACTGAAAATATCTGACACCCATCCATGCACCCAAAATTAAGAACCACCGCCTTAAAAATAATTTTAAAACCCATAATTCTAACAATTAGTTGGTCACTTTTACCAGTCTCCTGCTCTGCTGAGAAAGGATGTGGGTTTGGTAGTAAAACCATCGAGTTTTTGAATGGTTCTATCAATTCTTGCAATCTCTTAGAAGACTAACGGTGCAGGATTCACGTCGCAGGAAATTGAATTAAAAGATGTGTAGCATTTGGATTGTTCTTACCACGTGCAGGCATTCCACTCTTCCAGGTGATTTACGATGATTGATCATTTAACCCTTACAGAAGCAGTGGATTATTTAATGTGTGTCTTCCAGCCAGTCTCTGTAGCTCACCTTTTCCGGCAGGGGTGGGGGTACAAAGGTGGAGGAAGGCGCAGACAGGATTCACCATCAACAGATGCATTGGATTATCATCCTGCTGGGGATAAAATGAGCCCTCTGTGTGCGGTGGGGGGTGTTCCACAACCAGCAAGAGCCAGGAGTGGAGCACATGCTCTGGACCCAAGGTATCTGCACAGTTAATACCCATGACATCAGAGGAGCTGTAGCAGATGAGAGTCGGAGCATAAGACATGGAACACGGGAGGCTTGATGTTCTGCCATATGACCTTGTGGACCTCGCTTTATCTTGGCTTTACTCTTTGATAGAATGAGAATTTGGGCTTTGGATGGATCCTGGGACCTTTGCTGCTCTGACTCCTGTGGTCTGTAACTTTGTGTGAGCAGAGCTCAAGACTGATTTCTTAGAAGCTCTATGCCCCGCAGAGCTCAACACTTCTTCCTACCTATAGCTTGGAGGGCCCTCCCTAAACAACTCTATTCCTATCCATCCCTTATTTTCTCCCCAAACCCACTCAACTCAGATCACAGAAACCTTAAACTGCCTTGTGTTAATCCCCTAGCTGATTAACGCATCTGGGCTTTGTCGCCCTATCAACCAAGTAAACCCAATGCATGGAACCATTTTCACACGTCTTTTCTACTGCCCATGCAGTCAGTGACTAAGGCCCGGAGAAATCCTTCCCCAATCAAACAAGGCTCATTGACCGCGTGAGATGCCTTTGGAGTTCCTTTCGATGTCCCGAAGGACCCTGAACCCACAGCTCTGCATCCCTCCACGCAACATTTCTCAAGGGAAGAGATCATCTTCACTTAACTGCCAATGACACATGGCTTCTTTTCAGCTTTTAATCAGTTCCAAATATTTTTTAATTAATCCATAACGCCAAAGTATCACTCCCTGGATTAGGAAAACAAATGGCAAATAGGAGTGCACGCAACTATCAAACATTTTAAACACACGTACACTCAATAAAAAGGATCTTATGAGTCGGAGCGTGCGTCATGATCCCAGACGTCACCAGCCCTGCACATCTTCTGGCAACAGGAGCCCTTACTGTGGACTCTCAGATCATGAGGATTTCTCAACCGATCCCATCGTACTTATCAAGCCTCCATCCTTCTGATGTGGAATCAGCCAGAGCAGTCAGGCCTCGGCACTCTCGGGATGGGCTGGGCTCTACAACCTGAGCTGGCCGAGCCACCTCCAGGTCCAATTCCATCATGAGCTATTGAAGTCTCTCTCCCTTTGCCTCAGAACCAGTCTTCAGAGCAAAAGCCTCTCGATTCCCAAATGGGCTTTATCTGCAGCAGAAATGAAGTAAGCCCGAAATGGGGAAAGAGCAAGAACCTCTGAGGGGAAAGAAACTGAGCTCCTGGGGCAGTGAGGCTGGGCAGTGACTCCGGGACCAGTGAGGGCACTGAGATGCCCTCCTCTTCGTTCCTGAGCTCGGTCCCTCTGTGTCCTGAAGCACTGGTTTCCTTCCGGTTTTTGCTTTCCCTCTAAGGAGGGATTAAGGCAGAGGTTTACCCAGAAGCACCAAAGTTCAAACAAATGATCTCCAAAGATTAAGAATCTTTCCAAATGGAGCAAATGGCTAACGTTGCTCTTCCCAACACCAAAGCAGGTGTCATGAAACGCCAAAGCCCATATCTACTCTGGGCCCCACCACCTTCTTGTTCTTCTCCGGGAGTGGGATCAACATACAACCCAGTAGCATGGCTGCATGCAGCGCAAGAGGTGAGCCAATTGGTCGTCAGTTAGCCAACAAGAAGTGCAGACGAGAGCAAGGTTTCCTAACCCAGGGATCAAAGGGTCCATGGACTGAATTCAAGAGGTCCGCAAACTTAGATGGAAAAAAACAAAGAAATATTCCTTTTTGTTCCTGTTGACTTCTAACAAATATTTGGCATTTCCTTCTATCTGAATACAGGGAGTAAACTCGGTAGTATAAGTATTGCCTGTGAATTTATCACAGGTAAAAATCATAGATATTTTCACATCACATTTCAAGTGTTACAGGAATCTCATGTTTATGCATCATTATTTTTTCAGCAATTTATTGGCACATAATCCACATATCATACAATTCAATAGTTCAATCACATCAAGAAGTTATGCAATGATCACCACAATCCGTTTTATAACATTTTCTTTATTCTTGTACTCTTTATTTGCTTCCCACAAAAGTTACTAGATCCGCTGCTAGGTTTTATTTTTTCATGTACTGATGAAGCAGCACCATCTCATTATTACTATTTTTGCTGATTTTAGAAAATGCATTTTAATTCAATTATTCTTATTTATAACCCTACATATTTAAACTGATTAAAAGTATTGTCTTCCAGATACAAAGCAGACATATTAACTTGGGTGAAGGGGAGCGCTACAGAACAAAAACTAGAAAATGCTTCTTCTGAGTAGGACCCAGCCTTCAGCAATTGCTAAAGAGGTCCGCTGGAAAAGAAAACTGTGAGGAGCCCTTTTACGACAGCCATGTATGGATCTACTTAGATGCTGACCCTCATTGCCAGGGCACTTCATCTCCTCCGGTAGAGTCAAACCTACCTCAGACTCTGTTTCAAGATGTCTCAAATGTATTATGAGAAGTTCAATAGTTTATCAGTTCAGCGCAGGTCACTCTTGTTCCAAGTTCTCTTTTTGTCTTGAATTATGAATTTCCTGTAACGAAATGATGGGCAGGTCCCACAGTTCCTGTCCTCTCAGATCTGCCTTGCTCCCCAGCCTCTGGATCCCCTATCTTGACTGACAGACTGAGTATAAGGAGTCAACTGTGAAAAGTTGGGTTCCATTTTAAAGATGCTATGAGAAATGTACAAGACCACCTGTACCTTCTTGTATCCAGTGTTTCTGGCTCAATGAGTTGGGGAAATTTTGTTTTGACCCTGTAGGAAACCGGTAGTAAAAGGGCTGCTCATTACAGATCATTGTCATGCTGACTGAATGCGTGAGACACCAAGGGTTGAGTCATGAAACAGAGTGAACCCTTCTTATGTGGAATCCAAATCTGCTAATTGCCTTGGGCAGAGCTTGCAAGTTGACCGCATGGACAGGGCGCACCAGCCCTTGCCACAGTCAACCCAACAAGACTCCTAAAGGGGCTGGCTTTGTTTGACCTAGAAACGCTAATGAGCAGCTACGGGTTCTTTCTCAGCAAGTATTTGCGAGGCAAATCCGTGTCACTCCTACAGGGCAAGGCAGAGAGTTGCAAAATGATCTCATAAAAAGTTAATAGGACCCTGAGTAATCCAGCCTGAAAAATTACAAAATCAACCATTCCAAAGGAGAAAATGAGACTAACTCAATTGCCAAAAAAAACAACAAAACAAAACCCTGAAACTTTAAACAGCAAAAGGAGCAGTCTACTGAGAAGAAGTATCTCGTCTCACCTCAGAAGACTTTCTTCTGAGGAACTGTCAGTTTTCTGAAAGTCTTCCTATCCATGAAAAGGCCACAAACTCTTTCCCAACAGCGCTTTGTTAAGTCTTTGAAAGGTCATCAAGAAATACAGGTCCAGGAGGAAGTCAAAGAAAGAAGACGTCCGTCTCATGTCTATGGCAAGACTTGTCCAAGTTACAAAGTTGTCTTGTACCTCAAACTCTCTCTGATGGCTTTTCCAGAAATGACATTATTACTGGGTTCACCTCTTTGAGGACAGAGAATTAAGTAAGAAACCTTTGGTTTTATTGATTTCATCTGAAAATTCTTCCTTGGCTCCAGTGAAAGGGGCTACTATGTTCTTCTCTGTGGAGGCCATGCATGGTTTAGGAGGAGGGAGCCCTGCTAACAAGGGAAATCTGGCAAAATTCCCTAGTTAGACCAGAAGCAGGGATGATAGAATTAGACTATACAACTCGGAGTGTTTGGGGTTTAACTGGGTGCCCAAACCAGCACCCAATTTCTCGGTCATTCTGATCCTGCAACGAAATCATTGATGAATCAGCCTTCAGACAACATCACCGAGTATTCAACAGAGAGGCAGACTGCTTGAAGCAGTAGTGCTCTCCTTTGGTCTGCATCCACAGGAGTAGTTATCTGGTGACGGCCAATTGTTTTTCAGAAATTCTATCATTCCTTTCCTTGTGTCAACGTTTTCCCAGAGGAGTGCCAGGAAATAACCCTGAAATAAACCAAATGTATAGTGGTGCTTTCTATTGCCAGGGCTTCCTTACAAATGTAGTCTTAGGAACTCAGTTATCCATGTTTCCCTTACACTTTATGATCTCTAATCCAACCAATCACTTGGCAATCTAGAACAGTACTTCTTAAACTTGGCTGCCCATCAGAATGATTTAGAAAGATTTTTTTTTTCATCCCAACCTAAACCAATTGATTCAAAATACCTGGAACCTGAGTATTGGGATAGTTATCTTTGACTTCCCAGATGATTGCATTTTCAACCAAGTTTGGAAAACCAATCCCAGAGCCCACCAGGACTTTGCCCAGTCACCTGGAGAATGGCCATAATCCCTGGCTGCTTTGTCAGGGACAACTATCTGAAATAACATCCCCTTCTATTTCCATCATCCCAGGGGTTGAGATGCCCCAGTGTCTGAGAAATTCCACTACTCACCTGGGCTGTACATTTTAGGTGAAGTTCAAGTGACAACGGAGAGGGATGGAAAAGAAAAAACTGCTAGATGGCAGTGGGAAGATGCTGGAGGGATGTGATCATTATCGCTTGTACTGCCTCTGGCCTCAGGAGCTACTTTATAGCATATTGTTTTTCTCGTTCAAAGTTATCTTTAATAGTATTGGAGTTCAATTTCACACATATAAACATAGATGATATAAACAATTCATTTGCTTCGGGGCCAATCCTCCTTGAGATAGGCCTCACCTAAGACATAAACGCACTTAGAGGCATGCCAGCTAAGTTTTCAAAAAGCACTTCACAGAAGACAAGTTTGATGTTTGGTGCTCTTCTGAATTGCTCGAGCAATTAGAATGTAAGCAAAAAATCCAAGGCACTCTTTACTTAATGAGATGAAAATAGCTCTTTAAGCATTTTCCAGACAAATCCTTATCATGATGAAGCATTAACTTGTGTAAAGTGCTGACTAGTGCCTATGACTGATTGTGTGCATCCAGTTAGCGCTAGCTGTCTGATGGCCAGTTCCTTCTTTAATTTTCTTTTGTGTTGAAGTAACAAGCTTCCTTAACTCTTGACCACCCAGTCAGCAAACCCAAGTGTGGCTCAAAAGGTACATACCCGACAGCCTAATATAGAGGAGTTCCACTCACTCCATCCCTCACAAGACACTCTGTGAACAGACAGATACACAGCCTCTAGAATGTGGAAATTAAGTTATTGAACATACCATTATTCAGTTATCTAAAGCACAAAGCAAAATGCTTCAGGAGACAAATCTTTAGGAGGATAAGCTGAGGGCAAGAAGCCAAGCTGACAAAAATTAGGGGAAGGGACTGCAGGTGGGAAAATTAAACTACCCCCTCTCCCCAACCCAACCCACAGCCACTTTTTTAAAAGAAACATTTTTCCTTTTTATTTAAAAATATTTTTGTTACTTGTTTTTAATTAAATACTTTTATTGGGGGCTCTTATATCTCTTATCACAATCCATACATTCATCCAGTGTGTCAAGCACGTTTGCACATATGCTGCCATTATCAGTTTCAAAGCATTCTCTTCCCACTTGAGCCCCTGATGTCAGCTCCCCATTTCTTCCCCCTCCCTCCCCTGCCCACCTTCCCTCACAAACCCTTGATAAGTTATAGATTATTATTTTCGTATCTTACATCATCCTCTGTCGCCCCCTCACCCACTTTTTCATTGTTCATCCCCCTAGGAGGGGATTATAGATTGATCCTTGTGATTAACTCTCCCTTTCTCCCCCCACCTTTCCCTAATTCTCCTGGTATCTCACTCTCATTGCTGGCCCTCAGGGTTTATCTATCCTGGATTCCCTGTATTGCAGTGTGCATGCTCTGGTCTAATCTGATTTATAAGGTAGAATTGAGGTCATGATACTGTTGGGATCAGATATCAGGCATCTAAGACCCAGAACAAAATCATACCCAATGTGAACGGGGCGGGGTGGGGGGCATGGAGTGGAGACCCAATGCCCATCTGTAGACAACTGGACATCCCCTCACAGAGGGGCCACAGGAAAGAGATGAGCCAGTCAGGGGACAGTATAGCACCGCTGAAACACAACTTTCCTCTAGTTCTTTGGTGCTTCCTTCCCTCCTCTATCATGACCTCAATTCTACCTCACGGCCACTTTTTAAAAAATCATTTTATTTGGGGGGCTCATACAACTCTTAACACAATCCATACATTGATTGAGTCGGGCATGTTTGTATCTATGTTGCTTTCATTCTTTTCTAGACATTTACTTTCTACTGAGCCCTTGGTATCAGCTCCTCTGTTTCACACACACACACACACACACACACACCTCACACCACCCGCTGTCTTCTTCCCCCATGTTTTCTGTTGTTCTTCTCACTGAAGAGGGGTGTGTGGCTATGTGTCGATCATTGCGATCGCCTCTCCCTTTCTCCCTTTCTCTCCCCCTCTTCCCCCTACCCTTCTGGTATCACTATTCCCACTCCTGTTCCTGGATTCTTTGTGTTGTGAGTTCTCTATGTACATGTTCCAGTCTAGTCTGAGTTAAGAAACAGCACAGGGGTCATGGTAGTGAGGGGTGAGGAAGACTCAAGGAACCAGAGGAATATAGTGTGTTTCATTGATACTTTATTGCGCCATGGTGACTCATCCCCTCCCTTGGTCCCTCTGTGGAGAGATTGTTCCACTGTCTACAGATGGGCTTTGGGTCTCCGCTCCAGCCCCCCTCATTCTCAATCAGATGTTTTTGTTTGTTATGTGTCTGCTGATGCCTTTGACCCAGTCCCTATGATTCCTCATGATAGCACCGGTGGTGTGCTTCTTCCATGTGGCCTTGTTGCGTCACTGAAGAATGGTGGCTTGTGTAACTTCAAGCTTTTAAAAGCCCAGACTCCATATCTTTTAATAGCCGGGCACCATCCACCTTCTTCACCATGTTTGCTTATGTACCTGTTTTGTCTTCAGTGATTGTGTTAGGAGGATGAACATTTCAGACTGCCGATTGGTTAGAACAAAATGTTTTTGTATTGAGGGAGGTTATAAGCAGAGCCCCAAAGTCCATGCCCTACCTCAGTGTATTGCCATATAATAAATGTACATGGGCCTATAGCTCTGTTTTTGTGGATTAATGTGTTTATATATGTACACCACTATGTTTATACCTCTTGTTTTGCATCCTGGGTCCTTCCTCTGTTTCCTTTTACCTTCCTCCTGCCCCACCATCACTTTCCCCTTATTTCTGTCCCTTGCTACCTCCTCTTAGCTAGTTTGCTGTTGCTCTAATACACCCTACCCTCCTCAGATCCATATCTCCTCCTTGTTATTGACTCAAAGACCCTAGTTATTCCCCTGTCCAAGGTGCAGCCTGCTTACCGCCCCCTTCCCCCACTGCCCTCCCCTCCCAGGTCTCCCCGGGATGGTTGGTCCCACTGCTCTCTCCTCGGGCATGCCTCCCGTGCCTATCCTATACAGGTAGGTACATCGACTATGACATAGTCCAAACTGATTTTTTAAATGATAATAGTAAATAAATAAGAAAAAATTAAAAAGAGAGAGAGAAGAAATATACAAAAATCCCGGGTCTGTTCACTGGCCTTCATGACTGTCCAGGAGCTGCCCCTCCCGGCCTGGAGCGCCCCTTGGGGGCTCCTCGGCGCCTTCGTAGCTCTGTCTTGCTACGATCTGGCAGGCTCCCTTCTTGGTTCGCTCTTCTTTTGAGGGTTCAGACCATTGCCTCCCCACCACGTGACCCCAGAAACGTCCTCTGTCTCAGTCCGCTCCTGTGAGGGGACAGCGTGACACGTGCTGGTGTCGGTTCCCCCAATGCCCTCTGTGTCCCATTAGCTCCCTGCAGGGATGTCATCCTCCGAGCCTGGTGTGCCAGCGTGGGGTCCAGTCCGGCTTTCTCTTTCTCCTCCTCCCTCCCAGCCTGCCTCCGTGTGGGTGTGGCATGGGGCCCCTCTCCCCAACCTGTAGGTTCAGTGCCGCTCTCCCCCACACCCACGTCCAGGGAGGGGTCAGTTTGGCTCTGGTTGGGACCAGCCCTGTAGTTCTCTCTTTTCGTCCATTCTTCCACGTGGCCACGCTGTCCCCCATGGTTTGGTGCATCATGGTAGGGTCTGCATGCCCACTCCCGACCTGTGGAGACAAGACCAGTACTCTCCCCTGGGTGGGTTAGTGCCCTGCTCCCTCCGTCATCATCTCACTTTTGCACCCCACCCCTTTTCCCGCTCTGCCCTCCCTCCTTTTCCCATTTTTGTGTTGGACCAACGTGCACCTCCTTGGGCTTGGTCCAAGCCGCTTTTTAAGCCGCTCTCAGATCCTCGTTTCTGTTCCTCTTCCCCTACCAAGTCAGCTTCAGGGCCTCCCCGGACTGGCTCCCACGGTGCCCTGGCCTTGCCTCCTCTTGCACTTACACTCTGTTTCTCATTTCACAGGCTACCACTGCCCTAGAGCACAGCAGCATTCTTTGTCACAATTATCATGGTCTTGTGTCCCCAGCACCTCAACAGCACCTGGAAGGAAGTAAAGTCGGTTGTCTTAAATGTCTGCTTGATTAATCAGGGTGAGGATGAAACAAAGGTAGACATAGAAATAGGTAAAAGAAGCCACAAGGCAAATTTGCAAACGTATCCCAAGCAAAAGGTAGTTGGTTGGTTGGTTTAAATATAATGCTTAAGGCTCCGTTTCATAATTCTCACTAAGCTGACTTCCATTCAGGAGATTGTAACTCATAGTAAAAGGTTTCAGAGGCTATAAACCTTTGAAAGAGCAGACAGGCTGCTCTAACTCCCACAGAGACTGCTGGGTTCAGATTGACATCTTGCTGTTAGCAATCCGATGCGTAAGCACCTTCATTCATCATTAGGAGATATCACACCTTTTGCTAAATGTTTACTAAATGCCAAGTTTGGGCATCAAGATTTTTCAAGTAAAGGACCTTCATCTTATGGTAATCTGCCAACAATGGGTTGTCATAAACTTTTTGAAAGTGAAGTGAATTTTGCAGTGACAAGGAATTATTGTACGAGCTAAAGAAAACTACTCTTCAATTTCCCAAACCTCTCAAATTAGGGATTATTTCTGCCTTTACATCCTGGACATTCATGAGAGTTAGAAGCTGCTTCCAGTTGGAGGCTGAAAAGAAAAACCTCAGAGCAGCTTCAGGAGACACCAGTACAGACCCCCTTTCAGACATTCCCAGACAGCACACAAGCACGGACGTTTGAGGAAAAGCTCAGAGACATGCAGTCTTGGATCAATCTCAGAAGCAAATGATTTATCAAAAGTAATGTCAAGATTTCCAAGAAACATTTGTATGTGTGAATGTGTGTGTGTGTGTGTGTGTGTGTGTGTGTGTGTGTGTGTGTGATTTGCTTGGGGCTAAAAAGAGAGCTGAGATTCTTTACATATATAATCAGCCTAACCCCTCCTTTTCTCTAGCACTAACACCATAATTACATACACACACACACACACACACAGCTTGTGCCACATGCAGAGTTACACAGAACTTAGACTCCATCTATTTATTTAATAGTTTTCCCACATCATGTTTAATTCTTAAAACAGCTCAATAAGGTTGATACTGATTTCTCCATTTATAAAACATTAAATTGAGCCCCTATGCACATAATGCCCTTCCAAACGGGGGAAGCTGGGATTTGAACCCTGGCCCGTTCAATTCCAGAGCCAACCCTCCTTCCGATACATTTTTCTCCCTCCCAAGTTACCTAAGATTGCTCACAAGAAAGGCGGACGGGAGTGGTTCTTTTCTATGACAACCCACCTAATCAAAGTTGCTTCGATGATTAATTTTGAAATGTGACAGTTGAAAATGTACAGATTTCACAGGACAAAGCCCTGCCAGGTCGTGATTGCACAATCAGACAACTGCAAGAAACCAAGGAAGCCAAATGTGTGTTGGAAAAACTACAGCTGTCATCTGGGAATGCTCAGGGCTCTGGATTCTCAAATAGGGGCAGTCCCACTTCCACCGGAATTCAGCCTTATATGGAGAAAGCAAGGCTGAGACTTCCTCAGCTGAATCAGCGTGACACACTGCCTGTTCCCTTAGCTCACTGCCTGAGGGGCACCCACGTCACGGAAAGAACACTGCCACTGAGGACGACCAGGCTGGTCCCCATCCTGGACTGGTCATGGACCCCCACCTTGTCAGAGAGCTGCTGCGAATCCTGCAGAGGGAGGACCGCGGAGGCAATACACGGGGGTCAAGAGTGGAGACATTTAGGCTCCCTAGAGACATTAGTCATACGGCTCAGTCCTCCAGCTCCATTTACAGCCATTTGTTTGGGAGCAAGGAACATATGCTCGGAGCTCCCAAGAAAGCTTCTTTGCAGTGTGTCTTCCCATGGACCATGCAGCCAACGTTCATGAAAAAAGAAGGCTCCAGGGAAAGGCAGGAGTCACTCGTTCGGCTTACACCTCGTGCCATTGTGGCAAAACTCTAGATAAGGAGAAGGCGTTAGCAGAAATCAGGAACACAGGTGGTTCAGAGAATTCTAATGAACTGGTGATCGAGAGATAATGAAAAAGTATAAGGCCACAAGGTCAAGCACAAACACACGCACACAAACACTTCAGAACATGAAACGTGCACTCTGTTGTCAAGAACATGTTCCTTCTAAGTATGGATTCCTCTTGACAGATTATGGAAAATATGTCTCTCAGCTGTTCTTTCCGCCGTTTTCATTCTCACTAGTAAAGCATGTGTTCGTTTCCCCCAGAGGTAAATTATTGGTGCATTGGACGGTGAGGTACAAATAAGAGAGTGAAGAAAATTCCATATGTATTGTAGTGGTCTTTTAGACTAATGAGGCTACAAATCCTTGAGACTCAAGTGGAATTAGTGCTTGTGAATTACGGCGGCTCAGATCCAGGCCCAGGACGCAGAGCCACAGGCCCTTGTAGACAAAGAAATCAAGGATATACAGGTTGTGTCCGTGGGCTGGCCTACCATATACCAAGTTGGAACAATGAGAGTGATTAGTGTAGTTATGGTGCCTATAAGTTATGACTATTCGAGCTGGTTCCGATCTAATCCTACTAGACGCAAGCTGTGTCCTGGGGAAGGGGAAGCCTAAGGTAAATCCTAATGCTTGGGTAAATCCTAATGCTTGGGAACACCAGTCGACTTTCGTGTGGTACATTATTGGGTCAGGAAATATTGGAAACCACTGTGGCTGGGCAATCACTGGAAGAGGAGGCTCTCTGCTTTCTATCACCGTGTTTCTGATAACCCATTTCATTGGACGACTCTCGAAGAGGCTTGTCACCAGCTCTCCCACTTGGCAGCCTGGTGCTTATTTCTAATGAAACCAAATAGATAGACGACGTTTTAGCACCTTCTAGCTTTCAGGAACGTGGCAACTTCCTACTGAAGAGCGCGTCAGAGTCCCAACGTGTGCTTCTTCAAGTCTAATGTAAAGTCCATTGCTTTGTTTGAGTCTTGCACTCTTTCTAAGGAATACTTCCTGCCAGTGGGTAGAATGTGGCATCCATCAAGGATCTATTACTTGCTAGCCCCTATGCAAAGCATCTTTCAAAACATCCCTCGGTCCAGCCATCTATTTATTCATTTAACACATTTATTGAGCGCATGTTATGCGTCAGACAATTTCAAGGAACTAAAGAAACAGGAGAGAATATGATCTAATAGTTCCTGCACTCATGATGTCTATCTAGTGAGGGAGAACGAAGCAGTAATAGTATGTCATGTGTAATTGTTTTTTAGTAATGGTAAATATTACCAAGAAACTGAAGCAAAGTAAGGGGACAGGAAGTTATGACAGGGGCGCAGAGGCTATTGTACAGAAGGTAAGAAGGGAAAATTCTTCTGGGAAAGCAATACAAAAGATCTGAAGGAGTGAGCTGCATAACCAGTGGACAAGAAAAGTTCATTTAGTCTGCTTTGATTCATACCATAAAATCTGTGAAGTAAAAGGAATTCTCCCTCTCTCTCAGAAGAAGAAACTGACAATCGAAGAAGACAGATACCCAATTAGATCATCATCTCAAACTCACATCCTTAACCATCATGTTTGTGAAATCAAAATGAATTCCAGAATTTCCCCACTGAGGTTCTAAAATCAAAAAGAAAGTCCAGGCTGGATCTAGCTTACTCTCACTGACCCTCTGTGTGGCCTTTCCAGCTTCATTGTCGGGGTGCAAAGGAGTCACCTAATGAGTTGACTGTGCTTGAGACATTTCCTGCCCCAGCTGGCCTCCCCTACACACCTGCCGCCAAGCCTGATCAGTCTGGAGCACTGGGCATCCTCTGAAGAGGAAGCTTCTTGGCGTCTTCTAATCCAGAGGCCGGCACTGCCTGAGTATCTTCATTCCCGGGGCAGCGGGTGCTGGGGCTGAGACTCTGAAGAAATGGGCTATGGCCTGTTTCTTTTCACCACAACGGTAGTCACTGCCTAACCTGGGCAAGAGAATGCTCAAGCAGATTAAATCATTGAGTTTTGTTTGAGTTTAAACATGGAAATTTATAAAGTTATCAGCAGCATGCATAAATATAACAACCTGATTAAAGTTTGTGATAGAATGTAAGACAAGCCATCAGTCATAAGATATGTACCAAAAAATAACCCCTAAATGACTTTAGCTTTACAAATTGTTTTTCCATAAATAGTCTTTGGCATAGGAGTCCTTGGGACTCAAAATGGAAGCTATTATTATTATTATTATTATTATTATTATTACATTCATTGTCATCATCATTATACCCTTTTTCCATCCCAAAGTGCTGTGGGTTAGAGAAATAAGGTAATAACAGGAATCTTGTGAAGTTGTATTGACCTGCCAGCATGAACCAGCTGGGTCAGAGTTCCCAGGGTGAAAACTCTAAAACCTTCAGGGAAAAACTATGACTCACTAAGCACACAGGGATTTACATTGCTCCTACTGCAAAGACCAGTGCACTCTCCTGATTAATAACTGAACTCCATAAATAGAGTCTAAACTTCTGCTCATTTGCCATCAATAAAATAAACTTTCACATTATGACAAAAACACACACCACTCGGGCTAAAGAACCATCAGATGTTCCCTTCTTCCATCAGCTGTTTTATTTTCATCCCAATCTAATCCAGAGACCCCTGTAGGACTCAAGCCTGTGTATGCAGTCCCAAACTCAGGAAGCGCTCGATGGTGACACCAATAAGGCGGTGAATGTTTTATTTTTCCTGAACAGATGTTTTGTTCACACCAGCTTCGCTTTTTAAGTGATTCAAATATCTAGCTCACTGAGTTTTGTGATAACGAGATAGCTGTGTGCATAGTTATGAAATTTGTTGCATAACAGGCTTGAGAGCTGACCAAATGTACTAAGGTCAGGAATACTCCATTCTAATCCATACAGGATTGCATATACCAACACTATTAATAAAAGCTGTCTATGATTTCAATGCCAGTTTATAATAATTGCTAGCTGAATTTGACTTGGGAGAAATATTTCTATTCATTTTTTTCAGTCAATCAATGAGATAACTTTTGATGTACAAATTGGACTCATATCTATTTTGATGTAACTTGAAAGCATTCTGTTTTCTATTCTCCAGTGTGGATAACCATTGAGTGGTCAAATTCAAAGCCTCAATAGCACTGAACACTACCTCACATAAATGTCACACTTCATTGAAGAATGGTCAACTGTCCTTTAAGATCCAATCTTTTTGAAACCTACTGTCCCTGAGAGAAGTTTGATAGGCTTTTAATACTCTAGCTTTCAACTAAGTTTATTCTTCCTGCTTCTACCCCAGGAAATTCTTCTTCATCAAGTGTTTTTAAATGTGTTATGTGGGTTTAACAAGGGTTCACAGACTAGTCAGAGATCTTCCGAGTACTTAAAAGCTGGAATACCCATATTTTTAATAAGCAGGAGAAAATATTGATTTATTATCCCAGATTCAATAATCCTTGTTTGGGGTGTATTTTTGTTGAATTCCAGTGAATCTTTCCTCCAAAAACAGCATTGCCTTCATGGTCTTGTCAAAAAAAAATAAATAAACTGGACATGCAGTTATTATCCTATGAAATCAGGAAAAATCCATATTATAAAGCAACCAAGCATCTAACATTTCAAGACCATTTCTTTTTGGTGGTCTCCTGCGCTCATGGGAATTCAAACTGTGATATTTCTCTCCTTCTCTTGATTCCTAGTGTTTCTCCTCTTTTCTTAGAAATCTTAACTCGGACAATGGCATCACTTAGAGCTGTAATCTTTCATCAGGGTAGGGAGAGAAAAGATCGTATCGTTCCAGTTTCCTCTAGTCGGTGCAAGAAGACCTTCTCCACTACCTTTGGCCCCAAATCATTCACTCCTACTATGATGGAGTGACTGAGCACCTTTGATTGTTAGTAATGGCCTCCTAATAGTGAGTTGTAATCAACTCTAGAGAGTTTTATTCATTCACTTACCGTCATGTTGCCTCTGATGTTTCAGAAAAAAATCTCTCCTTCCTTCCCATAAACCTCACTTCTACTGTCTGAACGCATGGGTTTCATCCCCACAAGGGCCCAGCAAAGTCGAGGTGTTCTCTGGGTGCTGATGAAGCCATCGAGATGGCTCGTACCGTACTCGCGACTAGGAATGATCTTTCAGATGGGGTCTAAAGTAGAGGGTATAATACGAGTATTTTCTCTCATAATCGGGACAATTAATACGTTGTATGTAACAACAACTCCAGAAAGAATTGACTGTTTACTGTGTGCGTTTTCATGTTGGTTACTGCTGGGAACAGGGTCACCGAATGCCCCTGGCTCTTTTTCACAAGAATTGCTATTAAGCAAGCTGTCCTCCTGTGTTGATGGTTGTTTACAACTGGCTTACGATTATTGTGTTTCCATGGCAGTAACATGTCTTTTTGAAAAAGCCGTAATTACGAGCAAGGCATATCTTATAAAAAAGGGTTCTATGAGGAGGAAGTTCACTGTGCCTCTTTTATCTTTTCAATTGCCTAGTCATATAAACACTTCTTTCTGGAGACTGCCAGGAAATTGTGCCTTCGCTTTCAGTATACTTTTCAATTTCCAAGAATATCCATTGGCTGTGCTGACCATCCGTAAGACCTCAGACGTGAAAGTCAGGGAAAGGGGGGCCATGGAACGTCATTACCCAGGGAGCAAGGAGAGCTGGACTCTACTCTCAGCTCTGTCACTAACTAGCGGTGAGAGTTGAGGCTAACTACTTAATTATTTGAGCCAGGTTTAGAGAATTAGCTTGGTTCTGCTCTCCAATCATGATAAAAGATTTGAAAAGTGCCATTCATACTGCCTTAAGAAGTCCAAGCTGTACGGAAGGCATTCGCCAGAAACAAGGCTCCAAGAACTGATATGCTGATGATGCATTCATTGTCTATGCCAAAAAATTTAGAAAACAATTACCTGTTCAACTGACGGGAAGAGATTCATACTTGTATCCATGAAACAAACTTGCAACACTCATAAGGAAAAGCTTTGCATCAGGAAGCACTTTTATATCAACGAGGCCTTCCAGCCCAGTCCAACCCAAGTCCGAAAGTCAAAGGCAAGCCAGGGCCCCTTCAAAGTCATGTAGCTGCAGACCACTGAAGCAAAAAGATGAAGCAGGAGGCAAGAAGACCAGAGGCCAGTGGGTGAGGGTTCTTAGCAGGACACTAATAGTTCGCAGGGTCAGGCGGCCCACATATGACTCCTCCTGGAGACAGAGTCACGGCAAGCAGGAAAGCAAAGGGATAGAGAGAGAAGTTCCCAGTGTTTCCCGTATTAAAAAGCCACATCCCCAGAAACACATCATCAGGCTGTGAGCTGACTGACAGGTTGGAATCCACCCCTACACATTCACACAGGGTCAAGTTGATATAAAATCTAACTGCCAAGTACTTATTCCAAAGAAAGTTACCCAACCACACGTGCAAATAATGGAACAATATCATTGACATCACATGCAAGTACAATTTTGCTGAAGATCATTCAACAATAGTTGCAGCAAGGTCATGACAGGGAGCTGCCAGGTCTGAATAAGATGAGGACATGGAGCACCTTACAACAGCACCATTCAGTCTGCCTTGATCATTATACTCTTTCAAAGAGTTGTTTCTGTGGAGTCAATTTACAATATTAACGGCAAAGTTTAGATAGGAGGCTAAGGGGACCATTTGTTTCTCCACATGGGAGAGTAACAATTCAGAAAAGGGAAGTGAGAATGGTTGCACCACTTGAAGAATGTGATCAATATCACTGAATTGTACATGTAGAAATTGTTGGATTGGTGTATGTTCCACTATGTATATTCTTGACAACTGCAACAAAAAAAGCATTCATTAATTATTTGTTTAATGATATTCCTTCTGAGTAGGCCTGGTGAGATTTCCATGTTAGCAGTACCCAGGAGGCTGGGCAATGAGAAGTCCATTAGAATCCTATTCCCAATCAAATCACCCTCAGAGACTGTTAGTCTGGGTACTTTAAAGAAACAAATCCACAGCAACTCATGTATAAGAGAGAGCTTTATATAAAGGTTAAGTGCACATCAAG
Organism: Echinops telfairi; assembly: GCF_000313985.2. Lineage (NCBI taxonomy): Eukaryota > Metazoa > Chordata > Mammalia > Afrosoricida > Tenrecidae > Echinops > Echinops telfairi. The sequence continues at coordinate 96,551,604 of NW_022103915.1, forward strand.
TAAACATCCCAACCCAGTGCTGCCCAAGCCCACAAGTGCAACATTAACCCATATGTCCAACACCAGTCCACAAAGTCCTCCTCCATCTCACAAAACAGATGCAATGATGCCGACTGCAGGAGGAAAGCCGAATCAGTGAGTGTGTAAGCAAGCATCTCAGAACAGGCAGGGGTCTCCACACAGCTAGCTGCTCCAGCACCCAGGGCTGCATTGGAGTAGGTCCATGTGGCTTCTGCTCAGGGAGGTCTTGCAGGAAGTCAGCCTTGCCAGCTGAAGCAGGGAATTGGATAAGGCAGCTGAACCCTGGTCCAACCACCACAAAGCAAGAGACCCGAGAACTCGAACGGTGAGGCTCACCAAGCCATTTATCCCTCCGCCCTTCAATTAACCCCACATGTGTTTATCCGCCAGGTTGGCACAATAAACTAACCAACTCAGAGACCATCCCTTCTTCTGAATGAAGGGAAGAAGCCATTCTCTAAGGTTGTGGGTATGGATTTGATTCAAGTAGATGTAAGAGTGGACATAAATACAAGATAGACAAGCAAGGGAGAAAATGAAAAATAAAAAATAAAAAGTGACATTTTTAAGAAGGTTAACAAAATTGATAAACCCCTAGCAAAATTGTTTAAGGAAGAAACAAAGAAGACACAAATTACCAATCCCAAGGATGAAAGAGGGAATGTCACTACAGATCGTGTGGTCATTTAAAAGAGAGTGACACGTCACAAGTACAGCTACATGCTGCATAACATCTGCTTGGCAAGATCCAAACACATAGACGTCCATGGCCTCAACCCTCATAAAGTCTACTTTATTAAAAATTCAAGGTACAAGCACTGACTCATAATAATAAATAGTACTATTTTGCAATGTGCCTCAAAGCATTATTTTTACTATTACTGTATTAGTATGTTAAAGATGTTTCAGTGGATCAGGAAATGTTTCTTTAATGTTTTATGCATAGAAATGTACACCGTGTACTATAGTAAGAAAAAATATTTGAGTAACTGATGTTAGATACAAATTGTACTTAACTGTTCCAACATATATAGAAATTTGACTTAAAAACAGATTTATAAATGGAACTTGTCCATAATCCAGGGACTGCCGGTGTATAGTACAATATTCGTACAATTAAGTAAATCACATAACACCCTATTTCACAGAGCATATTGTAAATGTTAAGTGACACATGGCTGTAATTATATGCGAACAATTTAACAAAATAGATGAGATGAACAAATTCTTTTAAAAATAAAACTACCAAAATGATTTAATTAAAAGCTTAAATGGTCTATACCAGGGGTGGGCAAACTTTTAAGATGGAAGAGTCAATCCTGTCCATAACAACCATTTCAAAATTACTCGAGACCCATAAATATATTTTTACAAACAAGTGAAATCATCATTACCTGAATAGTATCCTTTAAATGAAACAATGATAGTTCCATTTTCATTTCGATTTTGCTCCTGAGCCCCAGACACCTGCCAAAAGACCCACCGATGGCCACAGAGGGGAAGACCCAGAGTTTGCCAAGTCCTGGCCCATACTCAGACATTGAACTCATTATTAAATACCTTTCCACAAAGAAAACTCCAGGCTCAAATATCTTTGGGTGCAGTCTATCAAAGTACAAAGAAAAATGTTAACAATCTCATAAAAGTTCTACCAAAACAGAGAGGGAAGGAAAGACTGCCTAACACAGCTCCTGAAGCCTGAACAAGCCTGGTACAAAACCAACAAGAAGTTTGAAGAAGACCTGAGACAGAGGAGACAGACGTATCCGTCTCCCTCATGAATATATACATACAATAGCAAGTACAAAAGATTCGTAAATTGAATCAAAAACAAAATTGCCATTGAGTTAACTTCAGCTGCTGCTGACAACCCATGTGTCAAGGAATTGTGCTCCAGGGTTTTCCAAGGAGCCGCTGGATAGACTAAAATGTCCCAACTTTTAGGGAGCAGCCGATTGTGTTCACCGTTTCCACAACCCGGGACTCTGAAACAATATTTGTCTTGAGTAAAACTGTGCATAGGGCTTTCTTTCTTTTTTTCTTTTAAAAATCATTTTACTGGGGGCTCGTACAGCTCATATCAGCATCCATGCATACGTCCAATGTGTCAAGCACATTTGTACATATGTTGTACATCACCATTTTCAAAACATTTTCTTTCTACTTGAGCCCTTGGTATCAACTCACTTTGTCCCTCCCCACCCTCCCTCCCTCATGAACCCTTGATAATTTATCTTTTTTTTCATGTCTTTCATCAACCGCTGTTTCACTTCAACCACTATTTTTTCATTAAATACTTTTATTGGGGGCTCTTACATCTCTTATCATAATCCATATATTCATCCAGTGTGTCAAGCACATATGCCGCCATCATCATTTTCAAAGTATTCTCTTCCTACTTGAGCCCCTGATATCAGCTACCCATTTCTTCCCCCTCCCTTCCCAGCCAACCCTCCCTCACGAACCCTTGATAAGTTATAGATTATTATTTTCATATTTTACATCATCCTTCATAGCCCCTCACCCACTTTTCCATTGTTCATCCCCCTGGAAGGGGGTTATAGGTTTATCCTTGTGATCTATTCCCCCTTCCCCCCCCTCCCCTAATCCTAATCCTCCTGGTATCACTACTCTCATTGTTGGCCCTGTGGGGTTTATCTATCCTGGATTCCCTGTGTTGTGGGCTCTTATCTGTAGCAGTGTGCATGTTCTGGTCTAATCAGATTTGTAAGGTAGAATTGGGGTCATGATGGAGAGAGGGGAAGGAAGCGCCAAAGAACTAGAGGAAAGTTGTGTGTTTCATCAATGCTATATTGCACCTTGGCTGGCTCATCTCTTCCCTGTGACCCCTCTGTGAGGGGATGTCCAATTGTCTACAGATGAGCATTGGGTCTCCACTCCATGACCTCCTCCCCCACCCCACCCCACTCCGTTCATATTGGGTACGATTTTGTTCTGGGTCTTAGATGCCTGATACCTGATACCATCGACACCTCATGACCACACAGGCTGGTGTGCTTCTTCCATATGGACTTTGTTGTTTCTCAGCAAGATGGCCATTGTTTATCTTCAAGCCTTTAAGACCCCAGACACTATATCTTTTGATAGTCAGGCACCATCAGCTTTCTTCACCACAGTTGCTTATGCACCCATTTTGTCTTCAGCGATCGTGTCAGAAAAGTGAGCATCACAGAATGCCAGGTTATTAGAACAAAGTGTTCTAGCATTGAGGGAGTACTTTAGAGGCCCAATATCCATCTGCTACTTTAATACTTAACATATAAATATATGTACATAGATCTAGTTCCCGATCCTTACATATAAATATATTTACATAGTACATAGGGTTTATAATGGCTTATTTTTTAGAAGTAGAGGCACTTCCCACTGATACACACCATCAACATTTTGGTTAGCAGTCAGTACATTAGCCATACCTCCCAAGGATAATATATAATGAACCAGTGAGCTTTACCCCAGAAACACAACATTGGTTTACAATTCAAAAATTAATCAATTTGATTAACTTTATTAACAGATTAGGAAAGAAAAACCATCTACTTCTTCTAATGTACAGAAAAAGCATGTACAAAATAAAATGTTGATTCATAATTTTAAAACTCTTAACAAAAAGCAGCATAAAGCATAGTATATATGTTTTAATGGAATATTACTCAACAATCAAAAGGACTAAGCTACTGATATATGTAACAACATAGATAAATATTTTAAAGTGTAGCAGAAGATATGGATATATCTATTGCCTGACTACATATATATATGTAGATACACACACACACATAGTCTACATGCCTTCATACATATAATATTTAAGAAAAGGCAAAAAAAAACTATTGTGACAGAAATTGGTATTTCTCTATAGTCACGAGGAAGTAAGGATTAACTGTCCAGATACACAGGATAATTTTATTTATACCTTGTTTAATGTGGTGAGTATACAAATGTGCATTACGATCAAAAGTCAATAAGCATTTAAAATATCTGCATTTTGTTATATGATGGGGCTTCAAAAGGTCATTTAAAAATTCCATAATCTTCTAATTCCCTTTACCAAGAACTTTATGAGTCCCTTGTATATAAATTTGAAAAATTTTTAAAAGAAAAGTAAAATGCTGGAAAAAAAACATACACTATACAAAAGTCAAAGTTCGAGTGGCAATGTTAATACCAGATAAAATAGACTTTAGACAAAAAAAACTGTTATTAGCGATAAAGAGGGACATTTTATAACCAGAAAAGTTTATTTTGTCAGGAATACATGTCAATCATAAGTAGGTACATATCTTAAAAACAAAATCTCAAACGCAGAAAGCAAAACCTGAAAGAATTCAGCAAAAGTGGTTGCAGACTGAAACACCCCATAATCAAAAACTAAAACACTGAATAAAAATGGTTTCACTGGAGCGTTCTGCCAAACATTTAAAGAATAAACACCAATCCTTTGCAAATTCTCCTAGAGAAGAGACATGAAAATGAAATACTTTCAAACTCACTCCAGGAGACAACATTACTCTGAGCCCAAAGTCAGAAAAATATACTCTGAAACACAGCCACTAAATACGACTCTCTAGCTTCTCCTCTTTGGTCGTGTGTGCTCTGGAAGTCCAATGTGAGCAAAGGAGAAGATAGATCCGCTGACTTTTATGTACAGAAAAGGTGAATCTGTACAGACAAAAGGAGAATATTAGTCTGCTTCTGAAAAATGACAGCCCTGGAAACCTATGGTCACAGTTGGCTGGGATCCGAAGAGGGGAGTGAGGAACGGCAGCTAATTACAAGTTCTTGTGATAGAAATAGTCAAAATGAGAATATGGTAGTAGTGGCACCACTGTGGGTATGCCAAAAAAAAACACTATTGGATTGTACACTTTAAAACTGGTAAACTATCACATAAATGACATCTCAAAAGCACTATTTTTTTTTTATATTTAGAGAAGAAAGAAGCAAGTGCAGAGTGTCAGCTGCCCCGTACCTGGAAAACAACAGCTGAAGGGTCCAAGCCAGAGGAAATGTGACCAATACGGTGGTCTTTTCAATGTCAAGTACAACCAATACCTCAAAGAACTTGAGGAAACTTACGCAAGTAGACACACAGATATAAATCAGATGAAAATGAGAGGCAAAGGTCTAGGGAAAATTAAATGGAGATGTACTGATCATAAATTCCTATACATTTTGCTCCAAACTTGCTGGGGCCAAGAAAAGGGCAGGGAGCAGATAACATCATCAAATGCAAAGCAATTTTTATTTTCCTGACACAACTCTGAAAGGACAACTAGATGAGATGTAGCCAATGGACACAGACATCATTCTTGTCCACTGGGAGCTCACAGTTCGGAGACAAAGACATATGAAAATGATTAGAATCAGTGAGGGAAGTGTTGTACGGAAAGTCTGCATGCGTGCGGAGTCATAAAGGAGGAGGGATTATTCAGCCTGGGGAAGGTGCTCAGAGCCAGGGCAGGCTCCTCTGCAGAGATCATGGAGATAGCGCGGATAGGAGAGCTAACGAGGCCAGTATGGGTGGGTAGAAATGGATGGTAGACTCAAGGTTGGCAGGAAAGCAGGAGAATTAGTATGAGAGAAGTAAAAGAAGTCAAATGAAGTATTGCTCCAAAATCACAGATGCTTTATAAAGCAAAACTATCAAAATGTGAAGTTATTCTTTTTCGACATACTCTCTACCTAAGTCAATACACTTGTGATGATAGTGTTCCCATCGCGCTAAGCCTCCCCTGAAGAATTCTGTGCTCGTCAGATGGCAGCTTGGACATCCTCAAAGTGTCCCCATTGGGTCCCTTTTACATTGGAGTTTCGGGACAGAGAAGTCTGAGGGGCCAAGAACCGGCCTGTCGCGGGCACGGGGGAGGGCTTCCAGTGAAATTCTCACAGCATCGGCCTTGCTGCCGTCAGAGAATGAGTGAGCATTGCGTGATGAAAAACAATTCTTCAGTTGACCTTTCCTAGCCCCTTTTTCACCAAACACATTCCATCTCCTCAGACTTCTTCCTGAAGAGCCCCATCATCACCCTGTGCCCTTCGAGATTGCTGCTCGGGAATCCGAAACAAAGCTGTCTCCACAACCGTCTGAGCGGACCCCGCAGATCCTCTCGACAGCCACGGTTTTGATTCAATTCTGGGTTTGTAGGCTCTGTAATGATGCTTATAATGAGGCGGTTCGCTACCACGGAGTCGCTGCCGCTCATGGTGACCCTGTGGGACTAGCTAGAACTGGAGCTGCCCCTGTGTGTTTCCAAGTCTGTAGAAAGCCTGCTGCCTTGCCAGAACTCACTGCCAACAAGTGGGTGCTGACTCATAGCGACCACCTGTGGATTTTCAAGGCTGTCACTGTTTACAGGAGTAGAAAGCCCAGTCTTTCACCCATTTTCTGCCCAGCGTGGTTGTTCATGGCAAGGCCAGCAGTTTAAAACCACTAGCTGCTCCCGGGGAGAAAGACAGGGCATTGTACTCCTGATAAGAATGTTGGAAACTCGCTGGGGCAGTGCTACCCTGTCCTACAGGGTCACTATGACTCGGTGGTGGTGCGTTTGTTTTGTTTTGTTGTTTTTAATGATATTAGGACAAGTGTATTGCTGAGAAAACTTGTCTGCAGCCATATGCTCACCAAAGAGACATTCTTAAACACATTTTATTTGGAATAAACCTGTACGCGTATGAACCAAAACCCTAATAACAAAATGTTTGGGCTTACCCCCTATTCTCTTCAGAGGACTTGAGACTTTATCCTGTACAGTGGTTCTCAACCCTCTTCATGCCGCCACCCTCTAATACAGTTCCTCATGTTGTGGTGTCCCCCCAACCATAAAATTATTTTCATTGCTCCTTCATAACTGTAATTTTGCTTTCATTGTTACAAATTGAACATAATTAAAGCATAATGATTCATCGCAAAACAATATGTAATTATATATTGTGAAATATTGATTTCTAATGACAAATAAATGAAATTCTGTCCTGAAACATAGTGTAGCATGGCTAACAGTCTTAATATAACAATAGTAAACTACATTGCTACATTGTGCGACAGTATGGGTAAAAAGCCAACATCAGTGCAAAGGTTGAGATAGCTTCTCACCAGATCAGAAATTCTCCGGGCAGTCTTTGCAAGAGCACAACGAAGATCATCTTCCGCAACAAGTCTACTTCTGTATTTAGACTTGATAACCAACAAGCTGGAAAGCCCTGTTTCACAAAGATACGTTGTTGGAAATGGAAGAAGAAGGCGCAACTCGGTCTCAGACAGAACAGGATGGGACTGCAAGCACTTGATCCGGAATTTTGTGACGGGAGTTGTACAGAAATCAGTGCTCGCTGAATCGCTGTTAATAAGTCCAATGAACTCTTCTTGTGCTGTCTCGGAAACATCTTCAACTTTGACCGTGAATGGGTTTCCAGCAAGTGCAATGGGGTGTCAGGTAGATTTGGAAAGTACGATGACATTTCATCTGCAAGCATGTGTAAGTGTTCTTTTCACATCGTAATCCTTTTGCCTAGTTCAAGGTCATGTTCCTCAAAGAAGCAGATAAGGTAGGCAACATGTAAATTTTATTTGCCGATGGTCTTGGTGACCCCTGTGAAAGGGTCGCGACCCACAGGTTGAGAACCGCTGCATGTGGCCAGTCCGATCCATTGCCTAGTAAGTTGTGAGGTGAAAGCATTTAGGGGCTGGAGTGCAAAGTCATTCTAAAGTCAGCGTGAAGAATCCTGCCTCTTGAATCTCATTCTAAAGGCTCATGATCCCAGATGTGCCTGGCAATCTGTAACAGTGATTTGTAAAGAAACTATTCTCCATACTGTAAAATAGGGTAATGCGGGGTTGTAAAATATGTGAGCTGCAAGTGATTTTCATTGTAACTACAAGAATTTGTAACTGAGTCTGTAACATTCCTATCTGGCTCTGGTTCTTGCAGGTCAAAAAGATTGGGTTGATGTCAGAGCAGAGTCTGTGGTCATAAAACAGGCAGCTACACACAGCTGACGGAATCTAGGCACACTGGCAGAAAGCACCCAACTATAATAAGCCAGATGTTGGACTGATCATTGTACATCTGCATCGCCCTTTATTATGGACATCCAGTATGGTGAGCTTTCATCCCATTCATGGAGCAAGACAGTGTTGGTTTATAGACGATAATGGTGCTCTCACTGGTCGGACTGACACAGACGGACGCCTGCTTTCAGGAGGATTTCTAATCCTTCCCATGGAAAGTACACGTCCCACGTCTTTGTCAGCAGAGAAGGACCAGAGAGCATTCTTCTTGACTGAGAGATAGGATTTCTTAAGCACAAAAGATTAGATGACGCACCTGACCAATCAATAACAAATCTAGTAGAAAACATTTCCTGACAATAGGTAGCAGTCCTACTTGGGCGTTTTCTTGCATAAAATAAGAAAAACATTATTTTATCTCATATGATGGTGGGATACATATTTCCCTTCTTCCTGTTCCCGTCTAGTTTTCATAAGAGAAACTTCCACTCCTTCAGGTGACACCAGGCAGCCTCTGCTTGGCCCTGCAATAAATATCAACTACACTACAACACCACAATGGTCCTTCCATTCCCCCTGGACTAGCATTTGCGAGGAGGGTGCAGGGCTGGGCGGTGTTTCATTCTGTTGCACGTAGCGCCGCTGTGAGTCAGGACGGACTCACGGTGCCTCGCAAGAGTCAGGTTGTTTCTCTATCGGTTAGCTTTGATTGGCATTGTGGCTGTTACTCCTTTTATTCTCTGGGCTCCGTGCAGCACCAACTGTGTCTAACCAATATCAAAACAGAGGTGTCCAGTCAGACCCAACTAAAGCTTTCACCAGCCAATCCCCCACGGAAGCTAATGACAAAAGGCTCACACAGAAAACCCAATAACTGAGGGCCTGCTCATCCTAGTTGGGCCATGGGAATATCTCCAAAGGACTGGCATCCTGCCCTTGGAAAGTAGCTGGGTCCTCACCAGGGAGTCCCTGAAGCTTGGCACCTCTGAACTCCTAACGTATCATGGACGAGCCAGCTGACCAGACGTCTGTCACTTACTTGGTAGGACAGTGTCCCATCACAGATCTACATGTGATCACTGGGCATGCCTTCGTCAGAAGTAGCAGTGATGCTTTACGGCAATAGACATGAAAAAAGAAGAATGCTGCTTTTCATAAATTTCATCTAGCATCTGAACTAGGGAAAAAACTCTCTTTCTTCCTCCATCCTCTCCAGGCCCATGTCTCCAACTTACCTCAGCATGGGTGCTGGGTATATATAAACTCATTTGACCAGTCCCTTTCAACACTTAGGTTAAACCAGAGGTTGAAGACCAAATGCCTTGACCAGGCAGTCAAAGGTCTTCGAACCCCAGCACCAATACAGTTTTCCAGCAATATTCTCAACAGTCCTTCCCACACACCGGGCGTCTGGTGTGACAGATCATGATCCCTTGAAGATGCTGCAGGTCTTCATTATAGATGGCGTTCTTTCTACGACTCAATTTACCTACAGAAATCCCCACCTTCTCTCTTATAGGTGACAGTCATTCTTTGACAACCAGATCAAATGCAGCTCCCTCTGAATGCCTCTTTCCAACCATCAGAAACCAAATTAATCACTCTGTCTTCATCAGTCCTCAAAACTGGTTTTCCCAAGTCAGTAGATGACTGATTCGACTCAAACCCAAGTTTTCTGACCCTAAATCCTAAGTTGTTTTTGTTTGCTTGCTTGCTTGTTTCTTTGGTTGCTTGGCTGTGCCAGTGATATCAGACTTTATTTTTGAATGTCAAGGGCCTGACCAGTGATGGGTACTCTGGATTAAAACTGTGCTAAGTGAATGCTATGAATGAATGTCAACCTACAGGTCCAGGGTATGGCATGCCC
>NW_022103915.1:96562871-96572920 GCF_000313985.2 Echinops telfairi
CTTGTTTGAATGTAGAGATAGGGATGTTCTGTTTGCGATGAGGTATTACAGAGTCTCAAACAATTCTCACACCTTTACATATGGAGCTGCCATTCATAAGTACAAATATTTGGAAAGCTGCTTTGTTTATGAAGCACTCTTGCTCTGTGATGACACGAGGATGCCAGCCAACAAGGAGACAGAATGGTGTAGGCAGGAAAACCGGGTCAAAGATGGTTTCATAGAACCTATCTCACTGTTACTATAAACATAGCACCAAGCATATTGCAAATGTTGAGCAAGCCAGTTGTGGAGTTTCTTTCTTTTTCTTTAGAAAAAAAAAGAATGCTGGTACTTAAATTGTCCTTTTACACTCCACATACATCACATATCACGGATGTACTAACAGCTAACACATGCTTATTCTTTTTCATATAATAAGCAGGAGGTGAAAAGTGCCATACGGATAACCAAAAAGACAAACTCAATGCCATTGAGTTGATGTGGCAGCTACATAATCTCCTGTCAACTTGCAAAGGGGTGGAGTCTAGCCTGTCAATCAGGCCATCGCCAAGGAGGCCTCCATGTGGGCAAGACCTTCTCCTGAGGATTCTGGGAACTCCTATATTCTTCTCTTCCATGCTCTGTTTCATATTCCTTATGACAAGCCACATTTAGCTATGCTGATGGAGCCAGAGCCCTGGAGCTGGAGGAGTCACAAGGAGACCCACACGAGCTGAGATGCTTCCACCCCCACTGGATCCATAAGATTTTACACCCCGTAGCCTGTGATCTTCCTGCATTCAGCATTATTGCATGGCTGCATGTGTTTAAAGAGGAATTTATGGACTAGTGTTGACATATGGGGTAATATCAGACTCATGGACTTGATCTGGACTGGGCTGGGATGTTTTCTTAATGTACAATTAATTGCTCTTTGATATAAAGTTCTCTCTTATACAGGTGAGTGTCTCTGGATTTGTTCCTCTAGTCCACCCAGACTAGCACAGTTGATGACACTCATAGTGCCCTAGAGCACAGGGTAGACCTGCCCCTGTGAGTTTCCAAGATGGTAACTCTTTACAGAAATAGAAAGCCCTATCTCCCTCCTACAGAGCAGTTGGTGGGTTCAACTGCTGACCTTTAAGTTAGCAGCCCAACGGGTAACCACTATGCCACCAAGACTCCTCACTATATACATCAGGGAAGGCTAAATGGATCTTCAATGCATCTAAAAGGAAATCACATTCTATGCTCTAATATCACTTTCTTCCAGTGAGGACTTCAGGTGATTATCCTTTTAGCTTTCTAGAACTGCCACCAATTAATCCCAATGCATCACAGCTTATATTCTCTCAGCAAACAGTTCTTCTGTACCCCTACTATTGGGTAGCCATGGGACTTCCCACTGGGGATACAGAGATAAATGGGAAATATCTCCTAATAGCAATGGGGTCACAGTTAGGTGAATTTCAACCAGTGTGACCTGGTACTGTCCCCAGTTTTACCTCAAGGCTCCTTGCCTTCTGAAAATCTCTCTCTGCTCCCCTGTGACATAACAGGTCACCGCCAAGTGAATGATCCTCAGGTCTGAAAACATGACCCTAATTTCTCATGACCTCCAAGTCACCTCTCCAAGTTGGCCTAAAACCCAAGCTCCTACAGATAACGACCCTACCATTCCTTTGAACAAAATCTGATTCGGTCACCTTCGTTTTTCAAATTACCCACCCATCCTCAATGACTCCCCTTCCTAATGGTCTCTTTTCTTCTACACTAACTCCATTCTTTGAGTCTCCCAGACTTTACCTCCCGTTTCTCCTCTCGCCCTCTCTTTCTGTCCTGCCACAAGGTTCTAGCATCTGTCCTTTAGAATGGTCTTTAGATTTCCCTTTGTGGTCCATTTCTGCTTCTACTATCTAATGTAAGCCTCACTGACTCGCAAATTCCCGTTCCAATTCATTTCTGCATAACTTTCCAAAATACTGTTTTCTAAAGCTTTTAGCATGATTCTTCTGTTCCTGGAACTCAAGAGCTCTCTTTTGCCTGTCTTGTCGAACATACACTTTTTCAGAACCCTCTGTAGGCTGAACTTCTCCTGCCTGTGCAGTGCTCTGTCAAACACCCTCCTACCACCCAGTCTCTGCTCTAATTTGACTGGTCCTCATCTCTAGGTTCTTTTTCAAACTGTACTCCAGCTCATCAAATCAAAACCATTGTCTAAGCGCAGCATTGACTTAAGTAGCCATCAACCACGCGCTCTCCAGAAGCACTCTGCTGGACACTGAGAAAAAGCAGGAAATAACAGATACATTTCTTGCCCACATGAATGACTGAGGCAATTAACTAACTTTGTGAACAACAGTTTTAGCCTTTGCACCTACTTGATATCTTTTTTAAAATGCCTCAATTGATAATATAAAAAATAGCATAAAATGAAACATTGACAGTATTATAAATCTGATAAACATGTTTCCAATCTGGTTGGAAATTGTCGTGGAGACAACTGTGTCCCTCAAAATTATAGGCTGAAGTCCTAACTTTCTGTAACTGTAAATGTGATTCTGTTTAGAAACAGGGTTGTTCTATTGTTACATTATTGAAGTTATATGGAGATAGGGTGGGCCTGAAATCAACTTATCACCAGATATCATGTGAGATTCTGGAGCCAAAACCTCTAGAAGTTTGGGGCAATATGCTTAGTTTCTGACACAACTATTTTTAGTGAAATCACATAGCCTTTGCTCCCATGACATTTCCCAGAACAACGGTAAATCTGAGATCAGAAAGAATTTTATTTTGATGTAATCTTTTGTTCAATAAAAAAGAGTCCAGAGATGGCCATATTACATCCATACAAGTCCCAAAGAAAAGCGTGGGGAAATCTAAAAGAAATCAGGTTATTATTAGGTTCTGGGCTCTTCCTTGGGTCAGCAGTTCATTCAAATTGGAAAATTAGGATGAAATAAAAAATCAACTGGTGTGATTCTCAAACGTAAACTTGGTCCCTAAGAATGAAAAGCCACGGATCCACTCTAAATGAAACAGACACTGTGAGAAGCAGGTCTCACATTGACCATCTCTTCTGTTTCTAACCCTTTCTCATGATTACCTGGAAAGGCTATTGAAACCCCAAAGAAAAAGCTAAAATAGAAGTTAAAAAAAATCACTCTAGGAATTCTGACTGCATAAAGCCTAACAGTGATTCCAAGTTTTCTCATATTTTTGAGGTTATTTTTTGCTACTTAATCATTTGCATACCGAGTGAAGTTCTCCACATGGGGTCCCAGTGTTCATCACTTGACTATTCATTGAAAGGCTGTCAATCCACATCTACCCAGGCGCACCTCGGGAGACAGGCCTGGTGACGTGCTCCTAAATCACAGCTGGGAAACCCTAGGAAGCCTTTCTCCTCAGCACTCATGGGGCCTCCACGAGCTGGAATCTACTCAACAGCAATTAACAACTACCAAAGCGCCACACCATGGAAGAGTGTTTGTCTTCAGGACACCAAATCACAGTGCAAACCATTTCCAAACAACTCACCAGTCATCCAAAATAATAATCAAGAGGTTTTTCAACAAATTTTATCTACAACCTGAACATATATGTCTAATATCATAATCATCAAATAACCAAATGGCTGTTCTCTGCTCGTCCCCAACCATCTCTCCCCTTCCCAACATAACACTATTTTCAAGGAGATCAATGGACTGCCCACAACTGTGACTCTTGTGACCTTGCTCAGAACTCTGAGCTGGGCATACCACAACCTTCCTTAGAAATATTGTATTGGGGAACTGAAAGACTGAATCAGTGGGCTCTGGGAAAGAATTAAGAATTGTAAGAGCTAAGTTGGCTATTATAGACCACCTATAAGAGGAAGCTATGGGAATGCTAGTTAGAAGAAAGAGGGAAATGAACTGGGTGCCTAGAGAGAAAAGGGACATACTGAATAGAAAATTAAAAACATCTCTAAGTAAGCCTAGCTATACTTCACTTTCTATTCTTGGATTTGCATGGGAACACTCCTTTTCTTTATACTAACTTCCCCATTGCATGGACTAAAATGACTTGGACTGCATTCCTTGATCCAGAGATCACTAGTAATGCTGTAGAAAAGATTTTTGCACTTTCTGGAAAATGCAAAGATCCATTTCCCAAACCTGCATGGGGATTAAAATCACTTGGCACACTTGCTAAAAACACAGATTGCCAGGCGCTTTCCCGACAGATTGTGACTCCACAGCTCTGACTCACAGTTCAAGAATATGCAGCTGGCCCTGCTGATCAGGCAAGTGCAGGTGAACACTCAGTTAAGTGTGTTCTGCGAGCCCATCAATCCAAGATTACTAGATATGAACTAGCCACACTTCCAAACACAAGTCTTGCGAGTGCAAGAATGTCGAGTTAAAGATGTATTCTTTGTCTTCAGGATGAAGTATTTTTTCTGGAATTCATAGATGAGGTCAATCAACTGAGACAGTCTTCAGAGACCAGGGAACAAAGCCAAAGTATGTGTATGAATATTTTTATGTGTATGGACTTTGATCTCATTTTAGAAGCTAAAGCAAACTCGCAAAAAGCATTTGAACTGTGTCTGCATCATTTAATGAAATCCATGTAACTTGGGAAGCATGTGAGTTCTCTCCCTCTGATACACTGAGCACGCATGGCTGTGTGTGGCGGGGAAGAGCTGGGTCTATTTGAGGAAAACAAACAAGAAGAGAACAGCTGTAGCAAATAGAGTTAAGGAAAGGATTTGAAATTTAAAAATGTTAAAGACTAGTGTAAACTTCAATTAACTAACTGATTAATGTAATATCTGCAAAGTTGCTGGGGAAGCACTGAATCCAAAATCTGGACTTGATGTGATCCCAATTAACATACACACTCATTAGGGAAAAAGTGGGGGGGGGGCGTGCTTTGGAAGAATAAACATAGCCTTCAGGTTGATTTGGGCCTTTGCATTGCTTCAGCTTCTAATTACAAAGAAGTGATCAATAATTCCACGACTCCTACTTAAAGAGCTATCTCGTGCCTGAGATATGCAATCTAACCCCCTACTCATAAAACAGACCTCCAACCTGTTGCGAGAGTCTATGATAGGAAATTTTGCATAGTGGTTAGGAGCTAATGATTAAATCCGATGGATATGGGCTCACACCTTACTGGACTGTGATCTTAGAGGATGAATCCCTTTGCACTCTGAGCGTCTGGTTTCTAGGCTATGACTTGGGCATAAAAAGGCATGTTGTGAGTATTAAATACAGGGTCTGGCACATAGAAGAACCTCAGTAAATGGCTGTGGTGTAGGCGCCAACCAGCCAATTTCAGCTCACATTATATAACATAGATACAACAAATAGATAACATATAAACTTACATATAATGGGAAAAATTATCTGGTTTTGCACCATCCTCATACTTACAATGTTTGGACCTATTGTTGCAGCTATTGTGTGTCAATTCATGTCATTGTCGGTCTTTTCCTTTGTCCCTGCTGCTCAAACTTGCCGAGCAGGATGCCCTTTTCAAGAGAGTGGCCCCTCCTCTTAACAAGCCCAAAGCAAGAGACAACATCTTGGCATCTTTGCTCCCAGGGAGCATTCTGGCTATACACACTCCAGTACAGATCTTTGTTGTTTTCTAGCAGGTCAGGTAAATTTTATAGTTTGCCAGCCCCATAGTTCAAATGCGTCAACTCTTTGATCTTCCATATTCATTGTCCAGCTTCTGTATATACGAGGCAACTGCTGAATTTGGGCAGATACACCTTAGTCATTGAAGTGACCTTTTTTGCTTTTTAACACTTTAA
The DNA here is from genome assembly GCF_000313985.2 of Echinops telfairi. Taxonomy (NCBI): domain Eukaryota; kingdom Metazoa; phylum Chordata; class Mammalia; order Afrosoricida; family Tenrecidae; genus Echinops; species Echinops telfairi. The sequence continues at coordinate 96,568,669 of NW_022103915.1, forward strand.
ATAGATCTTTTGAGGCAGATTTTTTAAAAATAATATATTAGTTGATTTCATACCTGGCACTTCCAAGAGCATTGATTATGGACCCTGGTATAATGAAATCCTTGACAAGATCAATATTTTCTCCATCTATCGTGTTGTTGTTTATTACCACAGTTATAAAGAATTTTTGTTTTTCATTTATGTTGAGACATAATCCACACTGAAAGCTGTTGTCTTTGATTTCCATTGGTATGTGCTTCAAGTCCTCTTCACTTTCACTTTCAATAACGTAGATGCTAATCCTTAGGTCAGTGGTTCAAACCCACCAACCACTTTGCAGGAGAAAGAGATGGCCATCTACTTCCATGAAGATTACAGCCGTGGGAATTCTATGAGGTAGTTGTAGTCTGTATTATAAGGTCACTATGAATCAACTTGATGACAATAATATATACATATTTCAAGATGAATCAGGACCAGGAAATGTTTCATTCTATTATACCTAAGGTCTCCATGAGTTCGAGCTGACTTGAGAGCAACTAACAGCAATATATGCTTTGTGGGAGGTAGTGATGGAAGGACCCATGAGATTAATCAGCACACCCTCTTCAGTGCAGATTAGGAACGACAAGCTCCAAGACAATAATGTGCCAGCTACTAATGAGCAGACCACCACTTGTCTTATTAGTTTGTCGCACTGTGATGGTTTATGTGTTGCTGTGATGCAGGAATCTATATCACTGGTTTTTCAGATGCCAGTAGGGCCAACCAAAGTGAATAGGTTTCACCAGAACTTCCACACTAAGGACAGACTACAAAGAGAGAATAGGCAATCCACTTCCGAGGAATTAGACACCGAAAAGCTTATGGTCAGATACTGAAAACTTCATGAACAGCAGCGCATTGCCAGAGAGAGTCCCAGAAGATGAGCCTGTCAGGTCAGAATGTACTCAAAATATGACGGAGGAAGAGCTGCCTTCTCAAATAGAGTCAACCCTAATGACCTGGATGGAGTAAAGCCTGTAGGAATAAGCTCTCAAGACTTTCATTGACTGATGGGGCAGAAATCAAAATTAAAAGAAACAGCTGGAAGCATCAATTACTAATGATAATTTGGAATGTAGAAAGCATGAATCTAGGAAAATTGGAAGTTGCAAAAATTGAAATGGTAAACATAATGATCACCATTCTAGGTGGCAGGAAACTGAAGTGGACCGTTGTGTGCCATATTGAATCAGAAAATCACGTGGGTTACTATGCCATGGGTAACAAGCTCAAGGGGAATGGCATCACGTTCATCATCAAAAAGGATGTTGCAAGATCTATCTTGAAGTACAATGCTGTCTGTGATAAGATTATATTTACCAGCATACAAGGAAATTTCATCAGCCGTTATTCAAATTTACACACCAACGACTAAAGAGAGTGATGCAGAATTTAAAGAATTCTACCAACATCTTCAGTCAGAAATTGGCCACGCAAATCATCAAAATGCATTGATAATTATAGGGGACTGAAATGCAAAAAATTGTAATGCAAAAGTTGGAAATAAAGATGAAGGAATGGTAGTTGGAAAATATGGTGTTGGTGATAGAAATGAAGCTGAGTCTCGGGGAGGAGATGAGCCAGTCAGGGTGCAATGTAGCGATGATGAGAAATACAACTTTCCTCTAGTTCCTAAATGTTTCCTCCCCGCTCCCACTACCATGACTCGAATTCGATCTCGCAGGACTGGCTAGACCAGAGGAGGTACACTGGTACAGATAGGAACTGGAAATACAGGGAATCCGGGGCAGATGAGCCCTATAGGACCAGTGGTGTGAGTGGCGAAACAGGGAGGGTAAAGGCAGAATGGGTAGGAAAGAGGGAACCGATTACATGGAACTTTGTGTGACCTCCTCCCTGGGGGACAGACAACCGAAAAGTGGATGAAGGGAGACGTCGGACAGGGCAAGATATGACAAAATACCCATTTATAAACTATCAGGGGCTCATGCGGGAGGGGGGAGCGGGGAGGGAGGGGAAAAATGAGGACCTAATGTTGGGGGTTTCAATGGAGAGAAAATGTTTTGAGAGACGATGTACAAATGCGCTTCACACAATTGATGTGTGTATGGATTGGGATAACAGTTGTATGAGCCCCTAATAAAATGTTAAAAAAAAAAAAAAAAGAAATGAAGCTGAAGATCAAATAATAGAATTTTGCAAGACCAACAACTTGTTCACAGCAAATACTTTTTCAACAACACAAATGGTGACTAGACAGGTGGACATCTCCCTATGGAATACGCAGAAAACACATTTACTACATCTGTGGGAAGAGACAATAGAAAAGCTCAGTATAACCAATTAAAGCTAGGCCAGGGCCCAACTGTGGACTTTACATCTCTCATATTAATTTCTCATATATAAATTCAGGTTGAAGTTGATAAAATGCAAACAAGTCCACAAGAACCAAAATAAAATCTTGAGTATATCCCACTGGAATTTCGAAAATATCTCAAGAACAGCTTTGACACACTGAACCCTGAGGACAGAAGACTTGAGGTATGGGATAACATCAAGAACATCCAGTATGAAGAAAGCAAACATTCATTAAGAAGACAAGAATGAAAGGAAAGATCAAAGTGGATGTCAGAAGAGACTGAAACTTGCTCTTAATTGTAGAGCAGGTAAGGCAAATGGAAGATGACGAAGTAAAAAAGGCGAACAGAAAATTTCAAAGGCAGCTTGAGAAGACAAAATGAAATATTATAATGAAGTGTGCAAGGACAGAATTAGAAAACCAAAATGGAGGAGCAGTCTTAGCATATCTTAAACTTATATAACTCAAGAAAAAATTCAAGCCTCGAATTGACATATTGAAAGATTCAATAGGCAAAATACTGAGTGATACAAGAAGCATCAGAAAGATGGAAAAAATACACAAGCAGGACGAGTCAACATTCCACCATTTCAGGCAGTAGCATATGAGCAAGAACCAATGGACAGAAGGAAGAAGTCCAAGTTGCAATGAAGCATTAGCCAGAAACAAGCCTCCAAGTAATGCTGTGACACCAATTAAAATTGTTTCAAAGAGCTGATGAAACACTGAAAGCACTTAATTTTCTCTGCCAGGAAATTTGGAAGACAGCCTCTTGGCTAACTGACTGGAAGAGATCCAAATGTGTTCCCATTCCAAATAAAGGTGACCCAACAAAATTCAAGTTACAGAATAATATCACTAACATCACATGCAAGTAAAATTTTGCTGCAGATTTTCCAGCAATGGTTACAGCAGGGCATTGACCGGAAACTTCCAGAGATTCAGGCTGGATTCTGATGTGGACATGGAACAAGGTATGCCATTGCTGATGGATTTTGACTGAAAGCAGAGTGTGTTTGTCTGGGTAAACTAGGGGAAAAAATCCACAGAAACTCATATGTATGAGAGAGTTTTATATAAAGGGTAAGTGTACATTAAGAAAGCATCCCAACCCCGTACTGTCCAAGCCCATAGGTCCAACATTAATCCATATGTCCAACACCAATCCACAAAGTCCTCCTCCATCTCACAAAACACACACTCTGACACCAACTGCAGGAGGAAAGCGAATCAGTGAACGTATAAGTATCTCCTCGCTGGCAGGGGTCTCCACACGGCTGCTCCAGCACCCAGGGCTGCATCGGGGTAGGTCCATGCAGCTTCTCCTGAGGGATGTCTTACAGGAAGTCAGTCTTGCCAGCTGAAGCCGGGAACTGGCTAAGGCAGTTGCACCCTGGTCTGACCATCAGAAAACAAGAGACCTGAGAACTCGAAAGGCAAGGCTCACCGAGCCATTTATCTCTCCTCCCTTCAATTAACCCCACATGTGTTTATCGGCCAGGTTGGTACAATAAACCTTAACTATTTCACAGAGAATGCCAGAAAGATGTTTACTTCTGTTTTATTGACTATTCCAAGGCACTGGACTGTGTGGATCATAACAAGCTATGGTTAGTCTTCAGAAGAATGTGTTCAGGATTCCTGAACACTTCATTGTGCTCATGCGGAACCTGTACATGGTTCAAGGTGCAGTTGTGTGAACAGGACAAGGGAATAGTGCATGGTTTAAAATCAGAAAGGTGTGAATCAGGGTTGTATCCTCTCACCATCCTTACTCAATCTGTGCTTTGAGCAAATGATCTGAGAAGTCGGATTATATGAAGAGGAATGGTAGAAAGCTGGAATATGCAGATGACACATCTTCACTAGCTAAAGGTGAGGAGGACTAGAAGCACTCGCCAATGAAGA
>NW_022103915.1:96574057-96574902 GCF_000313985.2 Echinops telfairi
TGTGTGCAAAATAATCTCTTTTTAAAATAATAATCTCACCTCTACCTGGTGGATGTCACAAATTGCCAATAATTTCTCTTTGAAACTCTTTACTTTTTGTAAATAAAATCTGCATAGAAAAGAAAACAGGCTAAAAGAAAATATTTAAATGCAGGCTAACAGAAAAATCAAGGTAGAAAACTAATTGATACGGTGGTTAGCAGTCACGGGTTGATACTGTCAGAGATCGCTAAAGAGGTAATAAGGCTAAGTCTGCCTGGGGTCAGGAAGACCTCCTTGCAAACACGTAGGAAGATAGAGCAGCAAGTGCCAAGGCACTGAGGTTGGAAAAAGCAGAGTACATTTCAAGAATTTGAAAGCTGTCCAAGGTGGCCAAAGCATACTCAAAAACCGAGGGAAATATTTGATGCATGGTTCAGCTCACTATCAAGGGCTTGACACCCGGTGAACATACGTGTTTAATAAAAAAAATAAGATCGTTTCTTTCAAAAATTAGAATCAATATTTGCAAATCAACAAGTACAGCTCAATAAATGGTAGAAAGTGTTATTGTTTAATAAAAACGTACCAAAGAATAAGTAAGATAAAAAATAACCAATGTGCATAGTAAGCATTTAAAACCATCTTTCTGCAACCCCGTGACCAATAGAAGGTAACACTGTTCTGATCCTTTGTGGTCATCTCCGACTGTAACCCCTTAACTTCTCACTGGGTGGTTTTCAACAGGCGGCCACATCTTTCTTCCTAGGCGATTTTAATCTGGGAACCCCACTGATGCACCTCGTTCAGCATCTCATAGCACAAAGCCTCCACTGAAGTGTGGAAGCCGGCGGCCTGTGCAGTGC
>NW_022103915.1:96576210-96585318 GCF_000313985.2 Echinops telfairi
AATGGTCTCATGGTAGCTCCCACTGGGTTCAAGGCAGTGTGAGATACAAATAATTTAACAACCATTTTGCTGCCCTAATTATCATTTCAAGCATTAAAAAGGGTATACTGAAAGGTAGTCTATTATTTCATATAGTTAATACTTAAATAAGAACAATAAAAGAGGTACACAAAACTAGATTATGTTATAAGTGTTTTAAAATGTTAATGAAAAATATTCAATCATATCAAACAAAAAATAAAACTTATTTAAGATATTTCCATTTGCTTCTTAATTGACATCCTCTCTTGCAATATTCTTTGCTTTTCCCCCAGCATCATGATGTACAGCATTGCTGTGTATGTGATTTATCCTTAACTATCTTTCACTGTAGAAACAGGATTCTGTTCCTTTAGAAGTAGGTCAAGTAGACCATAGTCATTGTGTTGGATATACCGGTATTAGAAACAGGTGACTTCTTTTCTCTGAAGATATTATGTTCATCTTTGAAAATCCCCTTTCCGCTTCTGCTAAACTTACAGCAATTGTTCTTTACCACATTTTTAGTTCTGTGAACACATTCAGGAATCGCGTAATTCATTCATAACATCTCGTGGGAATTTGAGGCATAGTACAAAGTCACAGTGTGTCGCCCTCTGGTTGGTTGACACTTTTCCTCTTTGAGTTATATCTGTTTATTGAAGTAACAAATTCAAGGGGATAAAAACAGTATTTTATCAAGAGTCAAACAAGTTTTATGAAATGAACAAATATTACAAGCAGAGTGCTGTCTCATGTTTTATACTATGGACAGAAGGAACATTACTCCGGGTGCCTAGAATACGTTGTACCTCAGATAAGCATTTAAAAAAAACAAGTAAGGAATGTGAATTGTGATTTCCACATTGGGCAGCTGCCCAGTCTCCCACCTTAGAGAAAACCTTGCTGATCGTTTTAACAACCAGGTCTGTCGACCTGGTGCAAACCTGCTGAATCCCAGCCCAGGTTCAAGGTGCCTGGGGACCTTTCACGTGAGGTAAGGAGATGAACCAGCTGGTCCTCCCGCCTCACCTGAGGCTGGATGAAAACAAGACTCCCAAACTGTCGCATTATCTGATATCAGAAAGTCCTTCTCTGAAGCGCCAGGGTCTAGCTGGCCGCATGTGATGGTCACTGAAGGAGACCCAGAGAGTCTGATTCATTTTGAGTAAGAAGAGCCAAGAATGGTGCCATCCAGCTGGCAAGTCCTTTTTAATCAGCCTCTTAGACTCGGGAGCAGATTCAGAAAGACCAGTTGTTCCTCTTCATAACTGGTACTTAGGCCTAGTTATTAGTATCATCAGTATCACTCCTCCTAAGGAGTCCTGTTGCCAGAGGATCTGAGAAGTAAGATGGACAATGAGACAACCGGTATCCTACCGAAAGCCGCTGGGAATTAGACTCACCTTCTAGCGGTGAAATGGTTTGAAAAAGACTTCTGGGAGGCCTGGGCAGTCTGCTCTACACGCCAGGGTCAGTGAGGCTCTCTCCCCTGATAACCTCACGCAGTATCAGGGAAGAGTCATCAAGTCAATCTGTCTCTTAGCAACCCTATCAGACAGAGCACAACTTCCCCTTTGGTCCCCAAGACCATAAATCTTTATGACCGCAGAAAGCCTCACCTTTTTCCCACCGTAGGGTTGAACTGCTGACCTGGTGGGTAGCAGCCAATGGGTAACCCTCTATGCTACCAGGGCTCCTCCCATCAGGAAGCCTCCATAATATTGAGCTCTCCTCTCACAAGGTTCACCCAAACATAGAGTTGGGTAAGCAATGCCACTTTTAATCATAGATGCACAGACCACTGCCCCCCCCCCCAAAAAAAAGGATCAACTATGAAATCTCTGGCTCCTCCTACCTCCTCACTAGAAAGTCCTTTGTGATGGTTGTATAAGACATGCCACAAGGTGTAAAGGTGACTTTGCACTGTCGTTCTTGAACACCGCCATTCCTGAACGTAATCGACACTGACTCACCTTTGTAACCAGCAGGGTTTGAATTGCTCATAAAGATAAAGCTCCGAACTGTGCTGGTATCCTTTTGGGTTTGAGAACATCTGAGAAAAACTGCAAAGACTTCTTTTTAAAACAAGATGCATTCGAATGGTCTCAGGGTCGTGGCAATTGCCAGAAGGGGGTTGGTTGGGTAGCCTCTCCAGGTCCCTGTCTGCCCCCAGCTTCATAGCTTCGAAGAGAACTGAGAGAGGGATTGTGGAGAAAAAGCCCTGAGGGTCTCAGATTTCCATCCCCAGCATGTGCCAAGGACAGGCCTGGGGAGGCAGCAGTCCCAGAACCTGCAGGGGGAGGCCATTTCAGGCCAGGCGGGAGGCAACAATAACCCACCATTTTTGGATAAACAGTCCGAGGACCAGAATAACTAGGAAATGATGCCATTGTGAAATAAAGCAATGGGTCTTGTGTCCAGGAATTCCCCTTTGAGGAAGAAAACAAGAGGCCTTCTCTTTGGCGGCCGACTGGCATCTGTCAGCTCAGTATGTATAGCTGCTCTCTATGCTGGGCTGAGCTGGGTTGGGCTGCAGCAGTTTTCCATGGACATTTTTGAGGACCTTCCAATTTCTTCTGAATGAACATTTCCCAAACACCCTGCCTGAAAACTGTCCGTGGCCAGCCTAGGACAAGCTTTCCTTTCTCAAGGTGCTCTCACCAGAGCTTCCAGCATCTGTGGTACCCAGCATACTGGGAAGAACTTAAAGGCATTGTTGGATTTTTCAGAACCGCAAGGCTCTGGAGCAGCGGTTCTCAAACTGTGGGTCGTGACCCCTTTGGGGGGGGTCGAACGACCCTTTCACAGATGTCGCCCGATTCATAACAGCAGCAAAATGACAGTGATGAAGTAGCAACAAAAATAATTTTTTGGCTGGGGGTGACCACTACATGAGGGACTGTATGAAAGGGTCACGGCATTAGGAAGGTGGAGAACCCCTGCCCTAGAGCAAGGCGAGGTGGGCCTTCCAGGGTCTGTCATTTGTACTGATCAAGGAATACATCTAACCCACTGGCTCCTTCCCCAAACAGACCTCCAAGGCTCACTGTGGCTGACCCTCCCTGCTGTTTGCTGCCTGTGGACAGACTCGCTACCTGCCTTGTCGGAGGGAGGACTCCACGGTCTGCTTCCTTGACCTTGGACCCAGCAGCCCACGTGAGTTGAAGGACTCCAGTGCATTCATTCACTGTTGCACGGAAGTGAGGTGACCTGAGTCCTCTGTACTGCTGTGTGGACTAATTAGCTGGCATGTCCCTTCTTGCTGTAGAAACCTATCCTCTTATAGATGTATTATCATAAGTGTCCTGGTTTTGTTTCTCTAGAGAACCCTGCCTAACACAGGTAGGGCACTTTTTTTTTTTTTCTCCCAAGGGTCATTTGGATATCTATAGCATCATGCATGGGTCACACAAAGTTATCAACTTAAAAATTAGCCGCCTTCTTTGGTCAAACATTTAATTAACACTCCCTTAAAGTGTTGGCTAGGACTGCTTCTCTTTGATGATGAGCGTGGTATCAGCTGGCACTGATGATTTCAAGGCTATGAGGCAGAATCAACCTATGGCAGTGAGTTTGGTTTACTTTTGGGCTTTTTATAAGCCAGAAGAGTTTATATCTTCGACACTCTACAGCCTCAGAATAGGAGGGCTTATCGCTTCCCGCACCCCCCCACACCCCCAAAATGGAAAAAAGGTCCACTGATGTGAGGGGATAGTACATTTGGAGTTCATTCCACCAGGTCAGACTGTTAATCAAGCTTTCTATTTAGATGTTCTGAAGAGATTGCATAACAGTGTGTGACAAAAAAAGACCTGCTTTGTGGCAGACGGGGACTGGTTTTGCCACCACAGTGCACCTGCTCAGGCAGTCATCTCAGTGTACCAGTTTTTACCAGAAAATCAGCATGCCTCTCTTGTCACATGCACCTTACTCACCTGACCTCGCTCCATGTGACTACTCTTTGTTTCTGAGAATAAAGAGGGACATGAAAGGACAGCAATTTGATGACATAAAAGAGGTGAAGAAAAAAAAGTGAGGGAGATGCCGTCAGCCATCCAAACAAATGGGTTTGAAAAATGTTTCCAAGAATGGAATTGAAGATTTGACAAATGTATTAAGTGCAATAGAGAGGACTTTGAAGGTGATAAGGTTGTTTTGTAAAAATATTTAAATACATAGCTTTGAAAAGAGAAATCCCTTGGGGGGGTACCCCCTCATATTAAATCCCATGTGTGTCTGTTATCTATTGCTCTATAACTAGCTATTTTAAAGTGATTAAAATAACCATTGTATTGGATGTATTTCCGGAATTTGAGCAAGGCTCAGCAGGGAGGGTTCATCTGTGCTCCTTGTGGTGCTGGCTAAGGCTGCCCAGGGAGGTGAGCAGATCCCAGATGATTCACTCCCATGCCTGGGCCCTGTGGCTGCCTCTTAGCTGGGCACCTTTGTTCTCCTCCACGTGGTCTCTCTCCCCATGGCCGCTCCCTTCAACAAGATAGCCTCTTTGGGAGTTTTATCACTAGGAGAAATTATTGAATGATCATATATCTGCTGTTAAAAAAGTAAGTTTCATACATAATTCAAATAACATACACTTCAATAGCTTAAATATATTTCAAAGAGTTTTGTAATCATCAATACAATCAATTTTAGAACATCTTCTTCATGTATTTATTATTCTCATTAGCTCACCATTTCTTACCAACATCCCCTGCCATAACCATAAACACTATTAATCCAGTTACAGTATCTACAAATTTACTTATCCTGGGTTTCATATAAAGAAAAACATGGCCCCAGGCCCCCAAATCCACTTATAGCATCCTCACTGGAGTAAGCATCCTCACTGGAGTAAGCCTCTGGGAAAATCCCTAACTGTGGACTACAGATGCGAACAGTCATGCATTGGAAAGTAGATTAATGCTGATGTCGTTAGGTTAAAATGTAACATCATTTGTTCTGCCTTTTAACCCATTTTAAATTTCTTCTAGTTTTCAGTGTTTTCTGGGGGCATGGTGGGGGCTGGATTGAGGATTTTCTCTGAAGTTCTTCACATGATGATTCCGTTGAAAAGGGAAAGGCGAAACTGCACCACCTCGTGAAAGCCTGGGCTTGGAAGCCCCAGACACCTGAATCTAGTAGGTCGCAAGCCTCGAGACAGGCTCACCTGTGGATAGGAGAGCAACAAAAGCATGTCATTCAGGGTATGAGTGGGAGACGCTGAGTTCACCGGTCCATTATTTACAACTTATGAATGTTCATCACAGACTGAGATCGAGGTGAGATCTGGAGAGTTGGAGGTGAGATCTAAGTCTACTTTCTGTCTCTTACCATTCATTCAGTCGCCAGCAAGTCACCTCCTGAGTTTCAGTGTCCTCTCTGGTTATGTACTGGGCTGCTAACTGCAAGGTACACAGTTCAAAACCACCAGCAACTCCATGGGGGAAAGAATGGGCTTTCTACCCCTCTAAAGAGGTACAGTGCTGGAACCACACAGGAGCAGTTCTGTCTTATCTTTTAGGGCTGCTCTGAGTCAGACTTCACTCAATGCCAGGGTTACAAGTTCAGAATAGAGGAACACACTGCCTTAGGTGACAAAAACAGCGGAGATGAGTAAAATAAAAGCCCTTGGAAACTAAGACCCAATACCATTCTAAACCCGTGGTATCTATCTACTACTGTTGGAATGTTATTTCTAGCCTTCCTCCTAACAAACATTTGAGGCAAATAGCGGGTGCCTGACCGAGGTCATTTCCATAAACTAACCAGCATGGTCAGTCCTGCACTATTCTCATCCTAATATTATTATTTAGACATTTAGAGTATGATTGAAAAAAACCTGAGATTCATCACTTGAGCAGTCAAAACTTCTAAATTCATACCTGTTTAGTCTCTGAGAAGGTCTTCTTAAACTTAGATTCATTTTAAAAACAAAACTAAAACGAGTTTCTAAATTTTCAGTTAGGGTCATCTCTCCACAAAATAAATAAAAAGAAGAAAGAGAGGAATGTTCTATTGCCTAAGTTTGATGCTGTGACTGAAAACCAGGTTGTGGTAAGAAACGCCATCCCAAGGAGCAGAACTCCTCAGGCTACAGGGTGGCCAGGCTTCTGTCTGCATCTGGACCGCACAGAGACAGCAGCAAGGCTCACAAACCACTCATCCCACTCCAAGATCTGAGATTCCTGGCCTCCGCGCTCCAGACAGGGTCCAACAGCCACCAGCCAAGTACACGGCTGTCAAGCTGGTTCTGACTCAAAGAGAACCCAAAGGGCAAAGGAGAACTGCCCAGTAAAGTTTCCAAGACCATGAATCGTTGCAGAAATATGTTGCCACAACTTTCTCCTGCAGAGTGGCTTGGAGATCCAAACTGCCAACCTTTTGGTTAGCAACCAAGTGCTTAACCTCTAACTACTTAAGCCCAGGTCTCCTGTGAGCTGTCCAGCAGCTCCCTCTGGAATGATGCAGTGGGAAGTTCTACCACTCCTCAATCCCTTGACCTGGGTGTAGCTACTCTGCTGAACTTTGAAACAACTTACTAGAATTTGGATGGACTGATACACTCTTTTTAGCCTCACTGTGCTTCGAGCTCTGCTGTGCCTGCAGCCAATTTTCCTTTGCCTCTGCTTGGACCCTTGCCTTGAGGCTTATCAGCAGAGTAGTCATCTGGTATCAACTGCTCCATCAAATCCGTGTGCATGATCCTGAGGACTGAGGTCCTGAGAAAGAAAAAGAGTTGAGGGATTGGCTGGTGAAGGAGAGACCATGCATGACAGGCTTTGCTTCCAGATGTGGGCGGTTCTAGGCTGACCCCTCTACTTGGGTGGACCTTAGAGCAGTTAATGGTAAAAGATCACAAGGTGAGTGGTGGGCATGGCCTCCCAGAGGAGAGGAAAGGAATCAATAAAATTGTGTTTTCATCCTAACTCTGACACCTACTGACCATATAGATTTAGAAATGTCAATTCTCCTCAACTGCTTTATCTTTAAAACAGGCATCTGATAGATTAGAGGTGTTTTATCTGTCGCTTTGGAGCCAACAACATGGACTTCATCAACCTCTGGAAATAAAGCACTATGGCCTATGTGTATACATTTATGAAAAGAGCATCCATGGTTTGTTAAAATACAGAACACTGGGGCCCACTCTGGGTCTCTGACTCCGTAGTTCTGGAGTAACTGTTGCCTTTAAGTTAGTTCTGACCCATAAGGATCCTATGGGCCAGAGTCAAATTGCCTTGTAGTTTCCGAGGCTGGATTATTTATGGATCAGACTGCCACGTCTTTCTCCTGCAGTGGCTTGGGGGTTTCAACTGCTGACCTTTCCATTAGTGGCTGTGTGCTTAACCACTGTGCCACCAGAGCTGCGTCATTCTAAAGTCAGGCTTAGAATTCACATTTCCCACAGATGCATTCCAACAGACTTAAGGGATGCTGTTGCTACTGATGATGATGATTGGTTCCACACCAGAGTCGGGAAGCACCTGATCATAGGCAAGGAAGGGCTTTGAGTCCTGAGCTAGGGTTCTAACCGTGAGAAGAAAGGCAGATGCTAGAGCTGAGATGTTTGAAAGGAGAAACACAGTTGTACATGCATTGCTTTGAAGGCTTAAGACATGATAGCTTAGGTCCAAGAATAAAGCTGATGATGGAGCTTTGAGCATCCTCAGTATCAAGGAGATGGCAGCATGCCCTTTGGGGGACTGTGTAGGTGACTATTCTGGATTTCATACAGCAGGAATTCAGTATTGTTGTACCGTGGGATCCAAACTGTTACCTGTTAGCCAAGAGGAATTACTGAAAGCTGAATTAAGTGGGACAAGAGGAAAGTAAAAGGAAATAACATTTATAGAGGTATAAATACAGGCATATGCACTCTGTGATGTTCACCTTCCCTGACATGATTGCTGACGACAAAATGGGTGCATAAGCAAATGTGGTAAAGAAAGCTGATGGTGCCCAGCTATCAAAAGATATAGTGTCGGGTCTTAAAGGCTTGAAGGTAAACAAGCAGCCATCTAGCTGAGAAGCAACAAAGCCCACATGAAATAAGCACACCAGCCTGTGTGATCATGAGGTGTCGATGGGATCAGGTATTAGGTATCAAAGACCCAAAACAAAACAAACAAGCCAAAACTCATATCAATGGGAATGGGAGGGAGGGCAGAGTGGAGACCCAAAGGCCGTCAGTAGTCAATTGGACACCCCCTGTCAGAAGGGCCACAAGGAAAAGACAAGCCAGTCAGGGTGCAGCTTAGCACTGACGAAACACACAATCTTCCTCTAGTTCTTTAATGCTTCCCCTTCCCCCACTATCAGGACCCCAATTCTATCTTACGAATCTAGTTAGACCAGAGCATATATACTGGTACAAATAAGAGCTCACAGCACAGGGAATCCAAGACAGATAAACCTCTCAGGACCAATAAGGTGAGCAGCAATACTAGGAGGGTAAGTGAAGGGGGAAACCAATCACACTAATCGACATATGGACCCCTTCCAGGGGGACGGACAGCAGAGAGGTGGGTAAAAGGAGACAGCAGTCAGTATAAGACATGGGGGGGAGAATAATTTATAAATTATGGAAGGTGACATAGAGGAGAGAGGGTGAGGGAGGAAGGGGAACAATGAGGAGCTGATACCAAGGGCTCAAGTAGAAAAAAAATGCTTTGAAAACAATGATGACAATGTATGTACACATGCGCTTGGCACTATGGATTCATGTATGGATTGTGATAAGAGCAGTAAGAGCCCCCAATAAAATAAAATAAATTTTAAATACAGGCACTTACATATATAAATATATTTATATATAATGACAGGGACATAAATCTGTGTACATATATTTATATGTTATGTATTAAGGTAGCAGACAGACATTGGGCCTCTACTCAAGTCCTCCAATACAAGAACACTTTGTTCTAATAACCTGGCATTCCGTGATGCTCACCTTCCCAACACAATCAATAAAGGCAAAATGAAGGTAAAATACGGAAATGTGAAAAAAGCTGATGGTGCCCGGCTATCAAAAGATATAGCGTCTGGGGTCTTAAAGGCTTGAAGATAAACAAGCGGCCATCTAGCTCA
>NW_022103915.1:96586008-96593029 GCF_000313985.2 Echinops telfairi
GCTGTGAGCCCGCATCGACTGGATGGCTGTGGGTTTCAGATTTGGTTTCTGAGAGGAACTGTGGCTGTGGAATTTCAGCAAATTCCTTTCTGACCACTTCATTATTCCTTCCTTGCGGAGAGGGGGAGCAGGGGGGGAGAATCTACACTAAATAACTGCCTACCAGAAAGTAAAATAAATACCATAGTAACACCGTTAGCTTAAGGCAGGACAGCACCTTATTCAAGCCCAAGCCAGTTAGCACTTGCTTAAGGCAAGTAACATTTTTCAAGAAAAAAAGTCCTGATGATGTGACAGGATAGAATGTCACCCAGCCTGCCTTTTGGGTCCGGTAGTGACACCCGAGAGGCAGGAGAGAGATACAGGGCTACAGAGCCCAAGGTGAGCAAGCACATTCCCAGGCTGACCCCCAGGACCTCTCTCAGAACTTACAGGCCATGAGCTGAAGAAGCTCTGAGACTGGAATTTCTGATTTTCTCTCCTCGTCAGAATTCTTGCTTTGAGGGAGGAAACCAAACACCAAGCAAGCAAAGAGGAGCAGCCTCTGCCCCTGAGAAGCAGATTCCTGATGCCTTCCATGTGGGTTCCTTAATTCAGTCCTTCATTGCAAGAACATTCAAGGCTTGCCCATGACCTGCGGGCACCGGGGCAGTGGGGTTACCGAGACAAATTAAGTATCCTTGTCCTTCGAGGGGTCAAGTCCTGGGGTCCAGAAGAGATGACCAGCCACTCAGTGGGTCCTCCTTAAAGGCAGTTCATTGAAGTTGAAGTATAGCTGCTAGGTTGGACAACACCGAGGTTTTAAAAAAAATAAACACAAGCATGGCACCGGCTCAGCCAGGCAGTCACCCACCCCAGTCATCAGCTGATGTGAATTTAGAAAAGTAAGCTAATTTTTGCAGTTTTAAATTGCCAACAGTAAACACAGTGGGGGAAATATTTGTCAGAAAAGCATTCAGGAAAACAAAGGGTGTGTGATTAAATAAGCCACAGCTCCCCTGAAAGTTGATGGTATTGAATGACACAAAGTTTCTCCCTTATTCTGACCCAAGAAAAATAGACCTGATGTAGTTCAGAAGTAGAGTTTCAGAGGAACTAGGTAAAGAGTGCCAGAGAATAAATAATAGCTGATGTTATTAACTCTTATCTACTAACCAAAAGGCTGGAGGTTCAGATCTAACTCCAGGTCCCTCAGTAAAAGGGCCTGACATTCTAATTCCAAAAAACTCTGCCAATGCAAATGATGTGGAGCACACTTCTATTGTAACACACAGTGGGTTGCCAACAGTGAGAATCAGCTCAGTAATGTAGGTAGGGATGGCAAGATATTTTGTGCCTGGTATATATATTAGATTGTTTATACGAGAAGGTACCCCCAAATAATGGAAAACAGTTTTCGTAGGATGCATTCCTTCCTCCCCTCCCCCCCACCCCCACCCCCATGCAATCAAGCAAACTTGCTCTGAGTTAGTGCACCCAGTGATGTCACCTAGGAAGGTCCTCTCTGGTCACAGAGATTTTTTTTTGTACAAGCAGTTTTGCTTGAAGCTCATTTTTTGTGATGGCTGATTTAATAGAACAGTATGTGGCTGTGGAATTTTGTTTCCTGCTCAGGAAAAATTCCGCAGAAACTATTGTGATGTTATCGCTGACGACAAAGCAGGTACATAAGCAAATATGGTGAAGAAAGCTGATGGTGCCAGCTATCAGAAGATATAGTGTCTGGGGTCATAAATGCTTGAAGGTAAACAAGCAGCCATCTAGCTCAGAAGCAACAAAGCCCACATGGAAGAAGCACACCAGCCTGTGCGATCACGAGGTGTCAAAGGGATCAGGTATCAGGCATCAAAGAACAAAAATCATATCATGATGAATGAGGGGGAGTGCAGAGTGGGGACTCAAAACCCATCTGTAGGCAATTGGACATCCCCTTATAGAAGGGTCATGGGGAGAGGATGAGCCAGTAAGGGTGCAGTGTAGCAATGATGAAACATACAACTTTCCTCTAGTTCCTAAATGCTTCCTCCCCCCACAACCCCACTATCATAATCCGAATTCTACCGTGCAAGTCTGGCTACACCAGAGGATGTACACTGGTACAGATGGGAACTGGAAACAGGGAATCCAGGACAGATGATCCCTTCAGGACCAGTGCTGAGACTGGCAACCTTACTTACCCCACTTCCTCCCTGGCTTCCTGTCTCCATTTCTCCTGCTTTTCTAATCCTTCTTAAATTTATCCTGGGGCAAATGCTCCCCTTTTTATCTCAAATGGGGAATTATTCTAAGATGTTTGCACCTTTGAGTGTTATTGTTCCCCTTGTAGACCTGTCTGTGATTTGGCTGAAAACCAAGCCTGGGTCTGAGTTCATTTTTTTAGACCTCAGAGGTTCTACTAGACTCTGTTCAACCACTAAGGCTGGTCTTTTTAAAAACTGGAAACCATTATAGATGTGCTAAAGATTGTCTAATCCAACCATGCTCCAAAAAGTTAAAATAGATGAAAGTAGTACTGAGGACCTTTTAAGTGTATGTGCCTTTAATAAAATATATGGTTTTCCTAAAGACATTTTTTCAGTGTTTAATTACATACCCTTCTATGAGAGGATGGTGGCAGACTGGGCAGGGTCATTTTACATCTTTTACAGATAGGGTCGTTATGAGTAGGGGCCAACCCAAAAGCACCTAAAAATAACAATATGTGTGGAAATTCTGAGGCTTTCTGCACATGCTAGGAGTACTTAACTTGGGCTCTACTTCAGAATTAAAGACCTGAAATAATATACAAAATTCAAGAATAGCTCTTTCTGGAGAGCATATTAGATCATTTTCATTAGATCCTCAGGCAGTCTAGGACCAAGATGTACATATTCTAAAAGTCATGTTATTTATAGAGGAAGTGGCCCCTATTGCTGATGTAACCCCCCTTGAGACTCAGCGTGCAATGCCTAGGTGACAAAAAAATAATTGCTAAGATAGTTTCAAATAATAAAGTTCACATTCTTACTTTAGAATAGTTGTGGAATAAACTGCTGAGTGGTTTGCTTGAATACAGACAGGCAAAATATACAACCCAAAATAACAAATAAAGTTATATTCTAGATCGTGACTAGGTTTTGCGTTTTGACTATAGCAGCCCGGGTGGTGTCGTGGTTATGAGTTGGGCTGCAATTGGCCAGGTTGGCAGTTCGAAACCACCATCAGCTCCGAGGGAGGAAGACTGGGCTTTCCACTCCTGTCAACAATTACAATCTCAGAAACCCACCGGGGGTCACTATGAATCAGCACTGGCTCTATGGTAGTGCATGTGGTTTGCTTTCGGACTCTACCTTTAGCTTTATGATTGGTAGTCTATCCATTTAGAGCACATGTCAAGCTTGGGATCAAATTCAGATTCATCATTTACTACCTAGATAACTGAGACAAGTTACTTACATTCTCTGAACTTCAATTTTCTTGCCTGCAAAGTGTCGACATTAATGCCAATCACCCACCATTGCTCTTAAGCCAAAAGCAAAACTCACTGCACCTCTTAGCTACCCCATAGGACAGAGTAGAACTGCTCCCTAGGATTTCTTAGACTGTGATTCCTTGTGGGAGCAGACAGCCTGATCTTGCTCCCAAAGAGGGACTCGTAGGTTAAAATTTTTGACCTTCAATTCACGGAGCACTTAACCCATGGTGCCACCAGGGCTCCGGGGTGAGGGGGGGTGCTTTTAAGTCCAATCAGATTATGTGTAGAGCACACTAACACATTGACAAGGACTTAGAAGATACTTATAAATCAAAGTCTGATCAAAGGAAGGTCATAAAGAATGTTCTCGGTGTCCTGAAACCACTGAGACGATATTAAGATGATGATGACTTTTCAGCAACAGCTACCAGGATAGTTTCTTTTTTTTTTTTCTGGAAGTCTGAGAAGGATTTCAACAGATCACATAGCTCAACGGGTGATGTAGGCATGCATTCGTTCACTCAATTAGTATTTGTTGAGCGCAATAGGTGCCAAGGAGAGAATGATGAATAGACAGACATTTGATGCCCATTATGTTGCTAGAGCCCAGCACGGCCCTAATGAGAAGGATGCTTCCTTTTGCCTTCTTACTATTCCCTGCCTCTGTTAAAACCACTCTCCCTGTCTGGTCAGGGAGAGAGGCTGGCTTCTGGAACGCCGTCTGGAGCCAATGTTCTTCCCCTCTGACATGTTTTCCTCCTTTTCCAGCATGTCCACTAACAGCTCTTGCTCACAGCTCCTCAGTCTGTGGCTCCTGGCAAACTCTCTCCTGAGCTTCCGGTTCGACGTCTTCAGCTGCTTCCTTTCTTTCCTGTGGCTACTTTATTTATCCCCTGGATTGTCGAGTACCAAACGATGACAACAGGGCCTCGTTTACCAGCATGGACCTTGCTGCACTTTATGTATTTTTTTCAATATAATATGAATAAGTGAATAGAAAAATTAATGGATCAGGTTAATGTCTGTTTAGTGAAATACAAATTAAGGTGGGAAAAAGAGAAACGCTGAGGAAAGGAGAAGTCCTATGTGATTCTGTCTTCTCCCCTAGAATAGAATGTACTAGAAAATAGCCCAAGGACCACTGTATTCCATAGGATAGGATATTTGGTCCAGAAGTTGTGTGTACAAATATAGTTGAAAAACAGTAGGTCAAAAAAGGGTACATGGGTGGTGCAAATAGTTATTTCGCTCAGCTACTAACCAGAAGGCTGGAGACTGAATTCCACGTAGAAGGACCTTGGCAAAAAAGGTCTGTCAATTTGCTTCCCCAAACACCCATCACTGAAACCCTGTGGAGCACACACCGCTCTACACCGCCACCCATGGGCTTGTCATCATTGTCGTAAACTGCATGGCAACTGGAAAGGTTAAATTCAACAAGTGGTTTTGGTCCTACAATGTGCTAATGCCCCGTGAAAATGAGCAGAAAGAACATGATTCTAACATTTTGTTCCCTGCATTTCAGTAAATACTTGTTGGTTACCTTTGGTTTTTGTTTAGGGAGCATCGACTTTCCTGTGGGTGACTCGTTGGGGAAATGATGCCCTTGAACATCAGCTCCCTAACCAGGATTTTTTTTTTTTTTAAGAAAAAGAAAAGAAAGCCTTCAAACTGAATCCTGTGATATCTAGGAACATTTTGTCTTTCCTGAGAAAAACTCAATAGATCTATGTAGGTCACTTGGACAGAACAGACTTCCCCCGTGAAGAGCAGACACGGCTGTGCTTCGGGGTCCCTGGCCCCCACGCAATCTTTCTCTTTCAGGCCACCCCTGTTAAACCCTCTTGCTAAATTGAATACAGCTTTTCATCTGCTGCCCGGTTTTGAGCAGCATTTGGGTCAGCTAGCCCACATGCACTCAGTGTCCACGCTGGCTTCTCTGGGGGCCGGGGGTGGAGAGTGACCCTGCGCGCTACAGCAGCTGCAGGAAGTGCTGAGTGACATCACCTCCCATTAGACCAAAAAGCCTTCACAAGGTCAAGCCTGGAGCAGCCATTTCTGGACAGAGAAAGTACACATAATCTACCTCTTTCCACCCCAGGGAAGACGAGCACTGAGTATCTGCCAGGTGGTGTCAGGATCGCGACCCCAGCTTTTCTGACACGCAGCAGGTGCCTCATTCATGGGACACCACCCAGTCTGCCCCGGATGGCGATGTGAGAAATGCACTTGTAGCTCCAGATCTCCCTCGCTTTAAGATGTGAGGTCTTTGGGGGACAGACTAGCCCGCTTGATGTCCGGCCAATCATAATGGGCTAGGGTGGGGATGGAGACGAGCTTCTCTAGAGATTTTCCCACAAACAAAAATTCCCGACAATAGTCGTTCACATGTATCATCAACTGTTTCTCTGGATCATGGAAAATCTTGCGTTATTGTCATATATGGATACGGGAATAGAATCGTTCAAGTTCAGCTGTTTTGCTGACAGAAAGGTGATCAGAGGTATGTTGAGCAAGAGAGAGGTCCAGTGAGTCAGACCTTCTGATACCTAACCCCTTCTCCCTATCCTGCTTTTACCAAAGCCAAGAGGCAAAAAGGTGAAAATCAGTTTGTTATTTCAGTTCCATGAAATATGATTTTTTTATTATTTTAGTTCAGTTACTGATACAGCAGCCAGAGTATACCCTGCTTTCTCAATGCTGATGGGAAACAGACTTGAACAAAAATGTGCTTCCCTGAGTCCCTTTTTTAAAAAAAGAAGACATGGTTCCAGTTTAATATGCACGTTTCTGTTGTAATTTTCTCATTTCAGTGTTCTAGGAAAGCCAAGCCCTGGCTATGTCAGGATGTGTGTTTCTCTGCCTGATACAAATGAGGTGTTAAGGACACCACATGAGTATCACAGAAAGATGCATCCTTAAAAGGAAGACATCCCTTCAAACCCCTCCAGCACCTCATCTAATGACTGAAGCTGACGAAAGCAGCTCTTTAAGGAAAGGAGGAAGAAAAGGATTCCAGGAAGGGAGACAAGGAAACACAAGTAGAGCAATGGAGTAAGGAAGAGCAGAAGACAGGGAGCGAGAGAAGAGAGGGGGAAAGAAGGGAAGGGAGTGGGAGAAGAGAGAAGGAAAAAAAAGGAGGAAAGAAGATAGACTCATGTCACAAATTAAATTGTGTCCCATCCAGATTTCTGTTGATTTAGGTAGCTCATGAGTCCCAGCAGTGTGTGGCTGTCCAACACCTTGTAGGCTGATGTAACCATCCTCCGTTATATGTACTATAAGTCCTAACCTCTACATGTTAGAGGAAGGATTAATATGGAGGTATGGATCATGGCCTGATAAGAAAGTGTGGTCCAAGTCACAGCTTTCCTCAGTTCTACCCTTGGTTCAAGCGTACCTTTCTCTTTCAACATAAAAAAGCAAGGAGAGAGACTGCACTACCACCAAGAAAGAAGAGCTGAGTGGATCACATCCTTTGGACCCAGGGTTCCACTGAGAACCTCTTACACCCAAGGAAAAACTGGTGCCAACCTACACGGAGATCTCTAAGCAATGCCCAGCCCA
>NW_022103915.1:96594722-96602277 GCF_000313985.2 Echinops telfairi
AGGAGCTGATACCAAGGGCTCAAGTAGAAAGCAAATGTTTTGAGAATGATGATGGCAACAAATGTACAAATGTGATTGACACAGTGGATGGATGTATGGATTGTGGTAAGAGTTGTACGAGCCCCCAATAGAATGATTTTTTTAAACATAGCACTGTGTCTCTTCACCAGTAATGACCTTGGGGGAGCTGCAGTCACTTTGGAGCTGTTCTTTCAAAGCACAGCATGCTTCCAGTCCGCATCCTTCTTGCTGACCAGTCAGAACCCATGAGCACAAATTTGCAGCGACCTTTCTCATTCCCAAATCTTCCATTAAAAATCGCTGAACCAAGCTCCAAGATAGTCCAAATAATTTTGCCATCTTTTCAATGGTCCGCCGTTGGTCTTCAAGCAGAAATGCATGAATTTTGCCCACATTTTCATCTGTTCAGAAGTTGACAGATGTCCAGAATGAGGTTTGTCATCAATCGACATTTCACCCTTTTTGAAATAAGAAAACTACTTATACACTTGAGTTTTTCCCATAGTGCTATCCTTGTAAGCTGTGTTCAACATCACAAGTTTCTGAGGCATTTTCCCCGAGCAGGAAACAAAATCTCACAGCTACACACTGTTCCCCTAAATGGGCCATCACAAAAAAAAAAAAAAAAACGAGGTTTGGGTGAAACTGCTTATATGAAAAAATATTCACTGTAACCAGAGAGAACCTTCCCAGGCGACGCCACTGGGTGCACTAACTCAGAGCAAGTTGCTCGAAGCTTGCCCAAGTGGGAAAAATGGTACTACAACAGTTCTGTCCAGCAGAGCTTTTTTCTGATTTTTAGTGGGTACCCCCTTGTATACGTAAGACACAGGAGCCCATTGGATTTTATAAATAAACCATGGAAAAGAAGAACACCAGGTTCTCTTGTAAATGAAAGAGAATGAAAGTGGTTTCTCTGCTTTCCCCTGGTTTTAAGTCCCACTCCAGCCAAGCCAGCTCTACGTTTGAGAAGAATGGGGAAGTGGCTCTGATGGTCTGTGAGTCATGGAGTGCACTACAAGTGGGCTGCTCTGATGGATCCCTGGAGGCTTGCAGTGGGCGTTCAGACCATCCTGCTGCTCCGCAGGAAGGTTCCTCCCTGAAATGGATCTATCCGGGGTCATTCCCTGCAATCCTCGGAAGAACTGAGGGGGACCCAACGTTAAAATCCTGACTCCAAAAACAAAATGTCAACAACTATCTTTGTCCTCTTGGGGCTCGCCTTTAGGGAACTCACCACCTCATGCAAGCGCTTTCACTAGAGGGACACGGTCACTTCATAACACAGACATTTCCGTGCGAAGACAAGGAAGATGCCTGCACCTGAACAAAAAATGCTGTCAACAAGCAGCCTAAGGCCCAGCTGGGAAGGGCAAGTGGTAAGAATCCGAATAAATCATCCTCAGCTACAGGGGCCAGCAATGTCTTCCTCCGTCGGTACCCATCAAACTCAGAGCACTTTGCCCTCCGTCAGCTCACCATAATGTGGTCACTATGCATGTTCAGTTCCTTGTACTTCAGTGTATGAAGACTCCAGACTTTCCTACATTTTTCTCATCACTAGAGAAAAGAATAGAGCTCTTCTCCCTTGATGTAATCCACTTGCTGACTCAAGAGGGCCCTTGAGAAAACCATCACTGTGGTGGAGGGAGTAGGTCATGGGCTTTAATGTCAGGTGGTCAGGGTTCAAATCCTAGCTCTGCACTTACTCATTGATGTTACAGGGAAAATCATTTAACCTCTCTGATACAGACTCACTCTCTGTGAATCAGCACATTAAAATAACAGCATTTTTATGGGGCTTGGATTTAGATCCTTGAGTCACAGACTTTGCCTCTTTATTTACTAATGGTTCATTCACAGTAGGCACTCGGTATTTATTGAATAAGCGAATACTGCTTCATACAACGTCTAGGACATCGAAAGCTGGAATAAGTGGATAGCATTACTCTCCTTATCATTTTTCTGCCTCTCAATGCCTCCTATCGAGAAACTTATTTTGGCCATTGTATTAGTCAAGATCTAGCAGGAAACAGACAGTGCATGCAAACTGAGGAAAGCTTCAAGCGGAGCCAGTCACAGGGATGTGGGCAGGAGTAAGGGAACCACCAAGAGATAGTTCAGCACGCCAGAACTAGCAAGAGCAGAGAAGCACAACCACACCTCTATATGAGGTTCCAAGGAAGGGAACAGTTACTAGAACCCTGAGACCAAGCTGAGAATGTGGCGCCAGAGACGCTAAGTGCTTCAGTGGAGGAGAACAGATGGAGGGAGGGAGATCAAAACTCCACTCCCCTCCTCTCACCCAGAGCTCTGGTGGTGCCTCCCAATGGCCAAGCCCAGTGCCCACTAGCATGGTCCAAACAGGTCAGCCTCTGCAGAGCACGATGCACAAAGGGGGCAACTGGATCAGCAACTCTCAAAAGAGAAAAGCCAAGATGATCATTCACAGTCCAAAGACCCGATGCTAGAAAGAGTCCTCTTTTCTAATTGGCATATATTCTTTGTCCGTTTGCACCAGAAAATACAAGATCTTTGGGGGTGGGGAAAGGGGAAGCTGACAGAAGAGCTTTTAGCCTGCTGTGGAAGTTGTCCCAGGACACGTGCAGCCCAGCAACTCCGTAGAACTGATTCCACAGCTTATTGTGACTTTGCTGTCCCTCCTTCTGTTAACCTGGGCCACATGCACTTGCTTTGCTTTGCAAAACCAAAAAAGTGCAAGGTGAGTCCAAGCATGAAAACCTGCAGTTTTTAAAATTTTAAATAATATTTGCAATTGTTGGGTAAGGTGAATTTGACCATAAAATTTTCCGACAAATAGAGATGTGTGTGTGTGTGCTGCTCTTGTGAGTTACTATTGAGTCCATTCCAACTGATGGTGACCATTGGTGTACTTGAGACCACTGTTAACTGCTACTGGGTCCCTTGAGGGCTTTCCAATCTACAGGGCTTATCTGACAGCATGATGGCCGACAACATTTTGTGGTGATCCATAAGGTTTAGAGTTAATAAGTGTCAGAAGCAGATGATCAAACCTTTACTCCTAGTTTGCCTTAGTCTGAAAACTCCACTGAACCCTGTTCACCATGAAGGAGCTGCTGGTTTGAAAGAACAGAGGCAGAAATTCCAACATCGTAGCAATGCACGAGACAGCAATGTAACAAACTGGCAGGTAGTGAAGTGTGAAGTGGGGGTGTGCAATATTTGAAATCTAGTAGTATTTATATACCATCTGAGCGTTGTGTGTGTCACAAGGCTTCAAGAAATCCAAGACTTGAAGAAGAGCTGACGCGTCTGTAACAGGGTTCAGTTGGGTGAGCCATCCGAAGCCAGCTCTGCCTGAACCACCTGGTTCAGGAAGGCTGATGGTCCCTTTCCCAACACTGCGCAGTCAGGTTTAAATGTCTGTAGCACATATACCAGGCAAAAGACTTGTACTCAGAATATATAAGGAAGATGGGCAACATATTTTTAGTAGGCAAAAATATTGAATGGGCATTAGAGTTGGCTTCTGCCATCTTTCCAGCTCTCCGTCTGTCTCAGCCCAGAGATGCTTCTGGAAGATCTATCAGGATGGCCTCCCAAGGAGAACCTCAAGCCCATACTGGGCTTAAACTCATCCTGGTGGGTGATGGTGGTACTACTGGAAATCTGTGAAATGGCATCTGACTGGTGAATATGAGAAGAAGGTGAAGCCCTGGTGGTATAGTGGTTATGAGTTGGGCTGTGAGTTAAAAGGTCAGCAGTTCAAAACCACCAGCCTCCAAAGGAGAAAGGCAGGGCTTTCTACTCCCATAAAGCAATTACAGTCTCAGGAACTGACAAGGGCGGTTCTCCCTTGTCCTATAGGGTTGCTGTGAGTTGGCATTGACTCAATGGCAGTGACCTTGGTTTTGAGTTTCTGTAGCCACCTGTGTGTTGAAGTAATCCCCTTATGTGGCATACTACAGAGGATTTATTAAATTCAATGTGTGATAGGGTTGGTCAGGAGAAGTTTGGAGGCCCGAGAGATGGGAATTATATCGGAGACCAGTGTATCATTATAATAATTGACGTAATATCAAGCGGTGCTTACAAAAATGTGCCTAACTGGCAGAGGGATGCGTTCAAGCATGTTAAAACATCCCCATTGTGCTGTATGGCTAC
Source organism: Echinops telfairi (assembly GCF_000313985.2). Taxonomy (NCBI): domain Eukaryota; kingdom Metazoa; phylum Chordata; class Mammalia; order Afrosoricida; family Tenrecidae; genus Echinops; species Echinops telfairi. The sequence goes on from NW_022103915.1 coordinate 96,598,890, forward strand.
AAAGCGGGCATTTCAGAGAGGAAAGTTAAGGCAATATCTATCTTCTTCCACTAAAAAAAGAACCTTCGGTACTAGGACAGTTCCATCTAAAGCAGATACAACTTTGAAAAGCCCTCCCTTTGACTTGCTGGGAAAAAAACTGATCAGAAATCCTAAGTTGGAGTTTGTTTCCCTGCCTGCTCTTGTCCCACCAGAGGCTGTGATGGACCCAACTTTGAACAATAAAATAGGTTATATGACTAGATAAAAACATGTATAAGTGGTTAACATCATTAATCACTGGGATAATTAACATCATTATAAGTTAAATTTACAAGTAGATGCTACTACACGTCCAATAGCCAAAAGTTGAAAAACAAAACTCTCTCCCATGGAGTCAATCCTGACTCACACCACAGAGCGATAGCATAGAGCAGTAGACTGTCCGTGTGGATTTCCAAGACTGTGACTCTGGAAGGGAGTACAAAGCTTCGTCTTTCTCCTGTAGAGGGGCTGGTTTCAAAGTGCTGATCTTGAAGTTAGCCATCTAATGAGGATCCATTATACCACCAGGGCTCCCTACACAGCATAGTTTTAATTAACAATAATGGCTATACTAGGTATTAGTGAAGATGTGTGGCAACTCGAATTCTCATACATTACTATCAGTGTATCTGTCAAATAATATAATAATGTTTTTGGAAAACACTTTGGTAGTTTTTCTGAAAAGTTAAATATAGAACCCAGCCATGCCAAACTGAGGTATTTACCCAAAAGACATGACCGTGCATGCCCACATCAAGACTTGTACATGAAGGTTCATAGTAGCCGCTTTATGTGGAAGAGTTGAAAACTGGAAACAGCCCAAATGCTCATCCACAGTTGAGTGAATAAACAGTGATATATCTATATCATGGAATACAACCCAGCATTAAAATGGAACAAAGTGTTGATGAATGCATCTCTAAATCATTCTTCAAAAAAAATGACCTCAGGGAAATTGAGTCAATTCCAACGATAGCCACCCTAACGGAGGTAGAACTGCCCTGTGGGTTTCAGAGACTATAGCTTTTGAAAGGAGTAGAAAGCCTGATCTTTCTTCCATGGTGTGGCTGGTCGTTTTGAACTGCTTGCCTTGTGGTTAGCAGCCCAATATGTAAACACTGTACTGCCAGCCAAAAAGTTCTCCAAATTCACTGCCATCGCGTCCATACTGGTTCATAGTTCCCCTATAGAACAGGATAGAACTGCCCCTGTGAACTTCTGAGGCAGTAGCTGTTTATGGGAGTAGAAAGCCCCATCCGTCTCCTGAGCTGCTGGTGGTTTTGAGCTGCCAACCTCCTTATGCTGCGTGAAAGAAGGCAAGCCAACAAGATTAAAATAAAGAAGAGTGCATGGTGTACGATAGCATGCATTTAAAATCCTAGAAACTGTCCCCTGATAGGCCTGACACAAGGTAGGGCAGGGGTCACCTGAGCCCAAGGGCATGAGGATAACTTTGAGACATGTGTTATCTTGATGATGGTGGTGTGTTCATTTATCAAAGGTCATCAAAGTGTGCACTTGAAAGACAAGCCATTTACTGTGCATCAATTATACTTCAAGAAAAGTGTTAAAACGAAAAAGTGTTTGCAAGAAAGAAACAATGAAAACAGGAGGGATGGCTGCCTCTGTCCTTCCGCACAGTGAGTATGAGGTGAGGCATATCATTCTTCCTCCAGGTGGTCCACTACCCACATGTCTCTGATGTTAGGAGAATCTCTCTAGACATTTGAGTGTAAATATAGTTTAGCATTCTTATTAGGAGACAAACTATTGACATGGAATCTACCATTTGTGAGGATATTTCTACTCTCCTTGATTTTCATCATAGATCAGGACCTTTCTAATTCTCATATAAAAAGAACTGTGTCTGTATTTGTTTATTTTTTAAAGAACCACCGGATGGGCGAGTTGGGACCAGTCTGACTACCGTCATTTGACACATGAGGAAGCAGAGGCTCAGTGAGATTGTGACTTGTCACAGCTAATAAGTGGCAGCCTCATTCTAAGAATACAGGTCTCCCAGTGCTAGTTTAGTATACGTTGAACCATATCGCCTACCTCCACATGTTACCATTTTGCTTATCTGGCTAAAGCATTACTTACTGACTAGCTTTTCCCTGGGTCCCAAGGAGAATCTCACAGCAACTATAGGCTATTTTCATAACTGAAGCAGAAGCTCCTGCTGATAACTCCTGGTATTTTCTTAACATCGTCTTCTCTCTGAATTATGAAGGAAAATATGTTGGGCCAACTATGGTAGTCTTGTAACCCTCACCTTTCAATCATAAGAAAAGTTGACTTTCAAGCTACCAGCTATCCAAGCTGTGGGAAGAGACAAATGAGGTCAAATTATAATGATATAATGCCACAAATTCAGAGGAGCCAACACCCCGGGGAAGTCACCCATCTTCCCAGGGGCAATGGAAAGGGTCTAGCACAATAAAATCCACCACGTGCCATGTCCTCTGCTGGGCATTTATATACGTTATGCCATCTTGATATGTTCTAGCTGCAGTCCTTGATAAGGGCTGGATGGTTTCAATTAGAGCCTGAATAATCACATGTCCTTTGGGATTCTTAGGAAAACAATTCCTTGTGGGGAAGTGAGAAGGTTGGTGACAATGACCCATAAGGATGATTGTCAACCTAAAAGTCTAAAACCAATCTCCAAACCATGAATCAACACATAAGTTGCCACTAGAAACATTTTTTCAAAGACTGCCAAATACTATCTGGATTCTGGCCAATGCCCAAACATCTATCGATGGATCCTGAGCCCCCAGAGTGAAGACTAAACAGTGTCAATGACAAAGATGTGACAACAAGGATTAAAACACGCACACATGACCCAGATGAGACCCTGATTAGCCTAGACAGTTCAGAGGCATGTATACACTTGTAGAAGAGTCTATACACTTAAGAGTTACATTTTCTAGAAGGGTATATTTCCTGCCCTTGGTGAGTTTCCATCCTAGAAGAAAATATGAGCATTTAAAAATGTGAAGAGTGATTTTTAAGAGCGATGCACTGGGCAGATATTTCATTTCTGTTGTCTGATTGTACATGCATAGTGGAGTGTAAAGGGAAGCCTATCACATTGTCATCTGGGCAATTTGGGTCCTCATTTACCATTTCCCAACTTATCGGGCCCAAGGCTTGGTCTGTGGATTTTGTCGGGTTTCATTGTTGTCTTTTCAAACCAAGGAATTGCTCTGCCTCCACTTCCAATTTCCTCCCTTCTGGCCCAGTAGCAAACCTGGGCCATAACAAGCAGGCCACTAATGCTCTGCAGATGTGGGAATGTCAGGAAAGTAAACAAATTTGCTTTCTCCTGTTGCATTCGTTCCCCTACGGGAAGAAAGCC
>NW_022103915.1:96602697-96604773 GCF_000313985.2 Echinops telfairi
GAGAAGCAGAGGGGAAACAGAGCTGTATTGTTTCTTTCACAAGTCTATTTAAAAAAAAAAAAACTTTCCCGGGGACACAGACTGCTGGATATCAGGATGGCCCTCCGAATAGAAGTGGTTTGCACTGGCTTAAACAACGACCGGTCAAATAACCGGCCTTAGAAAGGGTAGAACCAAGAACCAAGTCATGGCCAAGAACCCTAGCCACAGGTAGAGATATGAATGGGGCTTTGAAAAGCCCATGGGGGGGGGAAATGGAATTAAAAGATAATGGGATTTTCCCATGGACTCTTCGATGCCCCTTCGTAATTCCAGGGAAGCTCCATTTACTGGAGGTGTTGTGTTCCCCGGAGCTTGCAGCAGTCAGTGCATAGTGGAATGTGTGAGGAGCAGCATGCCCCCTATGGTGTCAGAACGGAGCCCACCCCATCCTCTTAGGCTGCCAAGATGGACACGTTCTTGAGCATCATGTCCCACAGGTAAACTGTGAGGGGAAGAAATTCTATGCAGGACTTCATTTTCAAGAGGTCAACGATTTATGGTTCTCTCCTCCGATCCACAAGTTCTAGTAATTTGCAATTTGCCAAAGCAGACACTTGAATCCTACTCCCAGCTCACTAGATAGTGAGTCTATCCCCCCCCCCCCACAGGTGCCTCCTCTTAAAGCAGTTTTACTTGGCTGTATTCATCATCACCTGGTTAAACTCATAGAACGCTGCAGTCTAGAACTCATCAGAGTCAGGAACCGCTGCTGTCGAGGGCTTTCAGTTAGACACCTCTCTACTCTACTGAGGAGCTGACTTCTGCCTCCTGCCTGGGTCTGATTTTCCACTTATGAGGTGATGCTGAGAGCCAGGACAGGTATCTCGCTGTAGCACCTTGTACCAGAAGACGGCAGCACCAGAATTATTTTCCATGTGGAATACCTATGACAATTGAGTGTGATTTTGAGTTCTGAACTCAAATATTATGTGGTGTATGTGTGTGCATGTGTGTGTCATCGATTTAATTTGATGTCTAATGTCTTTCGACGAAAAGATAATTTTTTAAGCATGTTGCATTTGGATTGTGGAACTGTCTTAGTTATCTAGTGGTGGTATAGTAGAAAGACCATAAATGGGTGGTTTTTAAAAAAAGAAATTTATTCTCTCACATTTCAGAAGGTTAGACTTTCAAATTCAGGGCATAAACTCTAAGAAAAGGCTTTCTCTCACTCTCTACTCTGGGGTGAAGGTCTTTGTCTCCTTTAAATATCTGTCGACCCGGCATCCCTTGTAGCTCATCTCCATGTGTCCTGGTATTAATCTTTCCTTGAGTCTAGGAGGTTCTCAGCACAGGGGCACAGGGTCCAAGGATGTTCTCTACTCTTGGTTTTTCTTTCTTAAAGTTAGTCAGGCTCTTCCCTCTCTGGTTGTTTCTCTCTCCTTTTATCTCTTATAAGATAAAAGTTTAAGTAGGCCACACACCAGGACAAGTCTCCTTATATGGATCAGAGCTTTGACCTAATGAAAGATGCTTTTTCATGGTCCAGTCAATTTAACACATTGGGAGTAGGGGATAAAATAATCCATGACTGGAAGGATGATTGTATCTGTTTATATTGTCAGCACAATTATTTATATGTGTGTGTGTTATCAGTTTGATTCCATCTCGTGGCAAGTCCAGACATGCCGAGCAGAAGTGCTGCATAGGGTTGTCAAGATTGGACTTTTCAGAAGTGTATTTCCAAACACGTCCGTGAGTTGGCGACTTGGTGGACAGAGTAGAGCTGTCCCTTACGGTGTCTGAGCCTATGACTCACTATGGAAGCAGTCTGCTACATCTTTCTCCCACAGAGCGACTGGTGAGTTCAACCTGCCAAGCTGCTAATTGGCAACTGAGAGCTTTAACCACTGGGATCTCTCAAATTCACTCTTATCAAATCCATTCTGACTCATCTTGACTTGAGAGGACCCGAGTAGACTGCCTCTGAGGGTTCTGAGACTAGGACTCTTCAGAGGAATATTGAGATAGTTTATTGTGCCAGCCTGGCCGATAAACACAAGTGGGATTAACTGACGGGCAGAGAGATAAATG
>NW_022103915.1:96605018-96606460 GCF_000313985.2 Echinops telfairi
CGCTGTAAGTTGAGGTCCCTTTAAGACATCTCTGGAGCTGGGGACTGGCGGTTGGTGACCTGGCTGACAGTTGGTGACCTGTCTTGTGATTGGCTGCTGTGCTGAGATAGCCTAGCTCTCTCTATATACAGAGAAAGACCTGGCAGCAGACTAGACTTGAAGGATTGCTAGTGTCTCAAAACTCTCTCTCATGGGAGTAAGTTGCACTGAGCCATTTGTACTGCTTTATAATTTAACTGTTCATTTCTTGTATTATATATTTATCTGTATATAATTTAACAGTTCATTTCTTATGTTATATATCTAATTATCTTTATAAATAAGTATATTAAATTATCAGCAATTTGGTTTTATCTCTCTAAAGAACCCTGTCTAACACAAGCATAAAGCCTTATCTTTCTCCCACAGAGTCTATGGTAGTTTCAAACTCCTGACCTTTGGGTTAGCAGTCCCATGTGTAACCCACTGTGCCACCAGCGGTGGTCACATAAGAAAATTCCTTCATTCGATACTACTCAAATGTAATCAAAACCAATAGCCATGTAGTCAACATCCAGTAGTCAAGAGACCAAACAACATACTGCATGTCGGCCAATCGGATGCAAAAGATCTCTTGGAAGTATTGGAGGGTAAAGAGGTCACTTTGAAGATGCATCTGACCCAAGTGATGATTTTTCCAATCACCTTGTTCTCATGAAAAATCTAGGCAATGAATAAAGAAGGGGGGAGATGATTTGATGCCTTTAAAATTATTGTTTTGGCAAAAATATTAAAGATATCTAGCATTGCCAGGAGAATGAACAAATCTCTGTTGAAAGATGTGCAGACAGACTGCTCTTTGGAAACGAAGATGGCGATCATCGGACATGTTATGCATAGGTACTCTTCAATCCCTGGAAAAGGATAGCATGCTCAGGAAAGTACAGGATCAGCTCAAAATCGGAAGGTCCTCAACAAGGTGGACTGACACGGTGGCTAGAACAATGGGCTCAAACAAGGCAACTGTTGTGGGGATAGTGCAGGCTAGGTTCTGCTCTGTTGCACATAGTGTGGCTACCCAACATTGTTGCCATGGGAGAAAAAGAAAATCAACCAACAAATTCTCTTTGTGAGACTACTTCCTTTGAAAGAACAGCATCTATTGCTGGGTTAAATGTACGCTGCTCCAAAGTCATTTAAACGTATTCAATATTCAGTTCCATGTCTATCCCCCATGCTTACATGAGACGATACCGTATATACTTGAGTATAAGACGGCCCAAATATCAGTCAAGGCACCTAATTTTACCACAAAAACTACATTAAAAATGTGCTGAAAAACTCAGCTTGTACGAGTATGTACGGTATTTGATTCATGGGCTAGTGAATGTGACAACTTGATTGTTAAGTCAGAAAGAAAGAATCTTTATTATTAAAGAGGTGAGATGTTCCTTTTTTTCTCA
>NW_022103915.1:96606560-96608108 GCF_000313985.2 Echinops telfairi
TATAGTCTCCAATCAAAGATATTTGATTGCAATTCTGGCAACTGAGACACCCAGAATTCCTTTCAAATTAAAATGTTTCATCTACAATCCTGATTAAAGGGACAGCTCTGGGCAACTAGGTTTTATGTCATATAATTGTTGCCTCTCATCTTCTCTCTCCCAATCTCTCTGTCCTTTACTGGGTAGGCACTAAGGTGAAGGTCAAGTCCATCAGCCAAGGGCAGCTGAATCACAAGATCACCAGCAACTTATGGCATGCCCTGGCATGATAAAGTATCCGGGCCCTTATATTCTCTTAATAATCTGTCTTGGAAAAGGGCCTCCAAGCAATTAGCTGTGGGAGTAGAAAGTGAAAGGATGCACTAAAAACATCCGGGAGCTAAGGTCTAGGCCATAAGAGGTGTGGAAGTCAAAGTAAGGCTTCTTAGATTGGAAGGCAATATCCACGAGGTAGACAGACCCACAGAAAGAGACCCTGGGGCAGGCAGGAGTTACATTGAGGGGTTGTCAGACAAAGCTTCCTGAACCACAGCAAGTTTCCAGCTCTAATTTTACTTCTATCCCCTGGGAATTTTACTTTAAAATAGTGAGCATGGCTCTCTGCTCCTTGTAGCAAAAAATATATGTGATACGACTTTTCAGCAATACAATTATTTTATGTTGGAGGTGTTTTGTTTCATTTTGTTGTTTCTTTGTCCTGATGGAAATGTTCTCCATCTGTTTATCTTTATATCTGTATTTGCTAAGCCAGCAAATTTCAGCAACTTCTCTATCTGGAATTAAGTCTCCCAATAGACAAACTCTCTTGAACCAGGCCAATCTACTCTGGAGAATGTGGACGCGGAAATCCTAGCAAACGGTCAAGCCCCTAATTCATCCAATGACGATGAAGATGCAACATGAAAGAAACAAGGGGATCGGAGGTGCACAAGGAGCCAGACGCCTGAAAGAGGAGCCAGAAAGGATGCCCTTGCCTACACCTCAGAGGTGTTGCCTGGGTGTCCAGAGCAAGAGGAAATGAGTAACTAAGCCTGGTGAGGGCCTGGGCTTGCACAGAGCCATTGCCAGGTCCAACAGTGCTGATAAAGATCGAGAGGCTCCGAGAAAGAGGCAAAGACTACCTGGAGCTGCAGAAGGAGCTTCAGGTAATGGGAGGAAGATGAAGAAACAAAGCTGCCTCTTGGCCAGAGAGTAAAGCTGGGCACCTTCCAGATTCTTAGTAAAAGAAGAAGAACAGAAGTACCATAGTGAAGGGGTGTGGGTGCCTTCAGACAGAAACAATAGAAACCCTTTCATTTTTTATAGGAACCCTCAGTCCAAGTGTGAGACCCTGTTTTCCTGAACCCCAGGTGGAATGCTACAGGAAATGGATGGGGTCATTAAGCAAGCACAAGCATAGGTTCACATTCACCTTGGGCGTACATTTTTTAATAAACAAGCCAAAGCAAACCCTATTTCTACGAACTTTGGCCTGAACCCAGTAGATTGTTTTATCATGAAAAATGAAACCCCACACACACACATTGGGTTTTTTTCTTTTTTTTTTTT
>NW_022103915.1:96610462-96611618 GCF_000313985.2 Echinops telfairi
ACTTTCCTCTAGTTCTTTAACGCTTCCTCCACCCGACTATCATGACCCCAATTCTACCTTACAAATCTAGCTAGACCAGAGCATGTACATGGGTACAGATAAGAGCTGGAAACACAGGGAATCCAGGACAGATAAACCTCTCAGGACCAATAATGAGAGTAGTGATAGCAGGAGGGTAAGGAGAAGGTGGGGGTAGAAAGGAGGAACCAATCACAATGATCTACATATAACCCCCTCCCAGGGGGATGGACAACAGAAAAGTGGATGAAGAGAGACATCGGTCAGTGTAAGACATGAAAAAATAATAATTTATAAATTATCAAGTGAGGGAGAGTAGAGGAGGGAGGGGAAAATGAGGAGCTGATACCAAGGGCTCAAGTAGAAAGAAAAGGTTTTGAAAAAGATGATGGCAACATATGTACAAATGTAGTTGACACAATGGATGTATGGGTGGATTATGATAAGAACTGTACAAGCCCCCAATAAAATGATTTTTTAAATTAAAAAATAACTAAAATAAGTAATGGAATACATTTCTTGACTTTGTAAGGCAAAAATCCAGTTTTGGTTCTCTGTTAAGTGAGAGCTTGTCAAGATTCAATCTACTGCTTAAATTTGTCATTTTCTGCATATCGTAGGAGAAATACCTAGTGGACAAGTCTGCTGCCTTTTGGATGTGAAATAACTTACTCATATTAGCCAAGCATTTTAGATTTCACTAAATGCCTTACCATGGGTTTCTTTTGATCAGCACCACAGACCTGAAGTGTGGGTACAGCCAGCATTATTAGCATTATTCCCATATCACAGATGAGGTTGGTTAGCTTCAGAAAGATCATGTGACTTTTCCTAGTTACCTTATAAGGGACAGGCTTGGGTCTCAAACCTTCCAAATTTCAGTCACCCGTTTGTCCACATTGTTCTTGTTAAGTGCTATAGAGTAAGTTGCAACTCATAACAACTCTATATACAACAGAATGAAAGGCTGCCTACACTGCTCAGTCCTATGCTGTCGCCACAATTATTATGTTTGATCCCATTGTTGCAGCCACTGTGTCAATCCATCTCATTGAGGGCCTTCCTCTTTTTCTTCAGACTTAATTTTTAATCTAGTGGTGTAGTGGTTAAGCATCAGGCTGCCATATGCATGGTCAGC
>NW_022103915.1:96615058-96615997 GCF_000313985.2 Echinops telfairi
CTCCAGAGTAAGCAAGACAAATTCTCCCCAGCCTCACTTCTAAGACACATCGTAGTTGTGCTTCCTCCAAAACCAATTTGCTGGTGGTGCCGCTGGAAGTGCAGGGCATAGTCGACACTCTTTGCCAACTCCACAATTCAAATACATCCATTCTTCTTCGGCCTTCCTTTTGCATTGCCCAGCTTCCACAAACATCAAGCTGGTCACAACTAATATTTACTACTCTAAGCATTATTTTATAATCCTCCACAACATCCTTAGATGGGAAATCAGGTTGAAAGAATGTACCTAGTTCAAAACTGACTGAGAGTAAACTCCAAATGCCTATGTTATGCTAGCTAAGAAAAAGCCTCCATCTTAGAAACCGCACAGACAGAAGTGAAAAATGATGAAGCTGGAATTCTCAAGATTCCTGACACACCACCATTTTTATGAGCTCTCCCATGTTTACCAACACTAACACCTGGGAAATACTGAAGGAAGGCATGGCTAAAGAATGTGGTAGGTTGGTCTGAAGAACATGGAGCACTTAATTATACAGAGGCCATCAGGGAAAATATAGATTTGGGCCTAGTGGTAAAAGTCTCCTAGTGTCACACACAGAATTTTGGATTTGATACATTGACAGGAAAAAGCCAGGGAGTTTTGTGATCCCATGGTAGGGATGGCTTTGCAGGGTCTCTGTGTAGGTTGGATTGAAAGGAAGGGTGGTAGCTACATATCTGCTGTCAATTTGAGACTTAAGAATGAAGGGGTGGAGCTTAGCCTGTCAATCAGGTCACAGCCTAATGACCTCATTTGGAGGTGCTGAAGAGATACATAGCTCACTGGAGGCAGGACAGACTCACTCCCTGCAAGACATTCTGGTTGACAAGACACATGGAGCTATGCTAGAGCCCTAGAGCTGAAGGAGCCATGTGGAGACCCCTGCCAACGCTG
>NW_022103915.1:96616335-96618747 GCF_000313985.2 Echinops telfairi
GTCGACTAACACAGGAAGCCAAGAGGCTGCTGCAGGAAGAAAGCTAAGAGTGTTTTTATGTATCAAGGAAAGAGACTAGGATTTCTGCTTTGATTTTTTAAAAATAACGAAATCATAAGCCTATTGCCCAGCCATCAAACCCAGCCACTTCATCTCATTGCTTCAATAGTGGAAGAAGCCACTGCTTGGAAGATAGACTTGCATCCTATGCCCAGTCCTGCCTCTGACTTACTCTGCACTGCTGGGTTAGTCAATTGACATTTCAGACATTCAGTTCCACATCAGCAAAATGAAGGGACAGCATCATATGATTGCTAATATGCCACCCACTTTCTGAGTCTCCATTCTATCCTTTCTTTAAACTCCAGAGTCTGACAGTGGTCTTAGCATTGCCTTCTCCTCCACAGGATGTGGCAGGAAGATTATGGAAGTCTGTGAAGCCCCAAAAGTACTGTCAAGAGAAGCAGCTTCAAGCCAGGCTAGTGGAAGGAGGCAGACTTCACCAGGAAACACTCATCCTTGGTGGCAGCATGAGTGTCATCTTGGATGTCAGAACGCAGCTGTTGGCACGGCTGAGGGCACCCAGAATTTTGTAGGCCACCTTGGAGGAGAATATGTCCAAAGTCCATATTTCAGTGATGACCAGTCCAAACCTGATGTTCCAAAGGCAGGTTTGAGCCTCAGGGCTGTAAACCATGTTCCCATAATAGAACCCTTGGAGTTACAGAAATCACCTTGAAGTTCTTGACTTAGGTAAAAGTTTAAGCTCCTGTCATGCATGACAGACAGTCTTGTGTGTTTCTCACTGTCACTTGATATTCTTTGGGTGGGCTACCTTCCTGGGACAGGCACCTTCTTTGTCCTGATGGTACAGCATTGCTTTGGACATGGGGGCAAAGACAGCCTGGGTGTGTGGTCCTACCAGCCTGATCAAGGTAGAAATTAGATTAAATAGAAATGCATTTTGTGCTAAGCCAGTGTTATGAAGAATTTTCATTGTCACCGTGGGGCCTAAAACCATACACCCTCTTGAAATGGAAAGAGGAATTTCCTTCTTGGCCAGATAATTTTGTTCAACACCCAGGAAGTTTTCCTCTCTAGCCAATCTCATCCCTCAAAGCTTCCTGGATGGGAGACTTTGTCATTCACCATCAAGAACACCCTCCACCTCTCCACTGACTACTAGAATTTGGAGAATCATTTGATTCGGCGTTTGAACAGGGGGAGAGGGGAGTCAGTTCTCCTTTTTCCATCAAAGGCAGCTCCCTGGCTTCAGAGGGCCGAAAGAATACCAGGATCATTGTCTTGTCATGGACAAGGCATACTGAGGGCTCAGAGAAGGCATCAAATCAGAGCGAGTGGGACATGCCTGGAAGAAAATGCAGTCGGGAGAGAAGGTGCTACACAACCCAATGAGCGAATGTGAAAGTGCCAGATTCTCAAATAATTAGTGTGGGGATGTGTTGCAATTAGAGGCAATTAGCTAAATCAATAGACTGCATCCGTGCGGCTCTAACGCATAGCTGCTGTAGCACAGCGATCCCGGTCCAGACCCTTACAGCAAAGAAAGGATGCAGGGGCACTGACACACACATGTACATGTATGACGCCTTCTTGGAGAGGAGAGGAAGTAGGGGTAGACATCTGGAAGACGAAGGGGGTCTTTAAACGAAAAGATCCCTTTGAACCGTAAGAGTCAGAGGTGCTTGGATGGGCAAAGTGAAGAGTTTTCTGTTCCACCCAGCTGGATGAGGGGACCAGAGCAAGATGAGATGTTATAGAAAATAAAAGCGACCTTTCCGTTGGACTTCCAGTTCATACAATAAAATGTCCAGGCTTCATCGTTGCTCCCATGGGAAAAGCAGTTAGAAGAACCAGGTGAGGGATCTCTTTGGTACAATTGAACACCAAACCTCTACTGAGACGGGGACAAAATCAAGGACGAGATGAACACCTATGACAGTTGCACAAGTGGTTGGGGACTAGCGCTAGTTCCACAGATGTCAGGTTGACTTCCACTGTCAGGTGGCCTTGGGTGACAGTGAAATGTTTCAACTATGTGGCAATCCCCACACTGTCCTACTTCCCCCACACCCACGCTTTTCACAAGTACTTGCTTGTGAAACCCCAAGCTCAACGTGGTTCTTCCCTGGCTTCTGGGTTTGAAGCTTCCCTCATTACTCTACGCCCGTGGTTCTCCACCTTCCTCATGCCGGGACCCGTTCATACAGTTCCTCAGGCGGTGGTGACCCCAACCATAAAATTATTTTCATTGTTACTTCATCACTGTCATTTGGCTACTGTTATGAATCGGGCGGCCCCTGGAAAAGGGTGGTTTGACCCCCAAAGGGGTCACGACCCACAGGTTGAGAACCACTGCTCTATATAGTCACTCCTTTAATAGCACAGGTC
>NW_022103915.1:96618878-96625847 GCF_000313985.2 Echinops telfairi
AAGCATTCTCTATTAGCCTGTTATTCTGGAGGGTCACCATCTCTTCGCTTATCCAACAGCTAAGCAGATTGGAGCCGTGGTGGCACTGCCGGGTGTGTGCTGAATGGCAAACCTCCAGGACTAAGCAGACAGCAGCTTTCACAGGAGTGGTAATGCCAGGATCTGGCAGTGGAAGCTATGCCAAATTTCAACTGAGAGCCTCAGGGCTGGCAGCCACTGTGTATTAGCCTTGGCACCGGGGTCCTCAAGTCACAGAAACATCATTTATGGAAAGCAGATGGCAACTAATGGTCGAGTGAGTCAGGAGGCCAAGGAGACAGAGGGCAGCTGCGGATCCAGTGCCAAAGAGCACATCACACACAAATGTTATCTTTCTACCTTGTGCACACCTGAAATTTTGCTCCCTGTAGCCCCACTGATGCTCCGTGCCCTTTGGTATAGTGTGTAATGTTTGGTCCTACCTTCTTTGTAAATGCAGAAGCTCTAGACGCCAAATATACAACCTCTGCCTCCCTCCCCCAACTCCAGTCCAGAGGAGCCGTTTCCCTTCTGACGAAGGTCCTGTGGCTGCGCTCCAGGGAGGGCAGCACGAGTCCTGGTTACAGCAGCAAGGGCCTGTCATTGTAGATAGATGCTTCCATTCCTGACAAATTCCGCCAGTCGCCTGAAGGTCAGGAGACCCCATGTGATTGGAAGGTTACAGCTTTGACTCACGTGATGTCAACCCTTTGGAGAGGGGAAAGGACAGGAGAGTGAGTTCAATCATAAGCCAATGATTCCATCAATCAGACTTACATCATAAAACCACAATAAATAGCTTTTGCTGAGTTCTGTGAATTGTTCTAGCACATTCTCAAACCTAAGAGGAGCCCCGGGGGTGCAGTGGTTGCATGTTGGGCTCTAACTGCAACATCAGCAGTTCAAAGTCACCCACCACTCCTCAGAAGAAAAGACAAGGCTTTCTATTCCCATAAAGAGTTGCCCTCTCAGAAACCCATGGGGGCCATTGTACTCTGTCCTAGAGAGTCAGTATGCATTGGAATCAACTCCATGGTAGTAAATTTCGTTGGTTGGTTGGTTGGTTGGTTGGTTGGTTGGTTGGTTGGTTGGTTGGTTGGTTGGTTGAAGAAGAGAGTTAATTGGTCATAAGTAGAGGACCCTGCTCTTAATCTGTGAAACTGTATCTACTACTGTGTAGTCGATATCAGGACTCAACGAGGTGATGACAAGACCCTAGGATCCCAAACTGATCATTGGAAACACCAGGGGATCTGGTGAAAATACAGATTTCTGGGCCTCACTTTAGAGAGCCCTGGAGGTGTCGTGGTTATCAGCAGTTCAAAACCACCAGTTGCCGCTGGACAACGAGGAAGCTTTGTACTCCCACATTCTTGGAAACTCATAGGGGCAGTTCTACCCTGTCCTATGGAGTCGCCGTGAGTTTCAGTCAGCTCTATGGCAGGGCGTTTGGTTTGAATTTGGTTTGGGCTCAATTTGCAGCCTAACAAATCCAAAGCCCTAGGAAGAGAAGCCCAGGAATCTAGTTTGTTTCATTTTTGTTTGTTTTTACCATCTTTCCAGGGGATTCCAGTGACCAGTCAAGCTTGGGAGCCTAGGACCTACACACTGAGTTTCTGTTTGTTTGCCTTTGTTTTTAAAATCTCACAGGTGATTCTAATGGGAAGCACGGTTTGAGAACCAGTGCTTTATAGTACATCTGTCCAGGTGGATCTTCTGTTCATTAATACCTACTTAGTGAGCAAAACAATAATAAGCTCACTTTATAATTCACTAGGTTTTAAGTAGACGTTAAAGAAATGATCGGCATGACCCATTGTGAGCATAGGGTTGATCTCATCCATGGTGGTCGGTGACCTGACAAAGGGGCAGCAGGAGCTAATAGTCTTCATACCATAGGCTTTCATCCCTTCAGACTTTTAGTAGCTGGAGTGCAGAAGAATTTCAGAGGTGAACAGAAGAATGATGATTCTGGCAGGCACACAGTTGTCCCTGGTTAAGAACCTGTAGCTTCTCACAGGAGGAGCTAAATTCTTTCTGTCACTTTGGCTCAGGGCCCAGTGAGGGGTGTACTTTGGATACTTAATACCAACTAGCTCTGACCACAGGATCATTAACCCATCCTGGGCACCTTCCAAGAATGACAAGACCAACTGGCAGAAGACAGGGATTACCAGCACCATCTATAGAGGTGAAGTAAAAAAAACAAACCCTGCCAAAAGTATTCTCCTAATGTCACCCAAAAACCTGAGAGGAGGCTAGGAAGACCACGCAGGACTTCCTCCTCTGTCTCTAGAACAAGCCATCGGCCTATTGTCATTCACGATTTTGGACCTGGAAGATTGACTTTCATTTAAATCTGGACAGTTGAATTAATTGGTAAGGATAATTTGAAGGCCTTAAAATGAATTTCCAAAGGCAGTAATAGAAATAGGAGAACCATCCCTATAGTATTGTCATAAAATCCAATCTCACTCAGTAGATACATTTGGGGAGAAAAGGGGCGATCCCTCAAAGGCATTTTCCTGACTAGGCCTCTTTTTTCTCCAGATGTAAAATGAAGGGCTCAAAATTCACCATCTCTAAGAGACACTTTCCTATCTAAACATTCTTGGCCCAATTTATGTGTAAAAGCTGCGATGCTAATTTCATGCCCTTGTAATAACTGCTACAATCTCAAAATCTGACGACACGGTTTCTCATGACTGAAACATAGTCCATATTCTCATCAATAAGGGACATGTAGGAAAGTTGAGAAAGGATGAAAAGGGTAATAATAATAATATAGGCAGGATGGCCTGTCATCTGCACTCGCTGATGACATTGCTTTGCGCTCCGGCGTGTGAATCAGTAAGATGAACAAACCCTTTAGACCCCTTCCACTCAGGCTTTCATCGTCTGTATCATCAAAAATCCAGGTCCCCATATGGATTACAGCCCCGGGGGAGCCCCTCTGACTGTGCACCAAGGATGGGAACAGCCTGGCTATCAGACAGTGGACATTAAAAATTAGATCAGTGCAATCACAGGGAATCCAGGGCGGATGAGCCCTACAGGACCAGTGGAGTGAGTGGCAAAACAGGGAGGGTAAAGGGAGAATGGGTAGGAAAGAGGGAACCGATTACAAGGAACTACATGTGACCTCCTCCCTGGGGGACAGACAACAGAAAAGTAGGTGAAGGGAGACATCGGACAGGGCAAGATATGACAAAATAATAATTTATAAATTATCAAGACTCATGAGGAAGTGGGGAGCAGGGAGGGAGGGGAAAAAATGAGGACCTAATGCCGGGGGGCTTAAGTGGAGATCAAATGTTTTGAGAATGATGAGGGCAATGAATGTACAAATGTGCTTTACATAATGGATGGATGTATGGATTGTGATAAGAGTCGCATGAGCCCCTAGTAACATGATTTTTTTTAAAAAGGAACAAAAAAATTAGATCAGTGCAAACATCATTAGGTGAAAATTTGACAACTTTTCATTTGTTTTCCTTTTTGACTCATTTTAAATTTCTCCTAGTTTTTATTATTTTCAGCTCTCTTTTTGTTTGAAAGGTTTCTCTGTTTTATTTTGTTGTTGTTGGAGGGAGGGTTGCTTTTGTTTGATAGAATGTTTTTCTTTATCTGAAATCCAGGATAGGTCACTCTATAGAGACAGAAACTGGATTAACCGTTTCCTAGGGTGATGGGAGGGAAGGTCAGGTGGGAGGGGGGGGCATGGGAAGCAAATAATCATGAGCCCAAGAATGAAGAAAGTGTTCTAAATTGATGGTGATGATTGTGCAATTCCTTTTAATAGGTTTAAACCATTGAATTGAATGATATATGAATCATCACAAAATAAAACTGTCTAATTTTTTTTAATGTCCTTTCCAGAGTCACCAGTAAGTCTCTGGGCTGGAAGCCAGTGGCACCTTCTTGTTCTCATCCTTCTACAGCTCGAAGCAGCAGTCATCTCCCTTGACCACTCCCTCTTCCCAGAAATACTTTCTTCCTATAGCTTCCAGGCCACTCCACATGTCTGGCTTTCCTTCTACATCATGGCTGCTCCTTGGAGTCAGAGTGGTTATAAGTTGGGCTGCTAATCTCAAAGTCAGCAGTTCAAAACCACCAGCCTCTCCAAGAAAGAATGATGAGACTTTCTACTCCCATAAAAAGGTACACCCTTTGAAGCCCGCAGTGGCAGTGCTACCCTATCCTATATGGTCACGATGAGTGGGAATCAATTCGATGGCAGTGAGTTTGTGTCTTGTTGTTTGTTTGTTGTTTCCATCTTCCTAACCCTTTAATGGTACAGAGTCCCCGGTCTTTCTACCTCTGGCCTTTTGTTTTAATGACTTGAAAAATCACTAATGATTCCAGTTAATATTTGCATTGGATCCCCCAGTGAGATATGTTGAAGTCCTAACTAATCCCAGGACCTGTCGGTATGACCTTGTTTAGCAATAGGGTCTTTGAAGATGTTAATGTGAGCTCCTACCTGACCAAGAAGGGTGGGTCCTGATCCAATGTACCAAGTGGCATCCTTATAAAAGAGAAGACAAGCACAGACACATGGGAGGAAGGAAGCCATGTAATTAATGGTGGGAGCAGACAGTGCAGCTGTAAGACAAGGCACACCTAGGCCTGTCCCAGAGGCTGCAAGAGATCAGGAAGATCTTCTCCAAGAAGTTGAGGAGACTCTGTGGTTCTGCTGACCCCGGAATTTTGACTCGGAGCCTCCAGAACCATGACACAAGAAGTTTCTATTCTTTAAAAACCACCCCTCATGTAGGACTTTGTTATGACAGCCCTAGGAAAATAATATCATTCCCAGAATTCCATCTCCAGCCCCAACTTGTCTCTGCTAGAGCGTGCTGAGGAAGCCTGAATGGCCAGCAATGAAGGGACCTGCTTTCCTGGTGCAATAAGGAGAGAATCATCTTGAAGCTAATTAGTTGGTTAAAGCTTTCTTTGCAGATAAAGATGAGATCTTGCTGCTTACCAAATAGGCAGCACGTTTTTTAAAAGTCATGGAAACTTATGTCGAACAAGGCAAACCTCTGTAGACAGCTGGTGGTGTCCCAGGTGCATTCATTCATTACCATATTTTTCTTGTATAATATGCATAGCACACAGAAGAACCAAAAGGTCAAGGGGAGATTCTTGGTTTGGAGAATACCATCTAACTCAGACATTATTTTGCATAAGAATACAGTAGTTCAGTCTGTGTGCCGGAAGAATATGCCCACGACCCTGATGAAACCATCCTTTGGGGAAGGAACCAGAAGGCTTTGTCTCTGGGGAACCTCTGACTCAGCTCACCAGGAAAAAAGGGGGAGGCCTAAGTAGCCAACAAACAGTTCATGTTTGCCAAATGAGTGAATGAATGAAACAAAGAAGGCATAGTTCTGAGATGGGTCATGACCCAGAAAGCCCCCTAAAGGACAGCCGTAGATATTTGGCAATTCTATTTTGAGAGCTAATCAATAGGAAAATTATGGCAGGCTCTGACTGAGCTACAAAAACAAGTTTATGTCCTTCCCTCGGCTATTGGTCACTGAAGCCTAAACTGTTTTTCTAAAGCCCTCAATGTGCCGAGGAGGGTCCCTGGTTGGCACAAAGGGTTAAGCACTGACCAACTAATGGTTCAAATCCACTCAGAAGCACCTCAGAAAAAACCCCAATAGTCTGCTTCCAAAGGTCTCAGCCCGTAAAACCTCATGCAGCACACAGCTCTACCTTCACACACAGCAGGTCTGCCATGAGCGGGAATACTCTCGGTGGTAACTGATTTGTTGTTGTTTAATCATCTGAAATTCAGGGCCAGGCCGTTACACTATGAGAAGCCAGGGATTCACGCCATCCAGCGTCACCTTCTAGGCTCAGAGCTCCTTCACCATCGAGGCTGTTTGACCCTACAACACACCCATTGGTTGTTTCATTGTTGTGTTTATTTCCCAATTCACGGTCTTTGAAAATTTACTGCCTACATGAGCACAGGGCCTGAGTTTTGTCAGACAACAATTTCTCAGAAGCCTCTTCTGAGAAGAGCTTCGAACCGGATGGGACCAGGCAAATGACCGGGGGTTGGCTCTCTAAAAAATATTAACCTTGGATTTGACCACCGCCTCCACAAAGCCTCAAAGCTATCAGCTCTGGGTGGGTTTCTCAAACAGGGACTTCTACCAGGCAACGGTGTCCTAATCCTCTCTCGACTGCCAAGCCACACTCTACACATAAAGAACAACCGCTATATTGAGACATGCGTTCCCTGCAGCCAGAGGATGAGCAATAGCTACCCACGCAGTCTACGTTATTATCAGCAGGAACTAACAGAGGGGTCTGTTCTCCCTTCTCTAGGCCGGCAGCACAGGGGCACTCCCCCACCTCTGACTGGGTGGCTGAGCCAGGCCTCGGCAGAGAGCCCAGGAGAGGCCCAGGCCTTCCCGATCTACCACTTCCCAGGTTAAGATCCGGGATGAGAGATTGTAAAATTCCTTGCCTACTGGGACTAGCAATGCTTGACTTTTCCTTTCTTCTTTTAAATTTATCATCTCTATACTTTTTTGGCTTTTTTTTTTTTAATCACCAAAACATCAAGAAAAGCCAGTGATATGGTTTGTCACACACACTCCCTGGTCAACAGCTGGGCTGCTGCACTCCCCACCCCACACTCATCTACTGACAATGAACTCTAGAAATGTCCCCGCCGTGTGACTGAAGTTGCAGAAACCGCAACCTGTTTTCAATTACCCGGTTGTACATCTCATGGTTACATCCCTTTTCCAATGGAAGAAAAACAATGGCAAAAGCATTCCAACTTGAGTATGGCTCTCAGCCCCTCTGGGAACAGCTGACAGGCATTCCAAGATGGGGCGGGTCCCCCTAAAAGATGGTTGAGGCCAAATTGTGGGACCAGAGAGGAAGGCAAGGATGGAAAGGACATCCACTGGGCCAGGGTCCCTC
>NW_022103915.1:96627439-96656131 GCF_000313985.2 Echinops telfairi
GAATCAAGAGACCCGAGCACTAGAAAGGTGAGGCTCACCGAGCCATTTATCCCTCTGGCCTTCAAGTAACCCCACATATGTTTATCGGCCAGGTTGGGACGATAAGCTAACTACATCCGCAGCTAAGTGGGTTAAACCTTGTACCACCTCGGAATTCCTAAGCAAGGAGAATCTTAAACCTGGCCCCCCCAAATCCAGAATTAGTAATCTAGAAACATGGATCTTTTAAGAAATTCGACCTTCTGTTGACACAAACCTATAAAAAGTACAGGTGTTCAAGGTAGCCTCCACACAATCATTCTTCATCTATCATTTCAGCGTGGATCATAATACGTTCTGTGAGAAATTCTAAAAATGACCCAGTATAGTTCTCCGGAAGTTTATAATATAGTTAGGTGACAAACCTAACACATAAGACAAATTGGCTAGTTATGCCCCATTCAATAACACTAAAAACGTTGATCGTTAAATAAAGTACAAAGAGGTCCAATCTGGCTAGACAGAATCAATAAATAGGCGAGGGCTAGGGTTAAGTGATGATTAAGGAGCTCTCTTGGAGTAGTCGTTAAGAGTTGGGATCTGATCTGCAAGGTCAGCAATTCAAAACCACCAGTTGCTCCTTGGGAGAAAGACAAGGTTTTCAACTCCCATGGATGAAGGGAGACTTCAAACAGTGTAAGATATGACAAAGTAATAATAATTTATAAATTATCAAGGGTTCATGAGAGGGCGGACAGGGAAGAGGGGGAAAATGAGGAGCTGATACCAAGGGCTCAAGTAGAAAGCAGATGTTCTGAGAATGATGATTGCAACAAATGTACCAATGTGCTTGACACAATGGAAGGATGTAATGATTGTGATAAGAGTTGTACAAGCCGCCCAATAAAGTTATTTTTTTTAAATATAGTCACAAACACAATAAAAGTTACAGTCTCAGAAACTCACAGCGCAATTCTACCCTGTCTCATAGGGTCTCTATGAGTTGGCATTGACTTGATCGCAGTGCATGAGTGAGTGATCATTATTAGGTCAAGCTTGGCCCCTTTTTCTGGAGACCGGATGTGTTCTGTGTAATGCACACGTTATCAATGTACACCTCAGCACCCTGCTTCCCCTCCTGCCATCATTTGTAACCACCATTTAGCTTCTTTGGGATCCATGTTTAGCTTCTTATCCATTCCCCATCTCTTCTCAGCTTTTGACAATGTCTTCCTTATCAATGCCTTGCCAAGTCCTTGAATGTGATATTGGGGGCCACTAAAGTTTTAACTGTTGCTACCCTCTGTGTCCGCCAACTGCCTGTCAGTTTGCCTTACGGTGGGGGTAGTGTGTTCCTGTGATTCTGAAAGCTATACCACTTGTGTTTCAAATGGCAGCAGGGTCGCCCAAAGTGAACAGGCTTCAGCAGAGCTTACAGACTAAGAACAGACTACAATCAGCTGTCACTTCTGAGGAATTAGCCCCTAAAAACCCTATCAACAGAACAAAAACATTGTCAGATATTGGAAACTGTATGAAAATAAGCAGAACATGGTCAGAGATGGGGCCAGAAGATGAGCCCCTCACAACTGTACCAATCAATAACACGATAAATGGAGAAAAGATTAAAATTGTCCAAGATTTCTTCTTGTTTGGAATCACAATCAATGCTCATGGAAGCAGCAGTCAAGAGATCAAAGGATGCATTGTGTTGTGTAAATCTGCTGAACAAGACCTCTTGAAAGTTTTGAAAATCAAGGGTGTTACTTTGAAGACTAAGGTGCCCCTGACCTGAGCCATAGTATTTTTAATCACCTCATAGGCTGTGGGAGTTGGACATTGAATAAGGAAGACTGACAATGTATCTTCAAATACCTTTGTATTATGGTGCTGATGCAGAATACTGAAAGTACCACGGGCTGCCAAAAAAACCAAAACACATCTGTCTTAGAAGAAGCCAGAATGCTCTTGGAGGCAAGGATGACAAGACTTCTTCTCATGGACTTTGGACAGGTTGTCAGGAGAAACCAGTCCCTGGTAAAGTCAAGAGACAGTGAAAAAGAGGAAGGGCTTCAACAAGATGGATTGACACAGTGGCTACATGGATGGGTTCAACCGTGAGAGCATTTGTGAGGCTTGTAAGGCCTGGGCAATGTTTTCTTGTGGTCACTACATAGGGTCGCTATGCACTGCCTTGAGGGTACTCAACAGCAAAAACAGCCCTCTATCTTTCTGCTCCCAGCACGCTGTTGATGGCTAAATTCCCTTGCCCCACCCCCTGGATATGTACATGTGTTCCCTGCCCTAACCCTGCCCTTGCACTTGCATGGCTGTCCTTGGCATAGCCTTCATGGACAACCCATGGAGAATTGTCACCAGCCCCAGAGGAGGATTCACACACCTATTGAAGCAGAGTTGGTACGGTAGGTATGGAGGAGGCAAAAAAAAAGATGGTCAGAGATAAGTCTATATTCTGAAATCAATGATGAGGTCCTTCTTTTGAATCAACATTTTTGCTATGACTCCAGGCCAGTGAACCTCTGTGGGCCACTTTGTGGGAACTGGCCGGAGTCTGACCTTGGGGTTTGGTCATTTGTAACCTAGACCGATAGCTTGATTGGATTGGGTTGCGGAAGTTAAGTAAGTCAGAATAGGTACGAATGATCCGTTTCCCCTACACTATAAAACTGTAGAAAATTCATTCTTTACTCTTTTCAAACCATAGTTCAAAAGTAAAAATTTTCAGAAAGCATCCATCTGGGGCGTCCCGTTGGCTCCTTCTCCTTTCACAATGAGTCAGGACATTTGGGGCAGATTCACTCATCCTCATCATCATCCTCCTCCTCATTTCTTCATCACTGAATATCAGCAGAAACTTTCGAAGAAGGATCATAGGTTTATGGCCCTATCTCACTTATGTGAAGATGAGTGGTCCCGGGAGACATTTGTCATCAGGGCTTGTCCAGGGCTTGGGCCAGTCCTACTGCCTGCCAGATTCCTAAGGTGCAGCTGAAAACAGAAAGCTCTTGAAGCAGGAGAGAACCTTTATCGTCACTTTAAAGTATTATTATCTTTCTCGATTGATTATCCTTCTCTGGTAGGTTGTCTTCTATGAATAGGGAAACATGTTACAGCTGCCGGAAAAAAACATTGCTTCGACATGTACAAAACTAATAAGAATTCTGAAGTAAAGCCAGCCTTCAGGTTTCCGTTCTTTGTGTCCCATACACAATTGGAAAGGAAACCAGTCTCACCTTGTCCCAGCAATGAGTGTCACCATGTGGCAACCTTGGTGTGCTGTGATCCCAGAGAGAAAAGAGAGTTGCCCTGTCTTGGAGGGGAGGCCACCAGAACATGAAGAAAACGAAGCAAAAGCTCTGTGTTATTGAGCTGAATGCACCCAAATATCCCAGAGTGAACCCTTAACTTTGTCAACAGAAAGGCAACCAACCGCAAGATGTTTGGCAGCTCACGGAGAAAGTCCTTCCATAAAAACTTGACATTTATAATGCCTCATCGCTATCCGAATTAACTCGTGGCATGAAAGATGAGTGTCTTTTCCTGTTTTGCGTCAATGGCAGTCGGAACAGAGAGTGCAGGTTTGCTTCTGTCTCTTTAGAGCTGTCCTTGCTTGGCCCACAGCCAGCTGAGCAGTTTTGCCTGGACAGAAATACTCTCCAGTCCCAAGAATGCCCAGGAACCAAGAGAGCTAGGTGGTTCCTATGTTTATTTCCTGTGTTCAGATTCTGGGGCGGAATCCCAGTTTGGCCATGCAACAGAGGCTGGAAGGTAGTAAAGGTGAGAAAT
Source organism: Echinops telfairi (assembly GCF_000313985.2). NCBI lineage: Eukaryota > Metazoa > Chordata > Mammalia > Afrosoricida > Tenrecidae > Echinops > Echinops telfairi. The sequence goes on from NW_022103915.1 coordinate 96,631,226, forward strand.
TCTCTAAAGTGTTTCCAAGTTTTGAGGGTACATGCTTCACCAATAGCTGTTCTGAGGAGCTAGCGGGCAGGCGGCGATTTTCCAAGAATTTCCAAATAACTCTGCTGGGTCGAATGGAGGGATGTACCAGGAATGGAATCATCAGGGAGCAAAATAAAAAGTGATTTATTGGCTTGCTAGGTAATTTCAGATCGGAGTAGATGGCCCAGCCTAAAGTATCTCACTATTGACAAAGGGAAATTGGCCAAGGCTGATGTCAAGTGGAGTCACCAAGGGTGGGAATTTCACTTGGGAAGCCAGCTCTAGGCAAGGACATGGCTGCTGTGGAACTGCCCTGCAAAGCCAACAGGGGAAAGCTGTGTTTTTACCTGGACGGTGTGAAGGGGTGCGAGTGCAGTAGGGGGAGGACAGGAGGGAACCAGATCCCTACCCGCCCCCCCATTGGAGGAGTAGGTTAAAGGGATGAAAAAGACTTCTGTTGACTCTGATTTATTTATTGAAGAGGGGAAGAGTAACTCTCTGTAGTAGGTAATACAATATGTCGGGAAAGGAAGAAGTCAAATGCTTGGAGGTAAAGGGAAATCAAAATTAAAGACAGAAGGGCATCTGAAAGTAGTCATGAAGGAAGAAAAGAGAATTAGTGCTTTGGGGGAGCTCCCCCACTTATGTGAGCCTCTTTCTTTAGACATTAAAGAGAGTATATAAAGGAAGAGGCACCAACATGATTCACCCACTGCGGGCACTAGGGCAGGCTTGGTGGCGGTGACTGCTCACTGAGGGATAGAAAGTGACTATCAATACAGGACAGTCAGTCAGGAGGTGTGCATAGATCTCCAGGAAATGATGAGAAAGTGATTATGATCTAACAAAATACCCACCAGTGTCCACTAATGATCAATGTGCCCAGGCATTTCAGTGCCGTTGAGCGTAAGGAGAGCGTACAGACTCTGCAATCCAAAAGGCACAACGGTTCTATGGGATTTAACTGAGATAGCAAATCAAGTGCTTAGCATCATATCTCATACCTGGCACATAGTAGATACACCATACATGCAATTTACTCATCCCCTGTTCGTGCCAAGCCCACAAGGACCAGCAGGATGGTTGAAAGGATGCTTTCTCCAGGTACAGAAATGTGGGCTCATCAGTCGTTTGCCGCATTCATTCATCCTATGGAAGGTTGGGGATAGTAAATGGAAAAGTAACATCTGAGAAGCAAAGGAATATAAGGACAAATGACATTCCAAATCCATTTTCTGTTTCTTGTTCTTGACTTCAGACGTTAAATGTAGAGCCTCTGGCTCAGAGCAGTGTGCTCTCTCTGAAGCCACTTCACATCACGTCATACCAAGAAACCTACTTGAGAACAAAGACAGTGGGGTCGCACACATAGGACCGTACTGCACATACTGCTCCATCCGAAATCCACTAGTTTTATAGGGTGGAAAACTACCACCACTGCAATGGAGGAGATTCTGGCTGAACAGCAACCTAGAAGACAGGGTGGAATCGGCCCTGTGGATTCCTGAGGTTGTAAACAGCTTCACCTTTCTCACACTGAGTGGCTGGAAGAACCGAACTGCTGACCTTGGGTTGGCAGCCCAATATGTAAGTAGGACACTAGAAATTATACTGTAAAGACAGAATTCCATCCCCAGGATGCAGTGTAAACTCTTAAACAATGACCATTATCAGGGATTGTGTCTTCAATAGCTAGACTACATGGTTTGGGGTGGAAGTCGAGTCCCATGGACCACTCTGCTCAAACCTCAGGGAATTTATATGGAGGGGATCTCTGCCTCCCATGGCCACAATTCTGACATCGAGAGTTTCATCAGGGACATAGTGAGAACCTCATTACACTTTAAGCAATGGCTCATGCCCCCCGTCTCTGCCCTGGCTACGACTTATATGTTCACATTTGGCACTGGAGAGTGTCCATCAATGACGAATGAATAAAAAGGGGTTGTGAAAATCAAGTTGAGTTGATTTAAAGATAAGACAAAGAAGCTTGATCACTAAGAAGAGAGTAGAGGCATTGCCACTGGTGAAACTGCTCTTGGGTAGCACTTCACGATCTCCAGTGAATTGGTTTACTTGTTCAGAATCCGTTTTCGGGGCATCAACCAGGAGTGGTAGAGGAGGGCTGTTTAATAGATTTAAGTTATATATATATGGTTGTTCGTATGTATGTGCACATGTATATGTCTATATGCATATAGATTTTGTTGTTAGTTGCCCTCGAGTCGGTTCCATCCCATTGTGACCACATGTACAATAGACTGAAACACTGCCTGGTCCTGCGTCATTGTCACAATTGTCCCCATGCCTGGGCTCATTGTTCTAGTCACTGTGTCAATCCATCGCACTGGAGGCCTTTCGCTTTTGTGCTGCCCCTCCACTTGACCAAGCATGAGGTCAGGACTGGTCTCCTGACAAGATGTCCAAAGTAAGTAAGACAGAGTCTGGCTGTCTCTGCCTGTAAGGCGCACTCTGGCTTTAGTTCTTCCAAGACAGATCAATTGTGTCCTTTCAGCAGTCCATAGTACTTTGAGTATTCTTCGCCAGCACCACCATTCAAATGCATCCATTCTGCTTTGATCTTTATTCAAATTCCAACGTTCACCTGTATACGAGGTCATCGAAAATACCATGACTTGGTTGCAAGCGCACCTTAGTCTTCAAAGTAACATCCTTGCTTTTCAATACTCTCAGGAGGCCTGTGCAGCAGATTGACCTAATGCAACCTAGTCTATGATTTCTCAGCTGCTGCTTCCGTGAACATTAGTTGTGGATCCAAACAAGATGAAATCCTTGACCATTTTAACCTTTCCCCATTTATCATGATGTTATCTTTTAATTCGGTTGGTTCTCTTTGCATTGAGCCATAATCCATACTGAAGGCTGAAATCTTTGACCCTTGTCAGCAATGTTTCAAGCCAAGTTGTGTCATCTGCAAATCTCAGGTTGTTGTTTTGGGGGTTTTTGAATCATTTTATTGGGGGCTCATACAACTCTTATCACAATCCATACATACATCCATTGTGTCAAGCACATTTGTACATTTGTTGCCCTCATCATTCTCAAAACATTTGCTTTAGAGATCCCTGGGTGGTGCAAATGGTTAAGGGCTTGACTACTAAACAAACAGTGGACAGCTCGAGTCCACCCAGAGGCACCTTGGAAGGCAGGCCTTTGGAGCCTCTGTGGTGTGGTGGCTGATTCCTTGCACTGTGATTGCACTGTGATCCACAAGGATGGCTGTTCAAGTCCTCAGACCGCTTTGGGGCCAGCAAGGTGATGTGAACCTTTTGTCTCAGGTTGTTAATAAGCCTTCCTTCAGTCCTGATGGTGTATTCTCCTTCATAAAAGCCAGCTTCTCTGATGATTTATTTGCTCAGCAAGCAGATTGAATGTGCATGTTGAGAGGATACAACCCAATTGCACACCTTTCCTGATTTTAAAAAATGAAATAGTCCCTTGTTCAGTCTGCACAACTGCCTCTGGATCCATGTACCGTTAATCAGGAGCACCAGGAAGTGTTCTGGAATGCCCATTCTTCTCAAGGTTATCCATAGATTTTTTACGATCCACACAGTCACAGTCAAATGCCTTGGTATAGTCAGTAAACCACAAACATCTCTGTGGCATTCGTTTTTTTCAGCAAGATCCATCTGATGTCAGCAGTGATAGCCCTTGTTAGACATTCTCTTCTGAGCCCCGCCCGGACCTCTGGCAGCTCCCTGTCAATGCCCTGCTGCAACTGTTGTCGGATGATCTTCAGCAAAATGTGATTGCATGTGATATCGATGACTTTGTTCTATTTTTGAGCATTCTGTTGGGTCACTTTTCTTTGGAACAAGTACAAATAGACATCGCTTCCAGTCAATTAGCCAAGTAACTGTATCCCAAATTTCCTAGCACAGATGAGTAAGTGCTTCCACTGCTTCATCAGCTTGTTGGGATGGTCTCCATTGGTATTCCATCCATTCCTGAAGCCTTGTTTTGAGCTAATGCTTTCAGTGCAGTTTGTTCTTCCTTCAGCACTACTGGTTCTTGTTCACATACTACCTCCTGAAACGGTGGCGTGTTGACTGTTCTTTTTGGTACAGTGACTCTGTGTGTTCTTTCCATCTTCCTTGGTTGCTTCCTGCATCCTTCAATATTTTGCCCATAGAAACTTTCAAGCTTTCAACTTGAGGCTTGACTTTTTCTGGAGTTTCTTCAGTTTAAGATATGTTGACAGTGTTCTCGTTTTCCAACTCTAGGTATTTGCACATATCATTAGAATATGTGACTGGACATCCTCTTGCAGAGGGGTCTCGGGGAGGAGATGAGCCAGTCAGGGTGCGATGTAACAACGATGAGAAATACAACTTTCCTCTAGTTCCTAAAGGTTTCCTCCCCGCTCCCACTACCATGACTCGAATTCTATCTTGCAAGACTGGCTAGACCAGAGGAGGTACACTGGTACAGATAGGAACTGAAAATACAGGGAATCCAGGACGGATGAGCCCTATAGGACCAGTGGTGTGAGTGGCAAAACAGGGAGGGTAAAGGGAGAATGGGTAGGAAAGAGGGAACCGATTACATGGAACTGTGTGTGACCTCCTCCCTGGGGGACAGACAACCGAAAAGTGGATGAAGGGAGACGTCGGACAGGGCAAGATATGACAAAATACCCATTTATAAACTATCAAGGGCTGATGAGGGAGGGGGGAGCGGGGAGGGAGTGGAAAAATGAGGACCTAATGTCGGGGGTGTAAATGGAGAGAAAATGTTTTGAGAAACGATGTACAAATGCGCTTTACACAACTGATGTGTGTATGGATTGGGATAACAGTTGTATGAGCCCCTAATAAAATGTTAAAAAAAAAAAAATGTGACTTTGTCCTCTCAAGCTGTCCTTTGAAATGTTTCTATTCAGTCTTTGACCTCATCCTTATTTCCATTTACTTTAGGTACTTCATGATTAAGAGCAAGTTTCATAGTCTCTTCTGACATCCCTTTGATCTTTTCTTTCTTTCCTACCTCTTTATCCACTTGTCTGCTGCCTTCATGGAAGAGGGTCCTTGCTCTCCTCCCACGGCCCTCAGGGCGTCTGTCATTAGTATTCAGTGAGTCAGATCTGCTCTTGAGAGGCTCTCAAAACTCAGATGGCATAGACTGAAGGTGGTATTCTGGTCATCACGCATTTGTTTTGATTTTTTTCAGCTTGAACCTCGATTTACATATGAGCAATTGATGGTCTGTTCCACAGTCAGCCCTTGGCCTGGTTTTAGCTGCTGCTGCTGAGCTTCTCCATCGTCTCTTACATAGATGTAGTCAGTTTGGCTTCTGTTAACTGTATCTGGAGAAGTCCACATGTAGAGTCCCCTCTGGTGCTGTTGAAAAAAAGGGATTTGCTATGTAGACATCATTGGTCTTGCAAAATTCTATCCTACTATCTCCAGCTTAGTTTCTGTCACCAAGATCATATTTCCCAACAACAGTTCTTTCCTCTTTGTTTTCAACGTTTACGTTCCAATCAGCAATGATTATCCGTGCTTCTTGATTGCAAGTTTGATGAATTTCTGACTGAAGTAGAATTCTTCAATTCTTCAAGTTGGTAGAATTCTTCAATTTCTACATAGCTAGCTTTGGCGGCGGGTGCATAAATTTGAATGAAAGTTGTCTTGTTTGGATTTCCTCGAATGTAAGTAGATATAATCCTATCAGAGAGAACATTATACTTCATGATTGAGTTAGTAAGTTCTTTTTTGACAATGACTGCAACCCCATTCCTCTCGGTTGTGTTATTCCTGACAGTAAATCATATGGTTTTCTGATTCAAAATGACCAACACCAGTCCATTTCAGTTCTCTAAAGCCTCAGATATCAATCTTTATGGGTCCCGCTTCATTTTGGCTCATTTCCATTCGTCCTAGATTCATATGTCACACATCCCAAGTTCCAATAAGCAGAGTTTTGCAGCTGTTTCTTTTAAACTTCAGTCATGCCCCATCAGCAAATGAAGATTCCAAAGCCTTCATTCCCCGCACCCACCTCCCACCCAGCTTTATACCCGTCACCTGACCATGGTGGACTCCCCTCTAAGAAAGCGACTCCTCCCCAGTCACACACTCAAGGGCCCTCTCCTCCGGCATTATCTCTGGCGATATTCTTCCATTCATTAGGTCTTCAGTGTCTGACAGTGTTTCCAAGTTATGCATAAAGCTTTCAGCCGCTACTTCCACCAAAGTGGACAGCTGATTTCTTCTTCGTTATCTGTTGTTATTCTGGAAGCTCTGCTGAAACCTCTGCATGTGGGATGACCCTGCTGGCAAATACCAGTGACATAGCTTTCTGCAGAACAGCAAGAAAACACCGCCGGACAGCAAACTGACACACAAGTAACAGATGTGTGTGTGTGTACATTCCTGTTATTTATATATATATATATATATATTATATGCTAAATATATTATGTATTATATATCATGTATAAATATTTATAAATTTTGCTCTCTATATTGATCAGAACGTTAATCATTATACATCTGAATGTGACCTTATTTGGAAATAGGATCTTTAAGTGTTATTGGTTAGGCTGCATGAGCCCATACTAGAGTAGGGCAGGTCCTACATCAATGTATGTGATGATCTTTATAAGGAGAAGAAAATGCAGAGCCCAGGAAACCAAGGAAGGAAGCAGAGCTGCAAGCTAAGGAAAGAGTTCAGGAGAGAAGTCCGAAGTGGTTCTCCCTCAAAGCGTTAGGATGAATCAACATAGAAGATCCCCCGACTCAGATTCCCAGCCTACCGAACTGTGAGATAATATGTGTAGGCTATTTTTTTTAATCATTTGATTGGTGGCTCATACAACTCTAACCACAATCCATACATACATCAATTGTATAAAGCACATTTGTACTTTCATTACCCTCATCATTCGCAAATATGTGGAGGTTCTTATAAGCCACCCAGTTTATGTTATTTCATTCTGACAACCCTAAGAAACCAATATAGGCTGCGTGCGTGCGTGCGTGCATGCGTGCATGTGTGCGTGCATGCGTGCGTGATGCCAAGTCTTTGTAAGCTGGAGCTCAGCAGAACTCAGTGAAGCCATGTAACTTCAATAAAAGTAAAGGAAGAGCAAAGGCACCCTGGTGGCTCAGAAGTTAAAACACTAGACTATGAACTGGAAGGTTAGCTACTCAAACCCACAAGCTGCCCCACAGGAGAAAGATGGGACAGTCTGCTTCGGTGACACTTTACAATCTTGGGAAAGAGAACACGTGGCAGCAACCACTGAGAGAACAAGGATGTCACTGGCCGCTGCTGGCAATCAGCACTGGGAAGAAGGTACAGAATTCATTTGGGATCCCTGGAGTTAGGTGTGTTAGTCTGAGTAGACTAGAGAAATCCAGGGAGAATCATATGTGTATAAGAAAGAGCTTTATATATAAGAACAATTGAGTATTGAGAAAACATCCCAGCCCAGTCCAGATCAAGTCCATAAGTCCGATATTAGCCCATATGTCTGATACCAATCTATAAAGTCCTCTTCAGACTCACAAAACACATGCAATGATGCCGAATGCAGGATGATCACAGGCCAGTGGGTGGATAGTCCTGTGGATCCAGTGATGGTGGAAGCATCTCAGTGCTGGCGTGGGTCTCCACATGGCTCCTCCAGCTCCAGGGCTCTCGCTGCCATCAGCATAGCTTCATGTGTCTTCTCAGTAGGAAGTCTCCCAGGGAGTGAGTGAGTGTGTGTGTGTGTGTGTGTGTGTGTGTGTGTGTGTCCTGCCTCCAGGGAGTTATTTATCTCCTTAGCACCTCCAAATGAGGTTATCAGGCTGTGGCCTGATTGACAGGCCAAACTCCACCCCTTCATTCGTAAGTCTCAAATTGACAATAGATTTTGTAACTGTTTTGAGGGACATCCTGTGGAGGGTTTTGCCTGATGCCTATTGCATCAGATCTAACGTAGGTCATGTAAATACTGACATGAGGGAAGGCTCTTAGATCAATATTGGAATAGAGGTGTAGACCCAGGGCTGCTTGGCTGCCCTCTGAGAAGCGCAAGAAAGACAAAAGCCATCTTTTCCTCCTTCAGGGGGCTCCCTCAGACCAAAGATCCAAATTTATCTTTTCTTCTTTCCTGGTTATTCTGGGAATTCGCCTTACACATGATTAGAATTGGCTGAGTCCAATCGTGTTTTAAAAATCATCTAACATGTAGATGAAACCCCATAAGAAGTTTATATTAACCAAACCAAATTTCCCATTAGTGAAATTTCAAGCAGGTAAGGGGAGATACATTACAGAACAGTTGGCTTGAAAAATAAAGAGGAAGCAAAAGGTGCCTTTACACAAAATAACATCAAGACCACATTTTTCTTGAGCCTTCTCCCTTCTCTGTCTCTACCCTCTGCCCCTGCCATAGCCCGCCCAGCACACACCTGCACCCTGAGAAGCCCAGACCCTGCTGCTGACTGTGCCCGAACTTCCCTCAGTTGGCTCTCCCACAATGCCCTCCCCTCCTGCTTCCCAGCCATCAGAGCTTCAGTCCCCATCCATGCTGAGTTACAGAAGGAGCTTCGTGTTGCAAAACCATATTGAAGTACCTAGGATTCTGTATTCACAAGTCGGAGAGGTAAGTTAATATTCTCTCCGCTCCTCTTCACCTCCTTCTCTCTAGCATGAAGAACATGAACGAATAAACAAGGGGGATTGATTTGAGAACCAAAAGAGTCAGAGGGCCTGTGTTAGTCTAGGTACTTTAGAGAAACAAATCCACAGAAACTCATGTATAAGAGAGAGTTTTATATAAAGGTTAAATGAGCATCAAGAAGACATCCCAACCCAGGGCTGCCCAAGCCCACAAGTCCAACATTAACCGATTAACCCATATGTCCAACACCAGTCCACAAAGTCCTCCTCCATCTCACTAAACAGACACAACAATGCCGACTGCAGGAGGAAAGCCGAGTCAGTGAATGTGCAAACATCTCAGCGCTGGTGGGGGTCTCCACACGGCTGCTCCAGCACCCAGGGCTGCATCGGGGTAGGTCCATGTGGCTTCTCCTTGGGGATGTCTTGCAGGAAGTCAGCCTTGCAAGCTGAAGCAGGGAACTGGCTAAGGCAGCTGCACCCTGGTCCGACCATCACAAAGCAAGAGACCCAAGAACTAGAAAGGTGAGGCTCACCGAGCCATTTATCCCTCTGCCCTTCAATTAACCCCACATGTGTTTATCAGCCAGGTTGGCACAATAAACTAACTCAGGGCCTTTAGAGTCACGGTAAACAACCAAAACTAAGAGGATAAATAAAGGTTGTATAAAACAGAGGCCCCTCACCATCATACCCACAGACCTGGGAAACGCTCTCTGAGGAAGAGCCACTGACGGGAGCAAACGTCCATGTGAGGCTCCAACACTTGTGTTTCTCTGGCAACCATCTTTAAAGCATGGCCTACGTGCCAGGTGCAGGACTAGATTCTGGGGATGGATAGGCCCAGACCTTGCCTTTATGAAAGCTATACCCCAGCAGCTCCCAGACTTCTCCAAAGGTCATCCTACAACACTGGGGAGACTGGCCAACCATGTCAGAGATAGCAGTGTCGCAGTCAAAAGTCATCATCCATCCCCTCAAGGCTCCCAGGAGTGCTGAGAAAGGTCAATGCCAGCCAGAAACAGCCTGCTAAAAAAGGATTCCCTGGAACACGGAATCAAGAAAATCTGCAAAGGTGCACCTGTTTGCCTTGGCCCCTCTGCCAAGCAGAAGGATGACATTGAATAGGAAAAACTATATGTTAACATCTTCAAAGCAGTGCTAAGGTTACCCCAGCTTGAATAACAGCTCCCTAATGCTACCATAGCCCAGAACAGGATTGCAAAGTAATGAGAGAGAGGCTTGCAACTTCCCAAGTTTGCCTCGTTCTTAATCTTCCAGACAGCACATGCATTTGATGGTTCTCCAATTGGCCTACATGTGTCCTAATAGTACCCTGTTTCCCTGAAAATAAGACAGTGTCTTATATTAATATTTGCTCCCAAAGATGCACGAGGTCTTATTTTCAGGGGATGCTTTCTTTTTCCATGAAGAAGAATATGGTGCACAATTATTGTTCAACAACAAAAAAAGGAAATTTATTACCTGTATATGGTACGGTAGTAGTTGTCACCACAAACCAGCACAACCAGACAAACTGAATCCTACAGTATCAAGAATTTCTTGTTACTACCATTATTTCCATGTACAACAATCTATGGTACATTTACTCATGTATTCAATGACAGTCATATCATCATCTTCTGGAAAATCATCATAACAATCCAAACCCTTATTTTCGGGGAGGTCTTATTTTCGGGGGAGTGCCTTTTATTTCAGTGAGAGGCAAAACTGTAAGTAGCTCTTATTTTCAGGGGATGTCTTACTTTCGGGGCAACAGGGTAGTATCTGACTGAATCTGCAAGGGAGGTCTAATCTTACCAGGGTGCCTCCACATCCCCTGGCCGATCTTCTGGTGAGACTGGCAGGAGGCCTGGTGTAATGGAGAAAGCTCAGGTTTGGGGCCAGAGAGCCTTGCTCTTCCACCCTGGTTCCTCCAGTTCCCATTTCATGACCTCAGGCAAGTTACTTAGCCACTTTTAAACGTCAACAACTTTGCTATAAAATACAAGATAATAATGCCTGCCCAAATATGTTTTGGAAAAAGTTAAATACAAACGATATCTTCGCTGGTTACTGATCCCTCCTCATCTTACAAGGGGAACCGATAAATCTCAATCAAAGCAAATTTTACAAAAATAGATACTGGCCAAAGCCCCATCCTGAATGAAAAACACTTTCTGTAGTCCGCTGTGATTTGTTGCCTTTGGCTGAGAGCTGGGTGGCCATTGATGGAAATAAACAGAACAAACCACACTGCTGTCCAGTGGTCCCACTCGTGACAATTCCACATGTTGTGGAGTCGATCCGAGTCCCAAAGGGCTGTCGTGGCTGTAATCTTCACAGAAACAACCCCGTAGACCTTTCTCAGGGATGTGTTCAAAGCGCCAATCAAGTAGAGGGGCACAAAATGCCTGTGCCACCCAGGGACCTGCCCTGGTGCAAAGGGCAGAGAAACCCATGGGCTCCCTGAGCAGGAGTCAGACTGCTTCACAAAATGAGAGAAGCCATCAGGATTAGCTCCCTAAGGAAGAGCCTGAAAAGCTGGGTGCATCCCTAATTCCTTCCAAAGCTTTCGCTTCCATTCTGGGGATAAAGAAGCGAAGCCAGGTCGGGCTTGACTTCACATAGGGAGCTGACAGATTGGAATTCAGGTCTGTTGCCAGGCAGCAGGCATGACTTCCCGGCTGGCCTCCGCCCCTGTTCCCCATACTCAGCCTCGACTTCCCTGCATGACCAACCCAGGAGTCTCTGCTCTCCCACTCCACTCACAAAGGGTCATAGAACCTGGAGACTAGGATCGATGCCCATGGAACAAGGCCCAGGGGTCTGCTGGGCGGGTCTAGTGGGTGTTCCAGACGCTACAGACAGGGGATTCGCTCTGAACTGCGGCTCTCAAAAGAGGTGTCCCTGAGAATCACCTCAAGAGCTTTTGAAAACATACATGTGCCGCTCCCTACCACAAGTCTATTGAATCAGACTATCTGGGGCTGGGGATTTTTTTTTTAAGGCTCCCTAATGGATTCTAATGTGCAGCCCTCGTTAAAAAAAAATCACTGTTCTCATATAAGTACTTTTCTATATAAAAGAAATTGGATCTACGATGGCATAGCTTCAAAGACTTTGCAAATAGCCCTGATGGAAAATAACACCTAAAGCAGTCGTCACGCAACCCGAACATTTACAAATCAAAGGGCACAGGTAATAAGTAGTTTAGGATGTTCAAAGATCTGGACTGAAAAAGAAAACAGTGAAAGGTTTCATTATTTTCTCAAAATTTATTGGCGAGCAGAAGAATATAAAAACGGAAAATGTCTGGACATTTGTCCTGAAAGTAGCCAGCACCTGTATGCAGGTCTGTAATTAGGAAAGTTATGAGTAAAACTACAGTCTGGAAATATATTTAAGAGAATGTTGGGGTTTGGGGGGAAGCAAGAAGCAAACAGGCTTCCTTTAAGGACAAAGAATGCACAAACAATACCAGTGTCTTGTGTGGGAAAGGCTAATCATAGCAGAGGGTCACAGGAGCCCCACAGATGTTATACTTTCACACCTGGGGTGCAATATTTTTGGGGTGCTGCAACTTAGGAGAGTTTAATGGCTAGCATGGTTCAGATTGGCAAGAAGAACGAGTCACATGGGTTGAATGCCAACAAAAGATGATAAAGGAAAGGTATGGGTTGGTGGCAATTCTCCAACAAGAATAGGGGCGGGGGTGCCCCCATGACCCACGCTTGCTCACTCCAGATGTAATTTTAAATTCTAATTAGCTCTCAGCAGGGCAAACAAAAGACCCGAGAAAGAAAGCTGATGGAGTCTTGCAAAGGGGGAGGTTAAGAAACCCCCAGGAGGAGCGCCGAATGAGGTGCAGGAGGCCACAAGGGTTGACCTATGGACAAAAGCCACGGAATGCTGAAACGGTTCATAAAATGGCAAACGAGCTCATTCATCAGAAGCCCTTACCCAGCAGAAGTAAAAGCCCCAGACCACAGCTATGTCTAAAGGATCAAAAGGGTGGAGGGCGGACAGCACCCTGATGAAGAAATCAGGTTAAGGGGTGGGGGGGATACCCTCCCTCCTTCAGACCCTGCCCCACCCTCATTCAGAACAGGGTCCGCAGGAACATCAGCAATGGCAAAGACAATGAGAGTTGATTTCCTTCTAGAAAAAAAATGAAATGTCACGTGGCCCAGAAACTTACTTGTCATTTTTTCCCCCCACAACCATAGGGAATTACCAAAATCAAAATACTTCTACAGTAGCCTCATCGAAAAAGAAAAAGTCAACGAGGGGGAGGAGAAGCTGAGTTGGTGGGTCCAGAAGAGAAAGGAATCCTCATGATCAGTATCGTCCCTTAGGTTGCTACCAGCCACCACATGCTGAGTGCCTGCAATGAGTCTAGCCTGATATTAGACACATCATTCATATTCCATTTACCTAAAGGGGCAAAGTTATTACAATTATGATTTGAAGAATATATCCCTTTGGAGTGGAATTATCTGGATTTTCATGTAGGCCTCTCCAGTTTCAAAGCCGAGGCATTTCCCCCTGTAGCACAATCACACAGTCTTCTCTTAAGAAGGTTCTTTCTTCATTGCCTCCACTTTCTGTCCCACCTCAACTCTGCCCCCTCAGCCTCGAGATTCAACCTCCACACTGCCACCTTGAGAGCATGTGACACCGTGTGAACACAGAGACCCTGTCACTGTGGCCCAAGTTAGCAGCAAGTCTCTCTTTTGTACGGACCCGTTTACAGCCACCCTCACCAGTCCCACAGCACCTGCTCGGGCTCACCACAATCTTGGGCCCATTGGGTCAAGAACCAAGTAAGAAGAATGCAAACGTGCTCGCCCCAATGGCAGCGAGTTGGGGCTTTGTTCGGCATGCCAGAAGAGCAAATGTATTCCACATGAAAGTGGCTCCTGCCAAGCACAGCTTCCAACACGAGAAACCCTGAGACATCTAGAAAGACGTGGAGGAAAATGCCGAGCCCTTCCAATGGGCAGGGGATCAAAGCAGCAGAAAAGTGAAGACCGAGAGGGGCGGGGGTCGATCCTGCCTCTTTCTGGAGCTCACTTCTCGGAGCTTCGGTGTCATCAGAGTGAACATCAAACCAAAAAAAGAAGCCGATACAAGGATTCCAGAAATCTAAGAGCATATGCTCAGCCTGCAGCCTTAGACAAAGACTTTACATACTCCCTCTCATTGCTTATTCGCCAGGGACCAGTCCTTGCGTCTCTTGTCTGGTTTGAGACAGACGCACCTCTGTGGGTGTTCTCTCGAGTACTTACATGGAGTAGAGTAGGAGAAGGTAGCATGCCGTGCTTGGACAGAGGTGGGGGAGCTGGTAGAAATGGGTCTCTGAGGAAACAAGAGAAAAGGTTTGGTGAGGTGAGGCTGAGGACAAAATGATCATAAAATGTAATTCCCGGAGGTCCAACCTGAACATTCCCAACAATAACACATACTTCTCGCTGATTTTAGATAAAGCTTTTATGATCTGGAACTCCTGGGAAAACTGAGAGGCTGTTGGAATGTTGAAAACTTAGATAGGAACACAGGGCTCAGGAACCCGAGCCAAAAGAGGAAGAAGATTTGGATTTCCAAATGAGTTTTCGGGCCCCTGCTCTTGCCCCTGTCAAACCCCCTATGTCTGGGAGAGCCACTGCAAGGTAGACCCAGAGAGAACCCTGCTGATTTACTCAGGGGGGTGAACCTCACACAGCCTCCAATTCAAGAAACCAACTAGCAGAGATCCCTTAAGAATAGCATCTACTGTGATCCTAAAACTACCCCCCCCTCGCCCACCCCCAACAAGGTTCAGCCTTGGCGACCATCTTGGGTTTTTATACATTCTATAGTGTCTAGACAGGAGCCCTGGTGGTATGTATAGAGGTTATGCGTTGGACAACGATCCATATGGTCGACATATCTAAACCACATATAAGTGACATATCTAAACAGCTCCTCAGGAGAAAGCTTGGGCTTTCTACTGCCATCACGCTGACAGTCTTAGAAAGCCACAGGTTGGAGTTTTATAGCGTCTAGAATCGCGGTCAGGAAATCCACCACCACCACTTGCTGTCAAGTTGATTCCAAATCATGGCAAGCCCGTGTGTGTCAGAGACAGCTGTGCTCCATCGCTTTTCAATGGCTGCTTTGAGAAGGGGCTCACCAGGGCTTCTGAAGCCCCTCCGAGTGGATTCGAGCCTCCAAATTGTGTTAACCATCGATACTAACCAGGGACTCTCTCTACCACGTCGAGGGTGCTTTTAAACCAATGAAGGGAAGGGAACATACAGTGGATTAAGCCACTGGTGAGTCCCCTCTGGCCACGGCCAAGGGAAGTAAACAGCCTGACTATCCAGCAAAGCGCGTTGGAAAGTGGATTACTGCAGAGGCGGTTAAGTTAAACGTTAATACTTTATCAGTTGATTTTCCCTTTGACTCACTCTAAATTTTCTTTTTTAATACTTTGGGATGGAGGTTTCTGTTCTACTTTGTTATTCTCAGGCCATGTGGTTGCTCTCCTGTACGTGGCATTCAGGAGAGCCAACCTACCTAGAGAGTAACGGCATTGATGGTTCTTGTGGGTCAGGCAGGGGGGTTATGCGTGTGGGTGGGTGTGGGTGTGGGGGGACAGAGAATGGGAAGCTAATAACAGTGTGTACAAGAAAAAGGAAAATGTTCCCAAACTGGTTGAGGTAATGATGGTATAACGCTTCTTAATATGAAGGAGCTATTGATTTGTATGAAATGTGAATTATCTTCCAATAAAACTATTTGAAAAGGAAAAGAAAAAAATATCGGCAGAATGAAAACATAGGGGAGAGACTATAGAGGGAGGGATAGCTTTGTCCCCGCAGCCTATGACCCAGCATGAATGGGCTACAGAGGGGAAAGCATTTTGCAGAGACACGCAATGATGAGAGACCTCCCAGAATGGCAGAGAAAGCCATCTAGGCTCTAGCCCAGGATGTGAAAGAATGTCCCAAGACATTGTTAAAAATGCAGGTACTGGGGCCTCCATTCTAGAAAGTCAGCACCATCTGAGACCTGCAAGCAGAGACTCGTGGTCTGAAGGAGAAGACACCCAAGCCCGCTCTTCAGCGACCAAGTCCCAGCTCCACTAGAAGAGGAGTTGCTGGTGGAAGAGCTGTTCAGGGGAGTAGCATTATCTGGCCCACTTCAATTCCTGTCACATAAGAGACTTTCACATGAAAGTGTGTCTCCCTTAATCAGAAAATCCCTGGGAAACATAGAGGGTTTTATTGCTCTGCTTTACAAAGAAGATGGGGTCAATTCCTCCATTGTTTATAAAACAGGAGTAAATTCAGAGCTCAGGGTAATGCAAAGTATCATAAAAAGTTAATGTCATGTTATTACTGCTTGATTCTGTGGTGGATTTTCAGGAGGAACGAATGAAGAAGGGGCGTGCCTCTGAGTCACCTGGACAGAGAGAGAAGGGAATTTTTCACGGTAGGGGTGTTCCATCAGAAAATGCGTGATCTTGGGAGGGTTCATGTCTGAAATGCAAAAGGCTTAGGTTTCAGAAAAGGATGCCTCCCTGGCCCAGCAGAGTCCAATGTTTCACCAGGTGTGTGAAAGTTAGAGAAACCGAACCCCGACTAAGGAGGAACCAGCCAGCTTAGCTAGCAACCTTAATCCAATGAAGTGAAATACAACCTCACACTGTATCCAGGCAAAGACCTGCAAGACAATGGGAAGCCCTCCACCTGCTGCAAGGAATGCTGTCTGTCAGCTTCCGGCCCCTCCTGCTCCAGCATCGTGTCACTTTACCTCCTTCCACACTAGAAAGAGTTCCAAAGTCCAAAGACTGTTCTCTGTTCAGTTCTGCCAGTGTTTGGCTGAGTGCTTGTTGTGACCCTCAGGACTGTGCTGACATGGCCACTCTGCCTCTCGTACACACACAGCACGGACTACTACCCATCACTAAAGAATAATGACCAAGCTGAGAAACGCCCTGTGACATAGATGGATTTGGAGGACATTATTCTGAGTGAAGTTAGTTGATCATAAAAGGTTAACTATTGTATAAGGTCACTAATTGGGGGGAAAAAATTAAGAAAAAGTGTTCATAACACAAGAAACAGACTTTAGTGGTTACCAAAGGGTGGGAAGAGGGAAGGGGGAAGGGGCAGGGGAATTAACAGGCTAGTAGAGCAGAGGCTCACACACTCATTTGCCTCCTATGCCCTTTTTAGAAAAAAAATTACTCAGCGACACTCCACACCTCACAATTAAAAACCTTTGTGCTGTAGCTTAATCCACAACTGGATCAATAGGTAACATCCTGATAAATGGTCAACAGGTCGGAGTTGTCAAGGATTCCACTGTTGATGCTTATAAAAGCAACAGTCAAGAGATCAAAAGACATGTTGCCTTAGGTAAATCTGCTGCACAAGACCTTTTTGTGATACTGAAAAGCAAGGTTACTTTGAGAACTGAGGTACGCCTGACCCCAGCCATGGTATTTTCCATCGCCACATATGCATGTGAAAGCTGGCGATGGAATAAAGAAGACTGAAGGAAAAGCATTGTGCTTGGATTGCGATGCTGGGTACCATAGACCACTAAAAGGACACACTGATCTGTTTTGGAAGAAATATGGCCAGAACGCTCCTTACAGGCAAGGATGGGGAGACTGCCTCTTACATAATTTGGACATGGTATATTTGAGACCAGTCACTGGAAAAGGATATCATGTCTGATGAAACAAAGGGCAGTGAAAAGGAGAGAAGCCCTCACAAGATGGGTTGACACAAGAGCTGGAACAACAGGCTCAAGCACAGGAACAGCGGTGAGGATGGCAAAGGACCAGGCAGTGCTTCGTTCTGTTGTGCAGAAGGTTATTGTGGCAGTTGCATAATCTCCTGTCAACTGGAGTGAAGGGGTGGAGTCTAGCCTGTCAATCAGATCATAGCCAATGAGGTCTCTGTGTGGGCATGGCCTTCTCCTGAGGATTCTAGGAACTCCTATCTTCCGCTCTGGGAGCGGGACACACACTCTCTCTGCCTTCCCTTTCCTGCTGTTGAGACACTCAGAGAGCTGGAGGAGACACATGGAAACCCACACCAACATTGAGATGCTTCCACTGCCACTGGATCCACAAGACCTCTACCACTGGTCTGTGATCTTCCTGCATTCGGCATCATTGCAAGTTCTGCATGAGTCTAAAGAGAAATTTATGGACTAATATTAGACATTTCGGCTAATATCAGACTTAAGGACTTGATCTGGACTGAGTTGGGATGTTTTCTCAATATAAAATTGCTCTTTTATATAAAGTTCTTTTTTTATACACATATGAGTGTCTATGAATTTGTTTCTCTAGTCAACCAGGACTAACACAGTTACTATGGGTCGGAAACACGTCAATGGCACTTAACAACAACAACAACAAATATACTTTTGTAGCTCTTCTAGATCACCCCAGCACTACCCTACCAACAACAACAACAGCCCAGGGGGAAGTATTGTCCACTTTGGGAAATACTAGACAAACAGGTGTTCACTTGGGTGAAGAAAAAGACAATGTCCCCCAAGATGGAGAAGAATGGGGGTGGGGAGGTTGCTGGGGGGAATAAGGTAAACTATGAAGCCATGGGGTGGGTTTATATGATATTTAAGTTGTTGAATACAAAAATAATGATGTGATATGTAAACCTCCACCAAATTCATGATAGACAGGGTTTTTTTTTAATGGAAATAAAAATAGAATTCATTGTTCAGAGATCGCAACACATTCTTTTAAAATGACAGTTTTACAAATGATCAGCAGGTTTGTAGCCAAACCTACTCAATCCACAGTACAGCTGAAATTGCATGCATTTGCAGTGACACCATTGCTACAACAATGGTAGTCTGCCTTCAAAGTAATCTAAATTAATAACAAAATAACACTTTAAACAAAAGTCCTTAAAATAGTACTCTTCAGTGATAACATGCTCAGAAAACGCGTCCAATAAGGAGTTGATGGAAGGATGTGGTAGGTACACAATTTCATGTCAAATTGATAAATAAGAATGAAGGGGTGGTGTCTAGCCTGTCAATCAGGTCACAGCTTGGTGACCCCTTCTTGTGGGCATGACCTTCTTGTGAGAATTCTGGGACTTCCTCTCTTCCTCCCTGGGGGTAGGATCCCCCTTTCTTTCTCTACGTTTCACCTTCCTATTGAGGAGACACAATCAGGAGCCAGAGGAACCACGTGGAGATGCTTCCACTGCCACTGGATCCACAAGACTATAGGCTTGTATCGGACATATGGGCTTAATATCAGACTTATGGACTTGATCTTAGCTGGGCAGGGTTGTTTTCTTAACATACAATTACTCTTTGATATAAAGCTCTCTGTTGCACATGCATGAGTGTGCCTGGATTTGTTTCACTAGTTAACCCAGACTAACACAAAGGATGAAGTTTTAATACAGAATATAAAGATAGCTTGATGGTCAATGACTTGAGATACTTATTTCACATTCTTTTAAAACACACTTTTTCCCCTTTATAAAAATAATAAATGTTTATAGATATTTCAAAATTACATTAAATTGTTTTTATATTTCTGTAGTCTGCTTTTTAAATATGCAACTGTCTATTGTACCACAATTGCATCCACATTGTATATCAGCTTCCTTCTTTTTGTTAAATAGATCAACCAAGAATGATGTATCATCTAAATTTTTATTTATTTGATCACTGCTGAAGTTCTTTGTTTTTTGTACACAATTGATGTCCCCTTGTTTTTGTTTTGTTTCTCACTGAATTAGCTTTTATGTCTTCCACTGGTTATGTCTAATTTGCGAATACTCTCACAGATTATCATTTAATTTTAATTTAGTGTATGCTACTTATATGTTATCAAAGCTATCAGATGATCAGATTTCCTTTCAATATCCTTTGCTAACACCATAGTTCAAACACACCAATTCTTCTCTGATCTTTATTCACCATTCCCTGTGGGTAATCATTTTAATTAGTACTTTTTTAAAAATCCTTCTAGGGCTGCTTCTTGAAAACTTTAGGAAATGCCTGTATTTGATCCTTGTGGAATACTTTATACAGAGTACTGCATTTTGAAAAGAAAAGAAAGGTGGTGATTGTTTCTCTTATTTAAAATTCGAACTGGTTATTGTTAGTATAAAAAATCTATTAACTATAAACATTTACTTTGAATATCTTCATCTTGTTGAATTTCTCATAATTTTTCAGTTGATTGCCTTGGTTTCTTAAATAAGCATATCATCTTTATAATTTATACCAATTTTGTCTTCTTCCAAATAATATATTCTTGCTCTAGCTTTTTATTTTATTCTCCCTAACTAAACCATTATTTTTTCTTTGTCTAGATTTATTAGTAGTTTTAATTGTGCTTTTTATCACGAGTGACACTTTTCCAGCCCTTAAAGGGAATGGCCAATGACACACCTGGAGTTACTAGTCTCGATTGTATTAGTCAGGATGGGTGAAATCACGTTGCTTTAGTAAACAACCCAGGGTCTCAAAAGATTGAGGGTTGCTTCTCACTTAGGCTGCACATTTACTATGGGTCACAAAAGACTCATTCCATGTCATTCCGACTCAGGGACCCATGCTGACTGAGCTTCTACAACTGAATGCCATCCATTATTGTGGCTGAGCCTGAGGGGAAAGAACGATGAGAAATTATGCACTAGTTTTCAAAGGCTTCTAGCTAGACATGACACATGTCATTATAGACCTCACATCATTGGTCAGATCAAGTCACATGACTATTCCCAGTTTCAACCCTTCCATTTGCTTTAACAAAAGAACTTAGAAACGTGAGTTTCCAACAAACACCCAAACCGATCAAAAGCATATGCTCACACACATCAATAGACACACTCATGCATTGATACGGATAAAAGTTTTCACAATGGATCGTTTTTTAAAATAGATATCAGGTTATAGAGGGGGCAGAGTGTGATCTAACTTAACTGTACTGATCAACTAGGTGATTTTTAAATAAACTCTCCAACCTGAGAATGGTCATCTTTTATAAAGACCCGAGTTGGTTCAAAGAGATTTTTTTTTATATTTATAAACCAAGTTTTTACATACTTATTCCCTTCCTAGTAGGAAATATAAATTAATAAAATTATTGTGATTGGCATGTGGTTGATCTTCACATTTAAACGTAAAATTATATAGTTAATAATTTAACTATGAATGTAAGCAATCCCTAAAAGACTGTCATTCACTTTCAAACTCCAACTAGCCCAGGAAATCTGAGTAAGCCACGCTCTAGTATAGGCATTGACCGTGACATCAAATAATAAAGAGAAGGCCACCTATCCGAAACATTCCAAGTAATTACTAAATGATTCAGCTGGGTAAGTCATGGCTAACTCTGTCATAAGTCAAAGGTGCTAGTCAATCTTTCCTGGTTGATTGTATTTCTATTTTTAATCAGTTTTATTGGCACTTCATCCACATATCCTATACAATTCAATAGTTCAACCACATCAAGAAGCATTGTATAATCTTTACCACAATCAATCTTAAAACATTTTCTTTTTCTCCATACTCATTGTTATTCATGTATTTTTTTTTGTTGCAAAAACGTACACAACCAAACATTCACCAATTTCACAATAGATAGCTAGATAGATATTGTTATGTATATAATTCAGTGCCGTGGATTAAACTCTTTATGTTGTACAACCCTTATTGCCATCCCTCTCCAAATTGTTCCACGACCATTAACATGAATGCAATGCCACCTAAGCAAAAACTCTTCCTCCTTCACCCATGGTCACCATAGGTCAGGTAGGGTGTCTGTTTGTTGTTGTTGTTTTAGTAGTTTTCTTGATATCATGTTCACATATCATGCACTTCTATAATTAAACTGCATCTGAAAAGAGTTATATACTACATCATCACAACCAGCTCTAATGCTCCCTCCCCCCTCCTACATCTGCTGATCATTCCCCAATCCTCCTCCCCTCTTCCCCCTCCCTCTCCCCCCTCGCCTTCCCAATATACCAATGCATCACTTATTGTCTCTATGCATTCACTCCAGGACTTCCTAAATTGGGAGACCTAACAGAAAGGATACAAAACAAAAACAAAACAGAAAGACCAAAACAACAATAATAAAATTATAAAGATAAAAATGAAGAGTAAGAGAGATAAAAACACCAACAATATTGAAAAAGCCAGAGAAGATATTTTTGCGCATAGAGCAAATTCAGGTTGGGTCAAGAGAGAGAGGTCAGCTGACTAAGTATCATAGTATACCCTGGTTTGATGAATCATAATCATGTTTGCAATAATCACTGCCTGATTGTGAAGCTGTCCAAGTCCCTCACCTCTGACTAGAGGGGGCCACTAGTGGCCCAATCGGACCAGCCACTCTGGAGGTGACTTTTGGGTTACCACCATCCTCCACAGCCTTCTACAAAGTGGATGTTCACAATTTAAGCTCTGATACTTTTCCCTTCATCGTATTTGGATTTTTTTATTGTCTTCTTTGGATCACACAGGCGGGTGTGCTTCTTCCATGTGGACTAACTTGACACCTCACTTAGATGAGTCTTGTTGGAATACAAGCCTTTAAGACCCCAGACACTATGCCAACTGATAGCAGGGCACCATCTGCGCTCTTCCCCATGTTTGCTGTAGCACCCTTGTCTTCAGCACGCTTATCTTCAGTGAGCTCTTTGTAGGCACGTATGTTGCAGGGCCATGTTATAAGAACGAAATGTTCTTGGATTGGGGCTAGAATTGCGTGGGAGCCTAGAATCCATCTGTTTGTCCCCCGGTGATGAATGACTCTGCTTCACAAAAATGATAAACAAAACCAGAACCAACAAGATCAACAACAAACAAACAAACCACATACAAAAACCCTAAAAGAAGCAAAAAGCAAAACATGTTCAATCATCCCCTTAGGGGATCAAGTGATTACATTGATACCATCAGGAATTCATCCAATGACATGGAAGTTAAGGGCCTGTTGCTGAGATGGCAGTGGGTTTTGCTCTGGGGTGTGGGAGGCTGTGCAATATATACAGAGAACCTCGTGGTCAGAACTCTACTCTGGCAGATAGGAGGCCGACACAAGTCAGATCAACAACTGGCAACCGGTTTGGTTTCCACTTAGCAGGGGAGAGAGATTAAACCCCGAGCCTGGTTGAAAGCCCCATATGATTCTTGGCTTCAAAGTCCACAATAGCTACAACCTCGACCAGCATGCTCTGCAACAGCATCTGCCCAGGTGCCTGCAGAGCAAACACTTTGTTACTCCCCAAATAAAAAATAAACCTCTGGACCTAAGGAAATGATTAATTCTATTAATTTCATCAACTATTGGGTTTGTCACAGATTTAAATCTATAGCCCTTCCTCAAATTGCCTGCATGGGTGAATAGTGAAGGAAAAAAAAATTTTTAAGAGGACAGTTAATCACTTCATCATCCTCACTTCTACTAGAATGATGATTACAGTGTATAGCACCTTCAGCTGGAGATGCAGCCAATGGCCGTAACAGAGAGTCTACACTTGAGGGTGAGTCAGGAGGAGGGGACAGCAAATGCTCCTGCTAGTCCCAAACTGCAGCAGCGTGGGTGGGGTTTGCCATGCTGCATTATTTCAGCTGGTTCTCTGCCAGCCGGTGATTCCATATTTAATCTCACAAGTAATTCTTTCAATAAACCCCTTTTCTGCTTCAACTAGCTAGAACTGGTTTCTTTGCAGCCAAGCCATCTGACTAACACAGTTACTATGTCTTGAGCTTTCAGAAAACCAACGTGTGGGGGGAAACAACCCTCCCTGCCATTGAGCCCATTCTGATGCGCGGTCAAGCCGATAGGGCAGGATCGAACTGCCCCTGTGGGTTTCCGAGAAATGTCACTCTTTACGGAATCAGAAAGCCTCATCGCTCCCCCATGGAGCCGCTGGGATTTTTGAATTGCTGACCAAGAGTTTTTAGAAAGCATATGCACCATACAGTCTACGCCGCTGCCTAACAATGCTGCTCCCTCCCCACTCCCATAGCAGGTGGACCAGCGGTCTGCCTGCAAGGAGCCTTATCTATGTCTACGCCAAGGAGAGGATGCATGTGTCAGCGCTGGAAGGAACTGCAGCAAGCATCTAACAGACTGAAAGCCTGAGAAAAGGATCCTAGAAAGAAATATTGCTCAAGCTCACACCCATTTTCATCCCGACTCCCAAAGGGTGTTGCAAACTGACATCGGTAATTTAGTCTGCATAACAATTCTCATCCTAAGGATCATTTTCTTTCAGGTATCATCTCTAATCTAGCCATAACCTATCCTTCTGAATGAGGATGATGGTAGCAACGCCCCAGCAGTGTGGCTGCCACGTAGAAGAAAACAATTCTCTGCTTCTGTTTAGACCCATCGCCCCCCAGAATGGAGAGAGCTATCAGGAAGCAGCAGCACTGTTGTGTCCATTTGAGAGAGACACCAGAGCCACTGTGCACCCCAGGCAGGGCTCCCCCACCCTCAGCAGTGAATCATGACAGGGTCATTGTAGCATGCCTTGCTTTGTTCCCATCTCTGTCTCCGAAAACAATCAGCTAGGGCTTAGGTCAGCTACAGAAGCCTCCTTGAATTCTCACTCAAGAGCTAACAGGAAGAACCCTGCTCTACCTGAACCCAGCCCAGAGGTCTCTCCGAGGACCAAGCCAGACCCATGGGCAGGAGCCCTGCTCTTCTCTTATGGATGTCATTGGGGTTAGTCACTCCTCTGTATTTGTCATTTACCCGTATGTGTGGTTGGAGAGAGAGAGAGAGAGAGAGTGTGTGTGTGTGTTTGAGCCTAAAATATTCAAAGAAGATGCATGTTGCTCTTGGACCTCAACACAGCATGTTTTCTGAATTAGATGCATTTTCACAGCAAATTAGTCTTTAAACCCAATGAGCTTAAAAACAGAATAGGAACTATTTCCTCAAGTCCCTCTCTTTGAAATCTAAAGGGTTTGGGGGAGTAGGCTTGCTTTTCTTTCTCTCTCTCATTTGTCATTTGTTCTCTCTTTCTCGCTCTCTCGGTGGTGGGTCATGGAAGAAGTTTAATATAATTTAGCATATCAAGAAAGAAAAGAAAATTCTTTAACTATTTCCCATCACTCATACCCCAAGCTCTGAGGCTTATCCGTGTTGATAATAAATCCTTCATGTTGATAATAAACGCCCATTCATTCATCCGCTCAATCACCCACAGACGTTGACTCTGTACCTACGGG
>NW_022103915.1:96656620-96659122 GCF_000313985.2 Echinops telfairi
GTCCAAAGAAAGGGGTTGAAGTCTCACTCACCTCACTCCCAACAAATCCACAGATTAGGGTTCTTCTGAGGCTGCTTCCTAGGAAAAGAAGGAGAAAAGGCAAATGCTACAAAAATTTAAAAAAAGGAAATAGGTGACAATAGAACCAAATGAGATTTTTTTTTTCCAAATGAGATTTTTTTTTTAAGTCTCACAGTATTAAGAAAAAAATCTATTCCAACAAATTTGAACATCTAGAAGAAACGGATAAATTTCTAGAAATGCGGAAAATTACCTAAATTAATACAGATTGATGCAGAAAATCTCAACAAGCCTATAACATGAGGATAAAGAGATCTAGTGAGAAAAAAATTCTTCCAACATCAAAAAGTGCAGAACCAGATGGTTCCACTGGGGAATTCTATCACACATTCAGAGAAGAGTGATCATAATTCTACATGAGCTATTTGACAATATACAAGTGGACAACATACTAACAAATTCATTTGATGAAGCACCTACAACTTTAAAACGTAAGCCAGGCACAGACCTGACCAGGCATCACCAGAATTGAAAATGATAGACCAGTATCTCTGGTGAGTATAGATGCCATGGTTTTTGGTAAAATCTTAGCCAACAGAATTCAACCATACATCAAAAAATAATATACCCCAATCAAGTGAGAGTCATACCGAATATGCAAGGAAGGTTTAGCATTAGAAAAGCAATGTAATTCACCACATAAACAAAATAAAGAAGAACCATATGATTATGTCAACCAATGCAGAAAAAACATTAGATAAAATTCAACATCTAGTCCTGATAAGACTGGTTCCTTCTTTCAGCCATCCAAAGGTGTGTTCAATATTCCTTTCCAACACTCCAGTTCCAATGGACCAATTTTCTTTAGCACTTCATTGGATTTTAATTAATTATTTCCACGTGACTAATGCAAGGGTTATACATTTTTCAGAATATGCACTTAAAGGAAAACAGAGAGGGAAATATTCATTATGTGTTCATTTCAATAAGAGAGGATGCCTTAAAGATTGCATGTAGAAACAAAAATGTTAGAGAGGGGAGACAATGACTAAGAAACAAGACAGACACAACCTGTCACACCTTCCAAATTGCTATAGAAAGGTAACTAGCCTGAAGGAATGATGCCACTCTAACCACAAAAGGTGTGGGGTCCACTTATCCTAATTGTGGGAAGCCTTTCAGAGCAGGAGGTCGACAGGAATACACATGGAAGCTATCATGATATGAACGACTGGAATCTTGGACCAATTAAAGTTTCTATTGTTGGAACTCAGCCTTCAAACTCCGCAAGATTATTTCGAATAAAAAGTGTGAGGTTACAATCAAAATAAACTTAGACAGGCTAATCGGAAGTATTCATTGGCATGCTGAATTATTCTTCTGCTCCATGGTAATTAGGTGTAAGTGGTAAGCAACTCATGTAGATGATTATAATCATTAGTGCTTTCACTTCCCAACCCCACTGGTTAATTTATCCCTGTGATATCTGTGGAAGTATCTATGTCCAGAATGTCCCTGGTGCCATGTGCTTATTAAGGCCTACCACACACACACACACACACAGAGGCTCCAGAAGATCCCATGCACCCTGGCCCTGATACTCTCTCTACACCCCTCCCCTCTCTGTTTTGGGCCTGCGCACTGCTCCCAAGTGCTCTCCACCAACCTTCCGTTTCTTTACCTCTCCCTCAAAGGAGCGGTCAAGTTTATTGGACCTAAGTATTGGGCGGGGTCTTATTGAAAAAGAAGACCCAGTAGCGTGCATTGTGGTTACGCAAGGCCAGCAGTTTGAACTACCAGCCACTCTGCAGAAGAAAGAGGAAGCCTCCTACTCTTATAAAGAGCTACAGTCTCAGAAACCCACAGGGTCCTACTCTGAATCATAATAGCCTCCATGGCAGTGAGTGTGGGAGATGGGTTTTTATAGGGTCATTAAGATTTGAAATCAGTCGTGGGTTCTGGCTGGTGTGGGTCATTAAAGAAAAATATAAAAGCCCAAACTGGCTCCCTATGGTTCCATCTCCCCCTCCCCCAGTTGTCCACATTCAACTAGTGTCAAACACAACAGGATATGCTATGATGTCATGACATGTCCTCTACGCTACAGCTGCCTGTCATGGCACCGGGGGACCAGAGGGTGGACCGAAATACACATGGAAGCAATTCTGCTGTGTGTTAGGGAAGAAAGAGACCCTGAGTTCAAATATAACATGGAGACTGGCTCATCTGTTAAGTCTTAAACAAGACCAAAGGAGCCCTGGTGGCATTATGGGTTACACCTGGGCTTCTAACTAAAAGGTCAGCTGTCCTAAACTACCTGCTGATCCACGGGAGGAAGATGAGGTTTTTCTACTCCCACAAAGAGAGTCTCAGAAACCCACAGGGACAGTTCCACCCTGTCATAGAGGGTCCCTGTGAGTCAGAATTCACTCAATGGCAGTGAGTTTGAGGAGAGATTGTAGAAACAGGCAAGGGACCCTG
>NW_022103915.1:96660531-96661885 GCF_000313985.2 Echinops telfairi
AGACAGCGGTCTGTGTAAGATATGAAAATAATAATAATTTACAATTTATCAAGGAGTCATGAGGGTGGGGTGGGGGGATGGAGGGAAAAAAAGGGGAGCTGATCCCAAGGGCTCAATAGAAAGTAGGTGTCTAGAAAAGAACGATGGCAACATATGCACTAATATGCTTGATGCAATGGATGTACGGATGGCTATTGGTGTTGTAAGAGCTCCCAATAAAATCATCTTTTAATTTAAAATTTTTTAAATACCTTACTTTTGAAAATGTTACCAAACCACATGAACACATTGCTAGGGCCTTTCTGGGGTCTTGGAAGGAGCCCCAAAGCATTCGCTTCTTGGCAGATCCACCTTTGCCATCTTCCCAGACACTTCCCCATGGAATTTGGCTCATCCAGCTCTTTCCTACTCCCCAACCCCCTCTCCTGAACTCAGTAAAAGGAGGCTCAAGGTGTGGAGAGGCATGCCTCGAGGACAGGATGGACAGCCGGGTACCACGAAAGTCATGGTCAGAGTCCTTAGAGTCCCGAGGAAAAGTCAGAGCTTTGACTCCCAGTGAGCTCCAGGTCATCCAGCTGCAGGGTGCAGGTGTTACTCCGTTTCCCCCTCGGGGACTCTGGGTGGCACAAGTGGTTGGTCCTTAGACTGCTCGCAGAAAGGTTGGGGTTTTCACAAAAGAAAAGGCCTGGAGACCTGCTCCCCTTAAGAAGACGTCCAAGAAAATCCGACGGAGCACCCCTTCTTCACGCTGAACACCCGGGCACCGCGAGTGGGAGTCGACGAGTCAGCAACTCACAGCCACACAGCCCTGAGGGGCAAGTGGGAAGGAAGAGAACGGACAGAGGGGACGAAGGGAGCTAAGAAGAACGGGAAAGGAAGAGGCAGAGCGAAGAGCAAAGGAGAGAGGGGGAAAGAACGAGGACATGAAAAAGCCAAGAAAAGGTTTTCTCCTCGCATCCCCTCATCTCCCCTCATCGGAACGCTTTCCCCGCGGGTGGCCTCATCCTCTTAAATAGAAAGAGCGGCCAGTCTTTGGACTGCGCTGTTCAAGGCCTCACTGGTGCTTGTTTGTTTGTTTTTAAAGGAAGAATAGAAAACATACCATCCCAGGAGACTGTTATCACTGCAAATAAATGCCCCTTCATCCAGCCCTTTGGTCGCCACCCTGCATTTCTCGTGGCACGAAGGTGCTTTATCCCGACTTAAAGTGGGTGCCAATCTCCAGTTCATTTTTAATCTCCAAAACCATTCACACCATGTCAACACTTCCCAGCCATAGCTCGGGTCTTCTTTTTGTTTGCTCGTCTCCCCCTTTTGACTGACACTGGTCATTTCCTTCCAAGCAACAACAACA
>NW_022103915.1:96662672-96669403 GCF_000313985.2 Echinops telfairi
CATGGCTTCAACCAGTTGCAGAAGCCCAGCCTTCCTTAGGGAAAGGGCCTGCAGAGGTCTCTCCGTTTGTCTGCGGCTTCTTCCTGGGGAACTTCCTGCCTGGAGCCCAGGGCGCCAGAGTAGTTGCGTCATCCATATTATCTGCGAAGAGATCCAGAGATCAGAAATGATTTCTGAAGTTACAAGGCTCAGTAACATTCCGATCTGTTATCCTCACTTTCAGGAAATCCTGTATTATTTCCAAAAACATTGCTATTGCTCCACATGCTTTGCGAAGTGACACTTCACAATCTCAGTAAGGGGGTGGGGGGACGAAGCCACAGAATTACTTCTCCTCTTCTGTTGTCCAACTGGGGGACCACTATGTGCTCAGTGCTCTTCAAGGTGCTGAAGAAGGAAGAGGTAGTTTTCCTTATCAATAAAACGGATGAACGACACAGCCGCTAAAATCACCCACCCATCAATATATCCATGCATTCAGCAATAGTTGATTATGCATGGATTACAAAGCCTACAATCTGCCGAGCCACAGAAAATTGACCAATTCATGGTGATAATGATAGGCAATAAATGCCAAATAGCTTTGTGTAAAATGCTATAGTAATAAAGGTGAGGGAGGGAACATGACTGCACCTGGTGTGTGTGTGTGTGTATGATCACACTCTCGCACCAAGAGAAACCATCAGAATACGCTATTCAGGGTGACAATATTTGAGTTTAACTTTGAGAGACAGGAACCTTGACATGGTGAGTAGCCAGGGAGGAGAGTCAGATGGAGGGCCAGCCTTGTGAATGACAAGCAATGATGCCTGTGGCTGTAAGTAATGAAAACAAGAAAAGACTGGCTTAAATAATAGCACCTCCCCAAGGAAATCTGGCGGTAAGAAGACCATTAGAGTTGGTCTACGTAGCACCTCAACCACATGGCCTCCGTTAGACGTTCTTATCCGCTAGTCCTCCTCCAGCACTGGTTTCATACAAAGTTTGGCTCCCCACGGGGCCAACAAAGGAGAGCTGCCGGCCTAGTGGATTTGGAATTGAGCTGCTAGCCTCAAGGTCAGCCGTATGAAACTCAATGGCAGTGAGTTTGGTTTGGGGTTTTGTCGCCGACTGCACCAAAGAGAGCTTACCAGCATTTTGGTTCAGGCCCAGACAGAGACAGAGAAAGTCTAATTCCACACGACTCTGTCTTCAGGGGAAGGAGCCTGGCAGTGCCAGGGTCAGCACACTCTGCTGCTAACCAGCAGTGTGAACCCACCAGCTGCTCTGGGCAGGCTGCGCCCAGAGGGCTCACTACCTCGGGAACCCACGGAGCAGCGCAACTCTGTCTTAGCAGACTGAATCCATGGATGGCAGAGTTTGGTTTTATAGTTATTGTTTATGTTTTGGCTTTATTCTTAAGCGCAAGGGAAAATTTTCCCCAGAAGCCTTCGCCAAAATTTCTGGTCGAGGGGAATTGGGACACAGATCCACTCCCAAACTATTCACTGATGGAGAGGGATGTTACATTTAAACCAATAGTTCTATGCCCTCCCACAGAGATCAAGTCCCCAAGAACGTGCCTTCTATTCCGTGGGGAAGAGTAGAGGACTGAGGAGTTGAGGATCAGGTGCACCCCAAGAGTGACAGCACAGTCACACGGCCTGGCACCCAGCTGGAGAGAAACAGCCCAGTCCAACCCAAGTCCATACGTCGGATACTAGTCCGTAAGTCCCTCTTCAGCCTCACGCAGCCACATGCAAGGAGGCAGAGTGCCCTGTCCCTGCGCTGCAAGTTAGCCGGAGCATAAAGGGGTTCGTCTAAGAGTTATCCCCGGCCCATGCTTTTGTGAGTACTTGCAATCCGACTCTAAAATACAAGAAATCAAAGACAGATTTTTTGTGTGTAAGATTTTAAATGTATAAGTCATGTGACAGAGATAATACAGGCTTCACAATTTTATAGAAATGAGAATTGATGCAACAAGATAAAAGTCTCTGAAGAACACCTCCCAGTGGAAGCGAGTTCGAATCAGTGTTAGACTGAAAAATACAGAGCATTTGTTGGCAAGTTCCTCTGGCTCTGATTGTTGACATAGCTGAAGTAAACCATAAACTTAGAGCCATAAACGAGGAAAGATAGTCAGAGGAGATGAAGTCAAGATATCTGCACTTTGCGGCTGCTATGATTTCAGAATACTCTAGAGTAAAATTCTAGAGTTGTTATTGTTGTTTAGCTGCTTGCTTCTATGAAATTCTCCAAACCAGAAGATGTCAACCAATGTTTTAAACTCTCTGCACAAAATCACAGCCCTCCCTGGTTTTGTTTTTTTGGGTTTTTTTATATATGTTTTTTCTCAAGTCTCATACTGCACTTAACCGTACATAATTTTTAAACTAGCTACTGATGTGTTAGACCGGGTTGACTAGAAGAACAAATCCAGGGACACTCATATATGTGTAAGAGAGAGCTTTCTATCAAGAAGTCATTATGCATCAATAAAACATCCCAGCCCAGTCCAACCCAAGTCCATAAGTCAGATAATAGTCCATAAGTCCCTCTTCAGACTCAAGCAGCCACATGCGAGGATCCAGAATGCAGGACATCACCAGCCGGTGACTGCAATGGCGGTGGACGCATCTCCAGGGCTCGCAGTCGCCACGTGGCATCAACAGGAAGGTGGAGAGAGAGAGAGAGAAAGAGAGAGAGAGAGACAGGCCCACCTCCAGAAAGCCATTTTCCTCAGTGGTACCTCCAGATGAGGTCATCAAGCAGTGACCTGATTGACAGGCTAAACTCCACCCATATCTTCTAACAGGTGCCACGTTGGCACAAAACAACTAACTCTCACACTGCTGCGTAGCATCTTTCTTCCCATTGACTGGCAATGCATTTAGGCCAGTCCCACCTCCAATTTGGGAGACATGCAAAGGAAAGCTTAGAGTGACAATTTCATATGGCTTAGGATTTGAGGGGACATGTGCTTCAAATCCAGAAGTAATCGTCAAGAACAGCAACGTGGCCAACAGGGCGGGGCCCTCTCCCTGGGGGGCCCACATAGAGTCATACCAGTTGATAGGTCTGAAATCCCAGCACTTCTAGGTTGAGAACACACACACACACACACACACACACACACACACTTCCTCCCTCCTGCAAGTTGGTAGTTTTTGTTGGTTGGTTCTCCCTCTTCTCATTCCTGCATCTCCTAAAGCTTCCCAACGGTTTCTGGCAAATATTTGTGGCAACCCTTGACAAGCAGGAATGTGGGTGAGTTCCTAACAGCTGCCCAAACTCTCCCTTACGACCTTTCCATCAGAATTCTTCCTTTCCACTAGAACAACCGGAAAACCATGAGCGAGAGGAGGACTTTGCGTTTGAAATTCAAAACAATTCCTTTGCTTCTGTCAGATCCCTGGGTGATGCAAGCAATTAACAGGCCCCAGCACGAATCAAAAGGTTGGTTCACTCAGCTGGACCTCTGCAGAAAGGCCCAATGATCTACTTCCCAAAAAATTTCGCCTTTGGAGACCCTCATGGTGGGGAGTTCTCCTCTGACATACCTGGGATATCCAGGGGTCAGTGTCAACTGGACAGTGTAGCCATACCTCCTCTGAAAGGAAAGCTCTCTCCCTGACCACTCTCTGTGGTCCTTCTATTTGTAATGCGCAGAGAAGGTTACAATCACCTGCCTTTGTTTGAAGGAAGCCACGTTGTAAGAAACCCGAAAGGCATTCCGATAGTATCAGTCGCAAACGTTTGTTTCAGCTAAACCTCACTCGCTGGCAGTGCGTCGGATCCAGCGTGGCCCTATAAGGCAAGGAGGAATTGCCTCTGAGGGTTTCTGACCCTCTAACGCTTTAGAGGAGAAGGAAGGCTCGGCTTTCTCCTGGTGGTTTTGAAACACCAACCTTGCTGTGAACAGCTCAACGCACAGCCACTACATCACCAGGGATCCTCTCAGCGAAGGGGCCTAGTAGAAGACAGAGGCTTACTGCCTTGGTGGACCTCTGTGGACCTAGAAGCCTCAGCTAATCTCTCTAAAACTGTCACATGGGCCAGCAGCTGGCCATTCTCCCAAGAAGATCTCCTATGGGCCAGATAGCATGAAGAATTAATTTCGAGTGAAGGGGCAGGGGCGGGGGAAATCACCTTTCAAGGAGCACTCTAGAAAGTAGGGGAGGAGGAGAGAGGGGGTGGGTGGGTTACATGTATGGCTGCTGACTCTGAAATCTTCAAACGGACTCAGATGAATCACGACTTAGGCCTTCCACGGCTAATCATCCGATCGAAAGCTTTCTTTCTGCCTCTCAACATCTGAAATCTCTCTGGCTGTCAAGCTGAGTTATTTAAGCAACAAACAAATATCTCTTAGGAACAGGCGTGTCATCTTCTTGAGATACTGGAGTTACTGGAAACCACTCACCTCTTACACACACGCTCACGCACACGCACCTTGTCACACAACACTCCCACACAAGAAAAGTGAAATTGCTGCTTGATGAATGTAAGCTCATGGGTGTTTCCAGCAATTCTGACTTCTGCCAAGTATGAGTATGAAGAAGGGGGGGGGGGGACACCCAAGGGGTTACCCCAGCCTGAGGCTTAGATCCTTATTTGGTGAGGCTAAAACCTTCGCCCCCTTCTCAGGGCCGGCCTGATAGCAGCATTGGACTTCAACAGGAGAAGCTGGACCGCTGACGTCCCAAGCCAAAGGGATGAATGGGATTCCAGGCAGCTGGAGTCATCCTGGCTTGGGACAGTGGCTTACAGACCAGACCTCCAATGACAGAAACATTAGGCAACAGCTCTCATGGCAATGTGTGCACCCACAGAAATGTAACCCACACCTCGGCTTCGGGAGCCGAAAAAATGAAAAGAACGCTTAGCGAGGCCGGGGGAGCAATCCAATGATGATGGGCAGAGGGTAATTTACGACTCCACCACGGGTCTGTTCTGTAAATCGTTCGAGACTCTGGGGCCAGACGGCCCTGCGAATACTCCAACCAGGAGTCACGTTAAGAAGCACGAGTGGGCATAAAAACTGTTTTCAAAGACATAATTTCACTTTTGGCTTGAAGGAAGTGGGTACGTACGAGTAAATTTCCTTAAAATTCCGGACTCAGAAGACAGTCCCCGCGGGTCCCCTCCGTCGATCAGAGTTCGCATTCCGCCCCCAAGCGGCAGGCTGTGGAATGGCAGCAGCCGTCGCGAGCCCGGTTTCGAAGGGACAGTGCGGGCCTTGGTGCTGCCAGACCGCAATCTGGGTTCACTGTCCCTCCTCTCCCAGCGCGACACCGCACTCACCCGCTTTCGTGGGTCGGGCGAAGGGCAGAAACGCGGGGAGAAAGTCTGCCCACAAGCCCCGGCCCGAGCAAGTGGGCTCCGCACCCCACCTGGACGGGGGAGGCGTCACCACAAGTACCCACTAGCCACTGGTTTTAACCGCTGCTTCTCTGCGGGGACATTCGCCACTAGGGTTGCTTACCAACGGAGGCCCACCCCGGACCCTGGAATCCCCCCAAGCATTCCTGGAAGCGGGATTGCGTGGACCGGCCCCGTCCAGGTCCGGAGGGGGTCGCCCAAGCCCGGTCACTGCTCGGAATGGTCACACTTGACACATGGGGCCCGCGAGGGGCTCGCAGCAGCGTGCCAGGTGGGTGTGCGCCCCAAAGGTCGCCGCCAGGCTGCCCGTCCCCCGCCCCCGCCTCCCCCTCTTCACTTTCGAACTGGAAAGTGGTGCGTCGGGAGCGGAGGGGGGGAAGGGGGCGGGGAGAGGAACCCAGACTGGCCCCCCTCCGCTTCCTGCCCGGCAGCCGCCCATTGGCTAGAGGGATCCCCAGGAATGCGCAGACCCTCCATAAAAGCGCGCCGCTCCGCTGCCAGGGCAGTGAGTGCACCCCAGCCTGGTGCTGAGACCGGTCTCCTGCCGGCTTCCTCCGCACAGCCGCCTGCCCGTTGCCCGCTCCGGCTGCAGCCCTGCCCGGTGCCCCACTCCGCTGCTGACGCCGCTCCGCGTCCTCACAGGTAAGCGCACCCCGCTCAGCCCAGAGCCCTTCGGGGACCCTGGGGTCGCATTCTCTCTCTCTCTCTCTCTCTCTCTCTCTCTCTCTCCTTTTGCCCGTCCTCTGCCTACTGGCTCCTGGGGAGCTATTTGGGGGGGATGGACTCCAGAGCCATCCTTTCCAGCCTTAGGGGTTCACCACCCACCTCTGGTAGGTCACCCCAAGAATGTCGTCTAGTCATCCAACTTTGATACCATTCCGGAAGGGAAGACGGATTTTCCAGGGCCCTCGGGGCTTCCCCAAACTCGTTCTTTTGACCTTGCTTTATCCGAGAAAAAGACCTCTGGTTGTTGGCCCTTGTCACCCATACTTAAAACAAACAAACACCGTTCCCTATTGCCCTCTCTCTCCCGGTTTCTAACTGGTTCCTTCCGAAAAGTAAATTCTGCTAAGCCTCATGCCAGTGGGGCCAGAGAGAGATCCCCCACCCCATCTTTGGTATTTAAAGCCTGGTCCCTTTGGCCCTTCATGATCCCACCCCCAGTTGACTGCCCCCGCCTCCCTGCCATTTCTGACGCTGACTCTCTCTGCTTCCTGCTGCCCAGGCACCTGGCTGGGCACCACCAGCTCCTCCACCATGGGGCTGCCCTGGGGACTTGGTGTCCTACTCCTGCTGCAAGTGTGCGGCACCAACCGCATTCCAGGTGAGTCCGGAATAACTTTACGGTGGCGGGAGTTGGGGGGGGG
>NW_022103915.1:96669503-96706108 GCF_000313985.2 Echinops telfairi
TCCAGACCAAGCTTGAGTGCTTAAGGATAGCCTGGGGTTCCCTCTTTGTCCTTCTGACCCTACTTCTCAGAGCTGAATCCCAGCACCTGCTCGCACCCCTGAACCCTCACCCATACCCGCCCCCAGCCCCGCCCCCAGCCAGAACTCATTGTGGGTCCTGCCTCTGTCTCACAGAGTCCGGAGGAGACAACAGCGTGTTTGATATCTTTGAACTCATCGGAGCCGCCCGCAAGGGCTCCGGGCGCAGGCTGGTGAAGGGCCTGGACGCCTCCAGCCCAGCTTTCCGCATCGAGGATGCCAACCTGATCCCCCCTATGCCCGAGGACAAGTTCCAAGACCTAGTGGACGCCGTGCGGATGGAGAGAGGCTTCCTCCTCCTCGCTTCGCTGCGCCAGATGAAGAAGACTCGAGGCACCCTGCTGGCCCTGGAGCGCAAAGACCACTCTGGCCACATCCTCAGCGTCGTCTCCAATGGCAAGGCTGGCACCCTGGACCTGAGAGTGAACGTGCAAGGGAAGCAGTCTTTGGTGTCCGTGGAAGATGCCCTCCTGGCGACCGGCCAGTGGAAGACCATCACCTTGTTCGTGCAGGAGGACAGGGCCCAGCTCTACATCGACTGTGAGAAGATGAAAAACGCCGAGCTAGAGGTGCCCGTCCAAAGCATCTTCACCAGGGACCTGGCCAACATGGCCAGACTCCGCATCGCCAAGGGAGACGTCAACGACAATTTCCAGGTGAGCTCTCTGGGCCCTCTGAACTCGCCCACTAGCCAACTAGCCGACCTGCCGGCTGCAGCAGGGCATTCGGTGTAGAAAATGCTGCGTGCCGTCTGGAGCAGTGGTTCTCAAACTGCCCGGCACTTCGGAATCACGTGGCCGGCATTTTTTTTATTATCATATTATTCAGTAGGCCTGTAGGGGAGCCTGAGAATGTGCCTTTCTGAGAAGTCCCAGGTGACACTGTAATGTGGCTCCTGGCATTCTGGGGACACTGAAAGCCACAAAAGTAAACAAGAAGTGTTTTTTTTTCGACAACTCAGCCTATCAAAGTCTTCAACACTCCTCTCAAGGACATCCCCCTAACCTTACTAATGCTTGTCGTGGCTATTTTAGATGCACAGAATAAATGTCACTTGGTTATTAGATTCCTCATGGGGGCACCGCGGTCTCAAGTAAAAGGTTAAACAAAAGATGTGATTCTGTACCGCTGCCCCTTCTGTCTAGCCTCAACTCTTAGATCTTTGCCACTGTGACTTTGAACCGCCCACACTTAACTCTTGGAGTGTCCTGGCTAGACTCTCTGGTTAGTATCAGATTCCATTTCCTGCCTCCCCAAGTGGGCTGAGAAACGGAATTCTTCGTCAACGCCTGAGGACTTGGCAGAAGACACGACCAAGATTTTGAAGTTGTTTGGCAGTTTAGATCAGCGTGTCGTTTGGGCGTGGTGACCTCAAAATGCAGCTCTTCTCCACGTGCAGTTGCACACTCATCTCCATGTGTGGGCTTTGGGGAGCGTGGAGAGGCAGCCCTCCTCCCTCCCCCAGCGCGGAGAAGTCATGCCTGTCCTCTGTCCACAGGGGGTGCTGCAGAACGTGAGGTTTGTCTTTGGAACCACTCCAGAAGACGTTCTTAGGAACAAAGGCTGCTCCCGCTGTGAGTACCCTTCTCCTTTTAGAAGATTGGAGAAAAGGGGAGGGCGGAGAAAAGGGGAGGGGAGGACCCCACCCCCACCCACCCCCACCCACCTACCCACACACACAAGCTGAGAAACTTGAGCAGTGCTGACTGTGCATGAATCCCCCCTGGGAACTGTAGTTGCTAGGGTGTACCCAATTGACCACAAAGGAGATTCCACACACATGCATCCCCTGGCCCCAAAGGGAAGTGTCCTTTCCAGCCCAAAACTCTAGGGACTGGCTGGAGAGAAAAGGTCTTTGAAAATCTTCTCTTACCTTTTGTTTGTTAGCAGCTACCAACGTCTTTCTCACTCTGGACAACAACGTGGTGAACAGCTCCAGCCCTGCCATCCGCACCAACTACATTGGCCACAAAACAAAAGATCTGCAGGCCATCTGTGGCGTCTCCTGTGAGGAGCTGTCCAGCATGGTCCTGGAACTCAAGGGCCTGCGCACCATTGTGACCACCCTTCAGGACAGCATCAGCAAAATGGTTAGTGGCCTCTGCCCCCAGCCCCTAGCCATAAACCCTTGTGAGTCCCAATGGCGGGAAGGAGGCTGAGTACTAATGGTCTTTCTCCTGTCAAGGAGGTGAGGAATCCGCCCTTCTGCCTCTACAATGGAGTGCAGTATGGGAATAACCAAGACTGGACTGTGGACAGCTGCACCGAGTGCCACTGCCAGGTAAGAGACCTTTGCACACTCAAAGCGGAATTGGTGGCTGGCATGTGCTTGAAGCCACCAGCGTCCACAGGAAAATATCCAGATGCCCACAGAAGTGCTTGGCCACAGAAGTGCTTGTTTAGGGTTGCTGACTTCATCGCCAACGTGGGCTGTTTTGTTGGGGTTCGGGTGTGGGTCTTTTAAGAGGTGATTATAAATTCATTAGAACCCTGCGAAGGTTTTCAAAGTTTTATCTAATTACACCCCAGGCTAAGTACCTAAGAGAGCAAAGATTTATAGGATATCTGTCTGAATCATTTAATAATTTAATGTCAAGTAAATAAAAATTTCACGGAGCATTCTTCCCTGCCCCCCAATCTTCCTAATCCCAACTTGTATTCAATTCTATAGGGCTTCAAAAAACTCATGGGAAAACTTCATGATCTTGTCATTCCTGTTCTGCACGAACTTTTGGAAGCTCTTGACACAGAACTGCTTGTTGTCCGAATCACTTAGCCCAACATGGCAGGACAGACCTGTGCACTCAGCTCAAACGTTGCTGCCTGCAGCTGTCTCTCTCTAGCTCTCCTGCCAGGCAGCAACAGGTGACATGGTGTCTCCTTCGCTCAGAGAGTCAAGGCTAACTTAACTACAAGTCATGGACTGCTGAATTGGGTTGTCAGCTTCATTAAATACCCGTTCTTCTCTAATATAACGTAAACCTAGATCTAAAGGAGAAACACAATGCTAGTCAATTTTATTTTTCCCCCTCAAGTAAAATATAAAACTTTAAATGCCCCCAACTGCATTTGATGAGTTCATCGGATTTTACCCATGATGCTGGGTGGTTCCCCCGCAAATTCTTCACCCTGTAACTCCCACCTTTGAGTGGCAATTGAGAAAGAATGCCCCACAGGATGGAGTGGCAGGGGACTAGCACTATCTCTGTGACAGTGGGAGCTGTGAAATTAATGGAAACACATCTTCCGTTTGAGTTGTTTCACTAGACCCTAGGTTCCCAAACTTATTTGCCCGAAACCCCCCTTCTCAAAAAGAAAATTCAGCACCCCCTGGACACATACATCCTTTTGTATTATAGTTCATAACCCAGGATAAAGTGTGGGTATCTGCTTCTGCAGCCTCCCTGGATCAGGCCAGTGCCCTCCATACCAGGCAGGGTTCCCCACTTTGGGAAACACTGTGCTAGACCCTTCACCATTCGCACCCCCACCAGACATCAGCTCCTCGCTAAAATTTGATAGCATGTAAACTTCTGTTCCAAAGGTGCTTAAGTAACTCATTTCCCCCTCCCTCTTCCCTGCAGAACTCTGTTACCATCTGCAAAAAAGTGTCATGCCCCATGCTGCCCTGCTCCAATGCTACAGTGCCTGAGGGAGAGTGCTGCCCACGGTGTTGGCGTAAGTTCCCCAAACCTCAAAACTCGAGCTCTCCAAGTAGGTTAGGTCTGCAGACAGGCTGGGCAACTGAGCAGAAGGCTGGAACCCTACCCTGATCCTGTCACGGTGGCTTAATTCCAGCTCTTGCTGCACCAGCTGGCTAGCTGACAGCTTGGCTGTTGTATAGAACCAGAAACTGCATTCTGACTGACCGGGTGACAGCACGGGCTGTGAACATGATCTTGGTGCAGCTTATTGGTCTTGACTTCATACTCTGAAGAAAGACAAGATGAGTCCGGAGGAGTATCCCAAAGTTGACTTATTTTTAGGGTTGACTTTAGAAGCACAACGCTAAGGGAATCTGCTCATCAAAGACATTAGTAGACGTCTGAGTGAGCTGAAGCTGAGTGCTTCAGCTATGCTCATTTCACCTGCAGGAATCTCTGGGCCGACAGAATAATAGCCATTTGAGTCGTAGTAGGGCACTACAGAGAGTAAGTCATGATATTGTGCTCTGGCAGCTTAGGGCCGGTTGTTGCTGCCTGCACAAAGCACGTTGTTGAGACTATAGTGTCATAGGTAACAGTCTTAAAAATTGTTCATCGCGGGTCAGATAAAGGCAGCGAGGGCGGAGACCCAAGAAAGTAGTACTTGCCCTATACAGTCATACACACTGGCCGCAGCTCAGAATAGCCAGTCCCATCCCACGGCTGTGCTAGAAATCTTGGCACTGTAGGGATTGTTTATATATCTGTGAGGAGGCTTCAACAAATTCTTGGGAAAATTCCATTAACTTTTAATCCCATGTGTCCACCCACTTTTGAGAACACCCCCACCCCCACCCCCACCCGGCATTTCTGCTCAGCCTTCACTTGGGCCCTGAATTAAAGGGAATGGGATCAACCAGGAGCTAGCAGTGTTCTGAGCTCAAATCAGGGATTTCTGGGAAAACTTCCAAACCGATGGCAGAGGAAAACAAGTTCTCTGTCTTCAGTTGGGTACAGGTCAGTGTGATTATAGTCATGGTGCGGGAGCAGATGGTAAACAAGCACATGCTCTTGGGAAAATATGTGCTGAGAAGGCCGGTGAGAGGAGTAACCGATTGATTAACCTCTTGACTTAGTAGGAGCCGGAGCCAATAGCTGCTAAACTGCGATTGAGCTCCTCGTCACACATGCTCTGTGGCGCCTGTGAAATTCAGAAGGGGCTCCTAGAAGCTGCTGTACTCTAGTGGTCTTGGAAGCCTACGACTAGAATCACCTCCCCAGACACCTTAAGTTGGTAAAGGGGCATGCATTTAAAATCCTGGCAGGAAAGAAAGGTGGACATTGTGGTAAGAATGCATGCATGTGCGAAGGTTCAGCTGCACGGATCCAGGCATTGCATTCCAAGGTCCCAGTGTTGCAAATGCAGTAACATAGGGGAAACCCCTTGGCTCTTGGTCTAAGCAATATTCTCTGGCAAGGGAAGAAAGTAGTCCTGAACAGAGCGGTCTAAAGAATAGTCTGCCTTCATGAGCAGGCACTAAATGGCCTCTGCCTCCCCTGCAGCCAGCGACTCTGCCGATGATGACTGGTCTCCATGGTCTGAGTGGACGTCCTGCTCAGTGACCTGTGGCCAAGGAATTCAGCAGCGTGGCCGCTCCTGCGACAGCCTCAACAACCGGTGTGAGGGCTCCTCCGTCCAGACACGCACCTGCCACCTTCAGGAGTGCGATAAGAGATGTAAGCATCTTAGCCGTTTAGGGACCTGAGAGTTGGTCAGTCCTTATTGACATGGCCGAGGGCAGGACCACAGCAGAGAGGCTCCAAGGACATGTTTTAGATCCCGTTTTTTATCACTTACCTGTGCCATCTCAGCAAGCAGCCCTGATGGCGTGGGCATGCTATGGGCTGCGATCCGAAGGGTCAAAGGTTTAAAACCACCAACAGCTCCACGGGAGAAAAGCCAGGTTTTCTACTCCCGTAAACAGTTACAGTCTCAGAAACCCCCTGGGGGGTCGCTATGAGTCAGCATGGGCGGGATGGCAGTGCGTTTGGTCTTTTGCGTTTTTATGGGACCTCAAGCACAACTTAACCTTCAGTGTTTGTTAGGGTTTTTTCCCCCTTCATGTCTGTAAAATGGGAATGGGAGGGGAACTAATAGGGTTGTTTCAAAGATTTCATTTCCGTAACACATGTAAAGGCATTTGCAGAATCCGGCTCAGAGCCATGTTGAATCCCTCTAGTAACATCATCCCCACAAAGACAGCTAACCATTATCTGCCCTGTGTTAGAAAAATGTTCCATCCTGGCCACTGGAGATATGGCCAAGAGCCAGTTTCTGCTCACCACTAGACTTAGCTGCCGTGGCCGGTACCCTGAGAAGATTTCCTGGGCCCCTGGGGAGGACCGCTCATTGGCTCGCTGGTGACCATGGGCTTGGTGCTTCAGTTAAACAGGATGGCGGCTGGAGCCACTGGTCCCCGTGGTCCTCTTGCTCTGTGACCTGTGGTGATGGGGTGATCACGAGGATCCGGCTCTGCAACTCTCCCAGCCCCCAGCTCAACGGAAAGCCATGTGAAGGCGGAGCTCGGGAGACCAAGGCCTGCCAGAAAGACCCCTGCCCGAGTGAGTGTGCGCCAGTGCCCGCCAGACGGGGTGGGGGGAGCCAGCTGGTGTCCTGGCACCTGCGGGTCATGGAGGAGGCAAGGCTACTTACTAGAGAAACAAATAGAAGTAGCTTCCCACCTGCTCAGTGGCTTCTAATGAAAAACAGAAGGAAAAGGGGTGGTGGGGGGCCCATTTCAAACATACCCTCTTTCCACTTGTCAGGGTGGCAGAAGTTTGCTCAACAAGCTGAGAGGAGTCCTCCTTGACACATAAGGTTTTTTGGGGGGTGGGAAACCCGCCTCACTTTTGGCACCTGTTTCGTTCTCTTACAGTCAACGGGGGCTGGGGTCCCTGGTCACCATGGGACATCTGTTCTGTCACCTGTGGCGGAGGGGTGCAGAAACGGAGCCGGCTCTGCAACAACCCCCCACCCCAGTTTGGAGGCAAGGACTGCATTGGCGACGTGACCCAAAACGAGATCTGCAACAAACAGGACTGCCCAATCGGTGAGCCTCGCAGCCCCGCCAGAGCCCACGCCCAGGAGCCAGTTAGCCCATTTAGAGCGACAAAATCACCGTCCTCGTTCAAACCGCTTTCGAATGGTCTCGAGTGGTCGGGTAGTTCCAGATGGCAGGGAGACGCATAACCCCGTTGAGCCGCACAGACTCCGCGGAATCTCACAGCCGGACGGTGGGTCCGAGCCCAGTGTCAGGAGCTTAGACTCACCGCTGACCTGTCTCTCCGGCCTGTCTCAGATGGATGTCTGTCCAATCCCTGCTTCGCTGGTGCCAAGTGTACGAGCTACCCCGACGGCAGCTGGAAATGCGGCGCGTGCCCCGCGGGTTACAGCGGCAACGGCATCCAGTGCAAAGATGTTGATGAGGTGAGACACGGATAGGTCGGAGTTGCTAGGTCCCTGAAAGGCACTCCTTCCTCTTAGCCGTTTTCTTGAGAGGGCGGCTGCGAAACACCGGGCCCACTCCTGTTTCCTCCACAGTGCAAGGAAGTGCCCGATGCCTGCTTCAACCACAACGGCGAGCACAGGTGTAAGAACACAGACCCCGGTTACAACTGCCTGCCCTGCCCACCTCGCTTCACCGGCACGCAGCCCTTTGGCCGGGGCATCGAGCACGCCACGGCCAACAAGCAGGTACAGGAGACTTGGGTGGGGGTGAGGGGGGGGGCGAGGGGTGGACAAGAGAACGGCAAGGGCAGGGAGGAATGTCCTTTCAACCACATCAAAAGCACAGGCTGGGGGGAAGGATGAATGTGTGTGCCATCTAGCTCCAGCAAATGGACTGGAAGATTCTTACTAAATCCAACCGGGAAAAGAAAGGTAGTCCACCCATGTGAAAATGGTGCTCCCCGAGAACCCATGCGCAGACGAATTTGTGAACTCCCGTGTCCTGAGCCATGGGACAAGAAAAGGGAAGCAATGTTTGCCTGTGGCCTGAAGGTCCTGAGGGGGCAGTGGGGAAAGTGAGAAGGTATACACACACACACACACACACACTCGGAACTTCTGCTCGGGGATCAGAGGATGTGGGTTCTTCTCCGGGCGGTGGTTCCGGGAGCCCCTGGAAGGCTCTGTGTGAACCTCGGGACGTTGTGCTTTCAGGTCTGCAAGCCCCGCAACCCCTGCACCGACGGGACACACGACTGTAACAAGAATGCCAAGTGCAACTACCTGGGCCACTACAGCGACCCCATGTTCCGCTGCGAGTGCAGGCCCGGCTACGCGGGCAACGGCATCATCTGCGGGGAGGACACAGACCTGGACGGCTGGCCCAATGAGGACCTGGTGTGCGTGGCCAATGCCACCTACCACTGCAAAAAGGTAAGCACCTGCTGCCCTTCGGCAACTTTCTGAGGACGTGAGCACTGCCCTGGTCGAGAGAGCCGGCCGAGGAACCTTCGGCGCTCCACACCAGAAATAACCCGCAGGTTAAGACACCCGAAGGCAGGGCATCACTAGCTGTCCTTAGCATTAACTCACTAGCGGCCGAGAACGGGAGCAGGGCAGGCCTTTTAGCAATGGCCTCCCATGGTCCATGCCTTCACCCCAAAGCGTTCACCATGCCACCGAATACCCAGCAGCGTATGACTCGTGTTCACAGCAACCTATACAGCCAAATTCTATAAAATATACCCCCCCACCCAAGAAGACTTTTGAATGGTTTTTTGTACCCCTCAAAAAAGAGTCATAATAGTGGTGAGCCAGTGACATTCTGTTCATGTTCTCTGTTTGGAACGTCTGGATGTGCACAGCAGGCATCAGCAGAGTAAAGGGAAGGCCAACTGACCGCAGTGCGTGTCTCCTCATTTCTAGGACAACTGCCCCAACCTCCCCAACTCCGGGCAGGAAGATTATGACAAAGACGGAGCCGGGGATGCCTGTGACAGCGATGATGACAACGATAAAATCCCAGACGATCGGGTAAAGCCAACATGCTGTCCTGACACCCTTGACACCCAGGGCATTGCAGCGTCAGAACGAGAGAGAAGAAAAACGCAAAGCTGGCTGATACTGATTATAATCAGAACGTGTCCCTGTGTTCCAGTCATTTGATTGCACAGAGACGGCCCAGAGAATTCTTCAATGAGCATTTTGTGCTCATCACAAGCCTTTTGAAAATAAGTTGCCTCTCTGGAACAAGAAATTGTCATGAGCCAACCAGTGGTCCTTTGCTGCCCAGATTAGATGCCGTCGACCCGTTACGGTACAAATAGACATAGGGCTACTGAGAATGGAAATGATGAGGTAACATTTTACATCTCGCTGGACGTGGGGCCAACGGGAATCGTTTATATATGTATGATGCCCCAGGATTGAATTGTGGGGCGATCACTTTGCACTGCCTATCATCGGCAAGTGGAGTATCATGACAGGTGTTTTCCAGACACACACAGAGCTTTATGTAGCTGTAT
Source organism: Echinops telfairi (assembly GCF_000313985.2). Taxonomy (NCBI): domain Eukaryota; kingdom Metazoa; phylum Chordata; class Mammalia; order Afrosoricida; family Tenrecidae; genus Echinops; species Echinops telfairi. Next base: position 96,678,758 of record NW_022103915.1, read on the forward strand.
GGATAGATGCCAAGACCGTGCATGTGGTTTGGGACTTGAATTGGGTGGGCTGGCAGGGTTGTAAAGGACTCCGTTTCTTCTCTGCACAGGACAACTGTCCGTTCCACTACAACCCGGCCCAGTATGACTACGACAGAGACGACGTGGGAGACCGCTGTGACAACTGCCCCTACAACCACAACCCAGACCAGACTGACACAGACAACAACGGGGAAGGAGACGCCTGCGCAGCAGACATCGACGGGGACGGTAAGGCACTCCCCAGGGGATAGCCAGCGCCGCCCCCGCCCCCCCCTTCCCCTTGCTCTCACTGTTCTCCAGACCTGCCTGTTAGCAGACGGCTAGCTGGAAGCATGGCTAGAGATTCCCACCCTCACTCGTCCCCTGTTCTCTGCAGGCATCCTCAACGAAAGAGACAACTGCCAGTACGTCTACAACGTTGACCAGCGGGACACTGATATGGATGGGGTCGGCGATCACTGTGACAACTGCCCCCTGGAACACAATCCAGATCAGGTGGGTGGACGCCTCGGTCTGGCAGGAAAGTGGTGGCATACCCCTTTCTGGGCACTTTCCATCTCAGTATTCACAGTACAGCCAAGTTATGGTGTGTGGACGAACAGTCCTTAAATATCCCGTGCACACTGAGTAGTGTAAAAGTTCTTGGAAAAGAAACTTTGTAAACCAACTAAGAGAGTGTTGACCTCTCCAGAGACAGCAGATGACAGTCCTTTCAGACTGGATAGGCAAAACCAAATACCTACGGAATGAACGGGAGCCCTGGTGGCCGCAGTGGCTATGTGTTGGGCTGTGATCTGCAAGGGCCAACGTGTATAAACACCAACAGCTCCTCGGGATAAAGACAGGCTTTTCTACGCCCTTAAACAGTTCCCGTCTCGGAAACCCACCGGGGCAGTTCTACCCTGTCCTATAGGCTCACGATGAGTTGGCATCAACTCAATGGCAGGGAGTTTGTTTTTGTTTGGAAGAAAGAACTCCATAATTGACCCCATAGTACGAGTTGCCGAGACAGTAAGCACAGAACATCACCATTTTTCTGCGGTTTCATGACCTGGAATTGAAGTTAGCAAGTCAGCAACTGTACAATTGGAAGCATCAGCGGGGGGGAAAAATAACAAAACTGCCTCACAAAACGCCATGTAACCTTAAGAGATATCCAGTTAACATCACAATCCATCTTCACTTTATAGCCTTTGTGTTCAATGCTATCGACAAAGTTTTAATATTTCAGAACTATTGAATGGCATTTTCCAAATCATCAGGTGACAATGATCCAGGAGAAAAGCCTGGAATGTAAATGTTACTATTACTATTTTTTTAAAGCAAGAGTATACAAATACCCATGACACCCCAAGGGTGGAATGGAACACGGAGAACAGGCCCTGCTCTCGTTCCTGACGTCCTCTTCAACTGACCCTTTTGTCTCCTCTTCCAGCTGGACTCCGACTCGGACCTCATTGGGGACACCTGCGACAACAACCAGGACATCGATGAAGACGGCCACCAGAACAACCTGGACAACTGCCCATACGTGCCCAACGCCAACCAGGCCGACCACGATAAAGACGGCAAAGGAGACGCCTGCGATCCCGACGACGACAATGACGGCATCCCGGATGACAGGGACAACTGCAGGCTGGTGCCCAATCCTGACCAGAAGGACTCTGATGGTGCGTCCGTTAAAGCCTGTTTGTTTGTTTGCTTGTTTGTTTGTTTCTTAAGAGCGTAATGGAAACCACATGGCCCTAGTCTAGAAGTGAGAATTAAAAAGCTGAATGCCAGTGAGATGACGAGGGCCCTTCCCGGCAGCGTCGCCCGGAGAGTGGGTGCCTGACGCCGGGAATCGTCGCGTTTCTGAAGCTCACAGAATGTTCTGCTTGCCTCTGTGACCGCAGGTGATGGTCGGGGTGATGCTTGCAAAGACGATTTTGACCAGGACAATGTGCCAGATATCGATGACATCTGTCCTGAGAATGTGGACATCAGCGAGACCGATTTCCGCCGATTCCAGATGATTCCTCTCGACCCCAAAGGAACATCCCAAAATGATCCTAACTGGGTTGTGCGCCACCAGGGTAAAGAGCTCGTCCAGACTGTCAACTGTGACCCTGGGCTTGCTATCGGTGAGTAGAGAGTTCCTGGGATGGGGGAAGGCAGCACATGTAAAGCCTGGCGGTTCCATGTCTTTCCCATGTCCGTCCTGGTGGGTGCCACGGCCGTCTGGGAGTGGAACAGAAAGTTGGAGGTGGTGACCTGGGGTGTGGCCTCCTCCTCCAGGTTATGATGAGTTTAACGCTGTGGACTTCAGCGGCACATTCTTCATCAACACCGAGAGGGACGATGACTACGCTGGGTTTGTGTTCGGCTACCAGTCCAGCAGCCGCTTCTATGTTGTGATGTGGAAGCAGATCACCCAGTCCTACTGGGACAGCAAGCCCACGAGGGCTCAGGGCTACTCAGGCATCTCTGTGAAAGTCGTGAACTCCACCACGGGGCCCGGCGAGCACCTGCGGAATGCCCTGTGGCACACGGGCAACACTGCTGGCCAGGTAAGAAGGGAGGGAACCGAGAGGGGCAACTCTTATCGCACTGAGGTGCTGGGCTCTGACTAAGACTGCAGACAGGGAGGGAGTCTTCGAGACATGGGACCCATCATCACCAATTGCAGCACCGGGCTCTGCTCTGTGTGAACAGGGAGCTTGAGAGGGTAGCTGGCTGTGCCCGAGTTACCCTTCCCATCCGAAGGCAGCCTCAGCCTCTTCCAACAAAACCGCTCCTCTCTGCTTCTGCCGTACACGTATTTTCAGGGCATGCCCCAAAGGAAAGCAATTTTAAGTGGGGAGGGGGGAATCTTCCACGGCAGCCTTCTCATTCAGGGCAAAGTGGTGCCTTTGGGGTACCACTTGTTACAGAAGGAAACAGAGATCCGTCTCACAATGGGGCGCTGTTTCAACACCTCCTTCTCCTTCAGGTCCGAACCTTGTGGCATGACCCCCGTAACATCGGCTGGAAAGATTTCACCGCCTATAGATGGCGTCTCAGCCACAGGCCAAAGACCGGCTTCATCAGGTAAGACTGCGCCGTCCGAGTATCGCTTACTGTCCTGGTGGTGGGCAAGAAAGAAGGGCACCGAAGACCAAGGGGGTCACTCAGGAAGCCTTCCTCCCTTGGTCTCCTGCAGAGTGGTGATGTACGAAGGGAAGAAAATCCTGGCCGACACGGGACCGATCTACGACAAAACCTACGCCGGTGGGAGGCTGGGGCTGTTCGTCTTCTCTCAGGAAATGGTCTTCTTCTCCGATCTGAAATACGAGTGCAGAGGTAGGCGCCGGCGTCCCGGCTCAGATACAAGGTGGCTTCTCTGATGCAAAGGTTGCCAGGAATGCCACCGAGGGGAGTCTGATGGAGAGATGACGGCACAGGCAGACTGTTCTGTGCTTGGCTTTTGACATTGACAATGAAACCAGTGCTAGCAAGTGCCTCTGACAGCATTCGGAGTCCTTCAGGATTATTTGCTGAGCAAGCCCTGCTTCTAACGCAGACGTGCCGCGACACAGTGTCGACCCCAATTGCACTTTAACACTGTACATACTTGTGTCGTTGACCCACGGCTGACCATATACTTCCTGCCATTACAGCATATAGATGATCTTTACCCATGCTTAGCTGTATTCAAAGAGAAAGGCAGACTGCCTTCCTATTGGCTTGTTAATTGTCACCATTGTCCTTGGCTTCCCTGCTCTAGTGAAGCCATTCTTTCTCACGTAGTGATTACTTACACTCTCATGCTGTCCAACCTTGGGCCTCGCATAACCTCACTCTGTCAGTGTGTACTGGGCTGGGTCCAATGCCTACCGGGCCAGCAGTCAGAGAAACAGGAGGCAGCTTTTACCAATATATGATTGAATATTTAAATCATGTCATCTTTGTACCCAATTTTCTTTTTCAATTAACCTAAACGTTTAACATGGAGGGCCTTAGGAAGCATAGCATAAGTTCTGGGAGGCTGCACTGTGTCAAGCTCCTGACATCAATGTCAGCAGTAAATGTCAATGTTCACATGTTTCAGCCACCTTAAATGATGTGTTTGCTGGTGCGAATGTAGAAGTGTACGTAGGTTCTGATTAACTGATATTCAGATGGAAGTGCTTTTAAGAAGGGGGTGTTTATTTATTTATGTGTTTATTTCTGTAACAGATTCTTAATCGTCAAACTGTTGGCCAAAAGACTGGTTAAAACCAATGCTGGTATTGCACCTTCTGGAACCATGGGCTCGAGAAAACCCCAAGATCTCTCCTCCCTCCTTCCTTTTTCCTCCGCTTGCATCAGTGTGGACTCCTAGGCCCCGCGGCCTGCCTCAAGGACATGCCGTTTTCAAAAACAGACTCAGCGTTCCGCCGCCAACGAATGAAGAGGGCATCTTACAATGAGCGTCAACATTTGTTCCGGCTTGCTTTGGGGACAGGCACAGCATCCCTTTGCTTTCATTGAAAAGGCACCTGCTCCACTCTGCTGCTGTGTCACAGAGCGGGGTCACTCTTGCGAAGGCCGCCTCCGAGCAGTGGGCTGGGCAACACCTCCAGGCGCGTTGAGAGAAGGGAGAACTCGTTGGCATCGGCGAATGCCACCAGCCCCTGACCCACCCCCTCAGGAATGGGGGAGGCAAGGGCCAGAGCACTTAGGGGAAGGTGTATACCCACGAGATGATGGCGTGAAGGCAATATGGAGGAACAGTTACATGTTCGGTACTAATCATTTTCAGGGGATCGAGAAAACAATTGTTGGACTTCATGATGCTGACAGGTGTTAGCTGATTAACCCACAAAGCGAGGCACTTAGGGAGAAGCAGAGAAGGGAGGGAAAGACTGGCTTCTGGACTTCATCCTGGCCCCCGTTCCTTACAAATCCCCTGCAGTGGCCAGAACAGGGGTCCAAATGAAATCGGTGTAAGGCAGTGTGGCTGCCACGACCTGGTTCCATGGATGTAGCAGGAAAATGGGAAACCTACCATCTCAGTGAGCACCAGGCTGCCTCCTGAGGGGCACGCCGCTGGGCTGACATTTTTATGGTTAGAATGGCACAAAAATTACTACCAACCTAGCAAAAACATTCCTTTTCTCTCTCTTTAAGTTGTTCTCTTGAATACCATGGAGTTTTCAAATTCTCTCTGGTGGATTGTAGCTTTTTGTTTTGTGTAAACGAACGCTTGATTTGCAATGTAAAATATTTATTTTTTACCTCTTCTGTGGGATCTCACGGAAGGGCTGTTGGTGAAACAGGAAGAAATGTACGGACTGTGCATACATCTTCATTCCAAGTCTTCGTGACTGTAAGACTGTAAATACAGATTCTTTATCAACTCTGTTCTACCTGGAATCGAGGTTTCGGATGGAGAGCGTTTGAGGTCAGATTGTGGAGCTGTAGCAACAAAGCTCCCCTGGGAATCGCACCAGGAAACGCAGCCAGTGAGCTGCCCTGTGCATGGTGCTCAGAGTGCAGGATTTGGGATTCCTTCCTCCACCCCCAACCCCGCCCCACCCGTTTGCTTCTTCTGTCTAATCAAGTGGAATTAGCTGGTTCTTCATTTACAAGTACTTCTTAGATGGCAAAGAAGGCCATGAGGCCCTCACATAACTAACTGTTTTGCTCCTCATCCCCCGTGCGCCCACTTCCAGGGACCAGAAAAGCTTACACCCCTTTTCAGTCTTTTTTTTTCTTTCATTTTTCCAAAATAGAGGGGAAACAATGACAAAGGTGAAACTTCTATACAAATATTACCTCATGTGTTGTGTGACTGAGAAAAGAATTTGGGCTCAAGCAGAGAGTTTAAGTGTCTAGCGAACTTAAAGCTACTGTAGCTCCTGACAGAATAAGAAACCGTCAAATGTTGTATATAGTATAAAGTAGTCTTTTGCAGAAGAGCATTCCCATTAAGGAAATAGCATTGAAATGTCAAATACACTTTCTGAAAGTTACGTGTGTGTTTTTTTTCTATCATCTTGTATACCATGGCTTTATTTTTATAAATTATTTTCTCATCGCCATTGGAATAGATCTCTCAAGTTTGTGTAGATATGCTATTTAAATAATTTATCAGGAAATACTGCCTGTAGAGTTAGTATTTCTATTTTTATAAAATGTTTGCACACTGAATTGAAGAATTGTTGGTTTTTCTCTTTTTCGTTTTCATTTGTTTGTTTGTTTCACGTTAACCCCTCCCCCCCGCCGCCCCCACCTCCACCCCGTGCCAGTTTTTGACTATTTGCCAATACCTTTTTCTAGGAATGTGCTTTATTTGTACACATTTTTATCCATTTTACATTCTAAAGCAGTGTACATGTATATTACTATTTCTTATGTACAAGAAACAACAATAAACCATATGGAAATTTATATTTATACTCACAGTGTGCACGTTTACTTGTTTTCCACTTTATGAGCTATGGGTAAACTCCATCCTTAGATCAGTTTAGCATATGCAAGAGAAATCAGAGTCGGTCACAGGAGCATGCACAGTTGGGTCCAACTGAAGAAAATGGAGCTATTTGGACATAGGCTAAGAACACACACTGCCTGGATTGGTTGAATGAAAGAACAAAACAACTGAGCCTGACATCTCAATCCCAACTAAAAGCAATGTCCTCCCCATACACACCCCTCAAAAGACACACCTTCATCTCCATCTTTCTGAAATGTCACTTACTGATTCCTGCCCAACATTCACGTCTTCCTCTAAGGAGAACAATGAAAACAAAGGGAAAAACAAGTGTGAAGCACATGCAACTCTGGGTGCCGGTAGACCCTCTGATTGCATGTTATGGGAAGCCTCGGGAGTACGTGTAATGGAGGGATTGTGCTGGGATGGTGGGCCAAACACAAGGGTCTCCTTTGATGATAGCACCTGAATTGTTGATGGATAAAGTCGACTTTTGAAGGAATCTTAAGAGGGAAAAAGTATAAAATACCAGATTATTTTGTGATGAGAAGGTCATGATATTAGAATTAGCAGAAGTTAAATTTCTGATGGATTAAAAGAATATGACCAGTTATTTTATAGTGTGGTGCAAGGAGAAGAACTAATTTTATGAGTAGACTGAAATGTCTGGCTCTTAAGTTCTGTTAAGCACTAGAAATGACTTGGCTGTTCTAAAAACATGTCTCTGGGTAGCATGATCACACACTGGTATAAACAAGGGTTGCCAAATCCTGGTACCATGCTCAGGTGCAGAAGCAAATGTTAGAAAATGTTAGTAAATAACTGAGGCGTTGGGAGAACGGATCTCCCCACAGAAGTAATTATGGAAAGCAAAGCGAGGGGCCGTCATAAAGTTCCCGGAAAACTCCATTGTCTTTTAAATCCATTTCTTCCACAAACTCTGTGAAGCCTTTTGGGCAGTCTCAAAATAGCTCAGCCTTTTAGGCTCTGAGAGGGCATCCTAAATCACTTCCAGGGGAAGAACAAAATTGACCTAAAATAGGAAGAGGGGACAAAGGGTCTGGATTCGGGATTTTATTCTTCTCTGTGGGTATGTCCCAAGCTCTTTCTGGAAGTGACCTTCCAATCAGGAATGCATTGAAAGAAAAGTTGTTAAAAATTAATACTGTATCACAGAGGTGATTGCTTTTACTTCCGACAAGAGTTTATTGACGGGGTTTCGGGGAGAGTTGGATTAAAGGGCAATAAAGCTTTGCTCCGATGGAAATCCACACCGAAGGAGGTGCCAGTGTTTCCTAAGTATCGAAGTAGCTCGTTGCCAGCTCTGAAATTCATTCAGAGGACACATCAACTCTTCCTCTTTGTCTTCAGTCTCTTAGTCGGGGAACGTAAAACATCTATATTTAATAAGAACACTGTCTCTTGGATTTTCTGTTGGACTTTTTTATTTTGAACCCAGGCATTTGTGTTCAATAATGCAATCCTCTTACCAACTCTGTTTAGAGTCACCTTGAGCTGACCCATTGTGAACTGGCAAGGCCTCTCTTAATGCCGAATTGACTACTTGGAGCACTCGCGATACTCTCACTCCCCCACAAACACCTGCAGAGCCATGGTGAAGCCGCAGAGTCCTCGCCCTTACAGTGGGAGCACAAATGCCTTCTCGTTGTTCCTCCATCAGCTGATTTTTCTCCCTCTCTGTGCCCTTTTCTCGTTAACCAGGAATCCATTTCAAAGCTGAGCTCCAGAGAGGCTGGTGGGCAGGCCCTGATTGCTCTGTTCTGCCCCCGCTCCAAATTCCTGCCCATTGCCCTCTGCCCTCAGACTCTTTCGAGCAGACCGAGTGTCAGTCTCGTGTCATTCCCTTGACTGTCGAAAGTCACAACTCTTCCACTTCTGCTGACCCTCCACAGCAAAACGCTGGCCATTACGACCGAGCTTTGGAGGTAGGAGCACACTGACACCCGCCTAGCCATTGCTGTTTGAAATGAGCCAACAGGAAGCTGAAGCAGAAGGGCGGGCAAATTAAATTGACCACGGATACCTCTGAAAATAGTGGCTATCAACTCCTTCATTCAAATGTCAAGGACATTTGATGTGAGCAGGCACTAATCTCACCCAATATCAGTAGATGAACGTGGGCCCACTGAAGCCGATACTGCGGCATAACTCTGATTTTCATTCAAGGCAGCACAACAGTCGGCTCTCTGGAAATATTCTTCTGAGTCCAGGTTACTGACTTATAAAATCCTTTTTCCTTAAATCGTACTGAAGAAACCATAACAAAAAAGTAGCTGATTTTTTTAAACTGTATTCTGAAAGGCTCAAACTCTGAAAGAAGATAAACTGGAAGGATTACACTAAATAATTCAATCTAGCACCTCCTTACGTACAGTTCTGCTAGCATTGCTCCACTGAGGGGAGGTTCTGCTCTCTGTGCACGCACTTACCAGACGCAGGAGAGAAGAAAAGGCGGAAAAGCAGGGCAAAACGAAACATAGGCTGCACACAATTGTCTGAACCACAATGAGGTTAAAAAGTATAAAATCAAATACAAAGCGATCACAATGCTTCAACTAGTTTTATAGTAAAATACGCAGATAGTAAAATATCCATTTCCTTCATGTATCCCCGATGTTATAAGATTAACAATAAGGAACTAAGTTTCTAAGAATTCCAATGAAGAAAAACCACTGTTGCCTTCAAAAATACCAAGGACTGTAATCCGCATGAGAATTCAAATGACGCAGTCATCACTGGAGGAATGGTCTTGAACAGTGCATTCACTGCAGTCAAAGGATTTAGGGAGAGAAAAGGTAATAACCCAATCCACCAACTTGCCCAAAAGTACCCCCAGCAAGTCTCTACTTAATTAAGATTCTTCACATTCTTCTGTCAGCTCTTCAGTCTCCTGTTCATCTGAACATAAAAACAATAACCAACATGATTAGACAACAAAAAATGGGTACGTCATTAAGAAAAATAGTTCAGCTTATAAAAACATTAGACCTTTTCATCTATGACAAGTAATCACACTCTCATTTCATATGGCTCTAGCAGCCACCTTCATCTGCACACAAGCTTGTAGGAAGCAGTGCAAAATAAGGCATTTGCCCTGGGAGATCTTACAATCAAGAAAGACATTTGGGGGGTTTGAAAGCCAAAATGGTGATAGGTTTAAAGGCAGAAGACGAAATGATTATTGCTTTTTACTATGACTCTAGGGAGTAAAGTGAAATGAAAAGTACATATTTTATTTAGGGTGGGAATATAACACTAACCAATGCGAAGCAGAAATATTTCCCTAACCTCCTAAAAAGGGTTCTCAGAAAAGCCCGCGTTGACAACAGAATGAGATAAAACAAGATGATAATGAAAATCAAGAGAAACGAGCCCTCAGCACACTGCTGGTCGGAATAGAAAAGGATGCCACCTTTTTGCAAAACAAACTAGCGGTTTCCCAAAAAATGGCTACAGACCCAGAGATCCGACTTCTGGACCCATACGTAAGAGAAATGAAAGCATGTGACCACACAAAAAACGTATGCACAGATTAAAAAAAAAAAAAGTGGAGGCAACTCAAGTGTTCATCAATTGATGAGTGTGGTAGTCACCTAATCTGGTGTCAATTTGAGGATTAAGAGTGTAGGGGTGGAGCCTAGCCTGTCAATCTGGAGATAGCCAATGAGACTTCTGTGTGGGCCTGGCCTTCTCCTGAGAATTCTGGGAAATCTGGTACTTCCTCCTTGGAGGTGGGAGACACTTCTGTCTCTGACACACCCTGGGAGACATAGCAGCTGACAAGACACTTGGACCCACCCTGATACAGAGACACCTGCCAGCGCTGAGATGTTTCCAATGCAGAGACCCCTGCCAGCGCTGAGATGTTTCCAATGCCACAGGATCCAAAGACGTTCTACCCACTGGCCTGTGATCTTCTACATTCGGCATCATTGCATGTGTTTTGTGAGTCTGAAGAGGACTTTATAGATTGGTATCAGGCATATTGGCTAATATCGGACTTATGGACTTGATCTGGACTGGACTGGGATGTTTTCTCAATGTTCAGTTGCTCTTGTATATAAATCTCTTTCTTATACACATGAATGTCTCCATGGATTTGTTTCTCTAGTCTACCCAGACTAACACATTACATTTAATGAGGTCTCATTCAGAGGTCTCAATAAGATGTGTGAAGAACTGACGCATGCTCTCGCATAGGTAACTTTGAAAACATGTTAAGGAGTCACAGAAGGCCACATAGTGTATGAGTGGCTCAGCCCAGGGAAAGCAAGTTTTCTTTAAGACGCAAAGAAAGGAGCGTACAATGTATTGTGATGGATGCACGACTCTGAATGTGACTTAAAGAAAAAACACGGGGTTGTATGGTCTTAGAGAACAGAGGGCCCCTCAAAAGACATGCCCGAATCCTAATGCCTAGAATCTGTGGATTTTACCTTATTGGGGAAAAGGTTCTTGGCATATATTATTATAGATCTTGAGATGAAGAAGTCATTCTAGTTGATTTAAGTAGGCCCTAAAGGCCCAATGACAGCCGGCCTTTAAGAGATGAAGGCAGAGGCATAGTTGAGACACACACCCAAAAGAGAAGGCAACAGGCAGACAGATGGAGACCGAGTTTTCTTGGATGTGGGGCATTGAGTGCCAAAGCCGGGACAACTCTGAATATGTTGGGAGGTTTGGGTCCAGCACAGCAACATTTGTGAGCTGGTGCAGAACAGGGACACGTTGTGTTTTGTTGGACATCAGGTCGCTGTGAGTCTAAGCCCACTCCAGGACACGTGGCAACAACAATGGCTTTCATTTCAGGGTATTATAAACAACCCTGTAGGACTCGCTGCTACATGTGCTATAGAAGATTTTAACAGTTTTGTTCTTGTGGCGACTTTGCTTCCCTTGAATTAGGGTAGGTCTGTACTCTTTGACTATGTGACTGACTGTACATCCCTTTTTGGCCCCACCCTATTTGTTTGATTCGTATTATTAGATTTCCCTTTTTCTTATATGAATTTCTAGGATAGCTAAGCTTATGATTTGTGGGAAATGATTTGTGGGAAAAGGATTTGTGGGAAAAGGAGATTTGTGGGAAAAGGAGATGATTTGTGGGAAAAGGAGAATGTTATATGTGCATAAGGAGACCTGCTGGTGCTGTGGCTGCTAACTACAAGATCAGTGGTTCAAACCCATTAGCTGCTCCACAGGAGAAAGATGAGGCTGTCTGTTCCCATGATGATTTATAGTAGAAACCCTATATTGGGGCATTATGAGTTGGAATCAACTCTGTGGCCGGGGTGCTTGGTTTGACTCTACATGCATACATCCTTTGTTGTTGTTGTTGTTTTGATTGCCTACAAAGCAATGCAGCATAAGAAAACTGACAAAATATTACACAAACTAAATTCTCTTGTTTCTGATATGCCAGTGTATTCAGCATCTCCAAGATAAAGTGTGACCAGACAACACTTATTCCCCTCCCTCCTCACACTTCCTTCAGGTGGAGTTTACAATGGAGAAACATCCCTGACCTCATTCCACCTCATTCAACTCTCCACTGGAGGAAGAACCAGTTAGCTGACTGGTGGATTTAGGAGTAGGATCTGGGCATGCTCAGTTCAGTCCCTTCCTCCTCAGGAGCCAGTCTCCCTGCAGGTAGGATGCATTCTTCGCTCCTCACACTGTAGATTTCACATGGACAGGTCTCCACAGGAAAAGCCTAGTTTTTCACCTTGGCTAGGTGCCCTGGTTTCCTAGTGGCTATGCACTCACTGGGTTGCTAACTGCAAGGCTGGAAGTTCTAAACTGTTCCGTGGGAGAAAGACGGGACTTTCTACTACCATGAAGAGTTACAGTCTCAGAAACTCACAGAGCCCAGTAGGGTCACCATGAGTCAGCACCAACTCCAGGGCAGTGAGAGACTGGGTCGGTAAGGTTATTTGGGGGGACACAGCCGGGGGAGCTTCATTTGACGGCACTCTCCGATGACTTCTCCCATGCTCTACACTTCATCAGTGATCAAGCTAACTTCCTTCCTCTCCGTTTGTCAGACTCCATCTCCCTCTCATTGGGGAGGAGAGGGATGCTATTCCTCCTAAAGCCCGAACCGTTAAAAAGTGGTCAACGTGGTGGCATAAGTTACCACACACTCCTGTCACCCCAGAGCAGAAACAGAAAGTAGTGGGACCAAGTCTCAAGTCTGGAAATCAGTCAAAGAAGTACGGCATCTAACCAAACACGGAATCAGGAAAAAGCCAACTGTCAACAATCTGAAATGTTTTCTTTCTCCCTGAAAGGTTCTTCTCCTTCCTCACCAATGCAGGCCGAGTGGGACCTGAGGCCATGCCAAGGCACGGACTGCCTTCCTCTTTGGCTCAGGGAGACATAGCTCGTGGCTGTTCATAGCTACCTGGAAGCTTTCTGAAGAACTGACGAGGCCCAATCCTCCCTGGGGTGTGGGGGGGGGGGGGGGTCAGGGAAGGGGAAATCAGCAAACAGCTTCCAAATTGTGGTCACCCTGAACTTCCTGACATGAATGAGTGTGATTGAACGAGACAGCAGGCCTCTCAGGGCCACACGAGAAGAGCGTGGGTGAGTTTCTGAAGTGAGCTGAGACAAGAAGTCTGCATACAGGAACTGATATACCCCCAATTATACATGGCATCTTGGAAATGTATTCTGATGTCTGGAAGCTGAATGCTAAGCAAATATATTCAAATTCCCCATCTCCGTTCAGACTAGTAAGTTCTCTTTTCCTTTGAAATCAGCATTGTTTTCTAGATGAGAGAATGAATTACTATCAGGAATAATGTGTTTATACGAGTGCTAATCTCAGCTTTGTTCTCACAAGAACATGGATCAATATGGTCTTCTGTGCACATGCGTATTGGCACCACCTGGTGACTCACAGTGTACCTGAAGACTTCAAATAGTTCATTGGAAAATTCCGTTATCTTTTCATTCCACTTTTTTACGAATTATCTGAAGTCCCTATACCCTACCCTAAGGTACTATAGAGTATAGTATCTTTATATTGAGATACTCCGTAAGAATTAAACACCAATATAGGTATTCTCCAACCTCACCTGTTTGGGGTTTCACTGGAGAGCTGAGAGTCAAGTGTTGATCTTCTGACAAAAGGTTCCCATGGGTGGCACACAGTGGCCCATCCAGGAAAGAGGGCCTTTTCAGTCTCCCAATGCCAAGAGCTTTTGACATAAAGTAATCTTTTCTGTCACTCATCACTTCGCCTATGGCAAATGGGAGGCGGTTCATAATCTCTGCTTCATCGACAAGCGCGTCTGCCATGTAATGGCTAGCCAAGGCTTTGGTAAGATAGTAGCCTCTGGGTGTTCCACACCCTACCTCCTCAAGGGCTGTTGCATCTTCTCCCTCGGTCTTGTTGGAGTCTGGAGTTGCTGGTCCATTCCGTGACTCACAGATGACCGAGTCAGGAAGCTGGGGGACCTCCGATGCCGTCTCCCCCAAGTCTCTGTTCTCACTTTCTGAAGAGGGTAGTCGAAGCAGGGGTTTTTGTTGGAGCATGCACCCATCCAGAAGAGACTTTAACTCGTCCTCAGAGAGAAGTGATGTTGACTGTAACTGATGAAACAAACCGAAAGTGTTATAGTCAATCAACTGAATAAACAACCTTATTGATTTTGTTTTATAAGCCTTCGATCATGCAGCATAAGCAAGAGGGCCAGGGACCCTCTGACACAAAACATCCAAAAGAGAAAACCATTCCTTGTACCATATCCAAAAGGCAGGGTAAATGCACAGCAGCCCTGCAAAATGAGTTTAGGCTCAATGACACCCATGCAAATCCAGAGACAAGTCCCACAGCATCGGTGGGAGAGAAACAGTGCACAAGTTAATCTCAATGCATGGAAGAGAAGTCACTTGCACTGAAATGAAGATGCTAGAAAGTGACCTTTGTTTTTAAAAGCCTTGGGACATCAAGCAGGGAAATGGGAATGTCCTTTTGGATAAGTAACCAAGAATCTTGTCAGAAGAGCCCATAGGCGTTTCTCTGTCCACACCCATTCCTCAATTTCCTGATGCCATGCAAACAGGGTAGGCCACCCCTGCCTCTGTCCGTCCACAACTTGCAGTGGACAATACTGCTGAAGATGGAAAAGGAAGGGTGGAGGGTGGTGTATCCTGAGATGTGTAATCGCTCCAAAGCTACAGGTTTAGGCAGAGGCCAGGGGCATTCCAGGAGCAGTGCATTCTGGGAGGAAGATTGGATCACACATGTTTCATTCCGTCTTGTGTTAGTGATCAGGGTGGGTCATTCTCCCAGCAGTCTTCTTAAATAGATAAAACAAATGAAGCCAAAGTGCTGACCTATGTTCTGCACAAACTCAACTGAGCGGCATGCCATTTAAATTGCAACAATCTCAGAAAGGTATGGAATTAAAATATAAATACATACATTGGGAAAAAAGTCTCTCCTTGATCAAGCTGTTCCAGATTTACATAGAAACATATAAACCTTCTTTGCAGAGAATTATCTAGAAATAAGAAATCCCCCTAAGAAAAGTTAATCATGAATATCACTCACAATTTCTATGTCAGCGAAGTAAAAAGGTATGTGTTTACATATATTGTCCCACTTTGAAGGTATACAGTAAAAAAAATTACTAAATGCTCTATATAATGAAATTACTGGAAACACTAGGGATATATGCACTCATAATAACCAACCATTTGAGATCAAAAGGGCAGCATTTGTCCAAGAACAAAGCTCAGAAGGCAGGAAGGGCAGAGACAGGAGGAGGGATGGAAACAGGAAACAAGGCAGGGAGGAAGGAGGAGTGAAGCTTCACTGTGGGGATTGCCATTAACATGTGAAACAAGGTGTGCACGCATTATTGAGTGCAACACTGACTAGCCCGGTAAACCTTCAATCAACTCACAATAATTTTTTTTTTTTTTACTTAAAACAGTGGGATTTTATTCTCTCGTGATTTGGGGGCCTGGAAATCCAAACTCAAGGGGTTGTAGGCCCACGCACCCTCTGAGTGCTCCAGGAAGACTCCTTCTGGGTTTCGTGTTGTTTAATTGAGTGTCTGCTGTCCTTGGCATTCGTTGGCCATGGCGGCATGACTCCAACGTCTGCCTCGCTCTTCCCACAGCTACCCTTTCTTTTTACAGGGGGTACCCCCCCAAAAAAAAACGGAATTTCTTTTTAAAGCTCTGTATTTAAGCTTTTTTCACGCAAAAAAACTTATCACCTTCAAAGTACTCTCCATGGCACTTAACACATTTGTCAAATCTGCAATTCTATTCATGGAAACATTTTCAAACTCATCTGTTTGGATGGATGACAGCACCTCCCTCATTTTTTTCTTTTGAAGAAGCAGAAGAAATCGCAGTACATCGTCAAATCCTGTCCTTTCATGTTCCTCTAGAGCAGGGGTTCTCAACCTTCCTAATGCCGTGACCCTTTGATACAGTTCCTCATGTGGTGGTGACCCCAAACCATAACATTATTTTCGTTGCTACTTCATAACTGTCATTTTGCTACTGTTATGAATTGTCATGTAAATATCTGATATGCAGGATGTATGTCCATTGTTATAAATTAAACATACTTAAACATAATTAAAGCATAGTGATTAATCTCAAAACAATATGTAATTATATATTGTGAAATAATTATGTTTTCCGATGGTCTTAGGCAACCTCTGTGAAAGGGTCGTTTGCCCCCCCAAGGGGTCGCGACCCACAGGTTGAGAACCACTGCTCTAGATCTTGAATGCTATCCCTGATCTAGGCTGCAGACTGGGATGTGAGGGGGCTCTGGAAAGCCATAAAGCCCTGTGGCCAACTTTTCATGCCTATCCTCAACACCCTTCAAACAAGGAGAATGTGAGTGAGGCCTTATGTAGGCCAAGTTCAAGTTCCCTGGATTCTCAAAGATCCACACTTCCAAGAAGTAGGGTTTTACCAAGCTTCACACTGATGAGTTTGATGACATGGTGGCTGAGAAGCACCTCATACCAGATGGTTGTGGAATCAAATACATCCCCCATCATGGCCTCTTGGATAAGTGGTGGGCTCTGCGTTCCTGGCGGCCTTGCTAGCCCTATGCCCTGCCTGACCTGTTCCACCCATAAACTGAATTCCCAAAACAAGTTATACTAAAAGGATGCCATGGGGTATGACTTGTCTCTGCTGTGAACAATATTTACATAGTTTAGATCATAAGGTCACTGCAGATGACTGAGAAACAAATTTTGTGATTTAGTTACTTTAGAAAAATGAGGGGAGGCAGAAAATGATTTGATTTACAAAATTAAATCCAAAGCTACCATAACAAGAAGTCAATACATACTTCTAAACGCATCACGTCAGGAAGCAAGCTATTAGGAAACAATACAGAGATAACCAGTAAGCGAAAGATTGCTAAAGTAATGGATACTGCTTGGCTCTGGAAAGTAAAACTAAGAGGTGGAGAGGTTTGAGGGAAGAGGCTGTTGTATATATATATATATATTTTTTTTAATACAACTTTTTCTTTAGTTACTGTGACAAAATTTAAGTATGTTTAAAATAAAATATAAAAGTTATTTTAAGTGTACTCCACTTTAATACAAATGAATATAAAAATTTTAATTTTTTTAAGTATTAAAATTTTTTTAAGTTACCAATTTATAAGTTCTTTGGGAATCAGAAGCTAATCTGTTTCAGGAAGCCTACCAATTATCATTAGAATTGGAAGAGGAGACAGGCTTCTTCAAGAAGAAATATAAAATATCACAAATATAAAATAGACACACAATTGAATATCTTTTTCCAGAATGTGAAAAAGCTCACAATAACATACTAGAACTCTTGTGATTCAAGTTCATCTCTTATAAAATGTGTTTAGGTCATTTATCAGAATTGCTTACTTACATAGAAATATTTTCTGGCCACAACCTGGCTTCGTCTCCTCACTCCATTAGGATAAGTTATTTGCAAATGCTACACTGGACCCAATTGAGCTCTATCACAAACATCCTGTACTAGCGTTGATCAAGTTAAGGGGCCATCATTCATATTGAATTCATAATGAATTCATCAAATTGTTCTGGAAACTTCTGAGCTAAAGAACTCCCTAACTCAAACACTCACTGGGTCAGCACAGGCAAGCACTCCTCTGTTCGAGTGCTTTACCTCAAGAGGTTCATCTCCTACGCCGGTTTTAATTTTCCACTATTTCATAAGCTAGTAATTATTCATCCTAGTCCAGCTAGAGCCCAATTTATTTTCCCTCCTTATGTGAAAGCCCTTCTCTTCCCATCTTCACTTAGCAAGTGGCCCTTTTATGGGTTGCATTTTTCTTTTCTTAAGCTAACTAGACGCCCCTGTCATCGTTTAGGCTCCGAGAGGACCAGATTCACTCACCAGAGAGTCCACTGGTGGTGTGTTTCTCGTGCTGCCCCTTGCGGTGGCCACCGGCTTGCTGGGGCAGATGTACAGAATAAAGACAGTTACATGTGCTGAGCACCTACTGTTGGCCAAACACAAGTCCACATATGTTTCATGCAGGTGTCCCTTCATCTTCGCAACAAACTTGAGGGTCGGTACGATAGTTATTGCCATTTCACAGCTATGGATTTAAAAAAAAATCAAGGCACTGTGAAATTAAGTTATCTGCCCAAGGTCACACGGCTAGTGAGTGGTGGGCCAGGGAGGGTGGCTCCGGAGGCCTTAGGCTGCCTACTTCTCACTGCCGATGCATTCTCTTCCTCTGCCACTCTCCAACGATCCTTTTCCCAACTGATGCTACTCTTCTGTCCATTTTCTTAAATAGAAAATCTTTTTCCTACAATGTATTTCGATTAATTTTAGACAAGTTTCCAGTGTCCTTTCTTTCCACCCATTTCAGGGGAAAAGGCAGTCCCAGCTTCATCCCAAGTGTCCAGTGTCTGCTCCTCCAGCCAGATAAACGTCTGTTTGGTTTGAGTGCTAAATCGGGCGAGAAGTACAACTTGGAATTGCTGGAGACGGAGCACAGGCTGCGGATTACCTCACTCCCAGTCCTGCCTCCCCTCCTCGCCTGTAGAACTGGACTTTCCCTGGCCATAAAAAGCTCCAGTTATTTGGGCAGTGGACTGATGACAGGACAATCAGGACTGTGTCTCTGGTGCCAATTATCAGAAAGCTGTACCAGGATGTGCCAGCAGAGGCAATCTTATCCTTTGATGTTAGTTTATATCAGGTTGTTTTTTGTTTGTTTGTTTTTCTCCCAACTAAGTTCAGGAAGACTTACTCTCAGAGGCCAATATCATTATCTCAAATGAGAAAGGGTGGAAAACCAGAGTGCCCTAGATGATTCATGATAGGGATACGAATGTCAACAATGTTCGATGACATCAAGTTCAAAATAAGCCACTAGAAAACATTTCACCCTTTGCTTAATTACCAAGATATGAGTTTACAACTCTACATGGCAACCACTGCTGCCGAGAGCTTGGCAGAAGCTTCTTTCACTCAAGGTTTTTGGCCAAGAGGAGCAGTGGCCCTTATCTCCAAAGCAAAAGAGGGTGCTGGGGGCAGTTTCCATGGGATCTTATGATCTATAGGTCATCTCATAGAGGCCGACCGGCAGTAAGGAAGTATGGCTGAGTCTTCAGAGGTCTGGAGCTAGCGAGCTACCCTGAGCAAAAGTCACATGCTCCATCACTCTCTTCCTGAGGACCTGTGGTCTCTCAACTCATTAGTTACCCAATCAAGTCCTCTCTCAGCTAAGCAGCTGGATTTGATCTCTAATGGCGTCCGCTGTCTCAAAACCTCAGCTTCTCTTTGTGGCAGGAAGGGTCTCTGTTCTCCCTGACCTGAAGAGTCCAGTACCCACCCAAACGGACTCTGGTCTCTGTGCCCTTTTCCAAAAAAATAACAAACCTAAAAACCATGAGATCTGAGAGCTGGTGTCACTTCAGTGTTCCCATCAGTGGCACGGTGATCCAGAGAAGGAATGGGCTTCACTTCCTTCCCCTCCGGCCTCCTTCTCCCTCTTCCCTCTCTCACATGCAGGCTACCCCAATTATGTAAAGAGCAGCCTGGTGGGTCCATTGACTTCAGGAGGCCACACTAGGGACAAAGGGTCTTGGAGGCCAGGGCAGATGTGCACAATTTTTAACCAGAATAATCAGAGGCTGTGTGGCCAGCAGAGAATCAGAACAGTAGCCAAAAGGGAAGCAAAGGTCATTGCCAGAGAAATGATGTGAAACATTAGGATTGAGGCAAGGCTATAAACAAGACAGTGAGTCATCCCCCAAGTCAGAAGCAGTCAGCTGGTCAAGGAGCGCGGCCTTGGACACTGTGGTGGTAGTGGAAGCCCGTTTTTATGTGGGGCCTGGCTCACCAAGGTAACCTAGCAGAACAACACAACACCCTGGTCCAGAGCACCGATCTTCCCCGACCAGCTGGGTGAGGCAGGCCCTGGAAGGGTTGGCCTGATGGATGTGTGTGAAAGAAAGACTGTTCGGTCGCTGAGCCATTTGTGGCGGTGGTTCTTCTTTGACGGTCCAAGTGGGCGGGGCTAGTCTCCATGGCGCCAGGAGCCCTGGCTCTCTGCTTCTAGCTTGCAGAGAGACAGCTCAGGTAGAGCAGGATCCCAGGGGACAGGAGGTAGGAGTCTCAATCCCTACAGTTTGAAAAGGGGTCAGACTTTAGGTGGTGACATTATCAGAGGGCACAGATGTGGTCAGAGGAGAGTTAACCGAATTTCCTAGCAGGCTTCTAGCAGGGTAACTAGAGAAAAGAGACTCTGATTTGGGTTTTGTTTTTCATTGTGAGAAAATATATGTATGTGAGCAGGGAGGGTGGCCAGCAGTTTCTCTTTCTGAGCAGGAGAGACAGCAAGTCCGCTTGGTCAGAGTTGCTGTGTTGTGAGCAAGTCACCGCTTCCTTTCCCTGGAGCCATGCTTGGGGGCCAGCTCTGAAGTGGGAAGGAGTCCGGGCACTGCCCCAGATCTACTCAGCGAGTGAGGTTGGGCCAGGAGATGGCTGGAGATACAGCGTTCTAACACACACAAGAAACCTAGCAGGGGCTCCCCACCTGGTAGTTCACAGGAGCTGGACCCCTCAGGAGGTATATTCAGGGATCTAACATCACTTTTAAGGAGTCCTGGGTGGCACCATTGGATGAGCACTGGACAGCTAACTAAAAGGCTGGCAGTTCAAACCCACCAGCTCCTTCTCAAGAGAAAGATGAGGTTATCTTTCCCCCCTAAATAAAGATTTCTAGCTTCAGAAAGCCTATATGGGGACACTTTGAGTTGGCATTGACTTGGCATCCATGGGTAGGTGGGTGATGTCACTTTTGGAGCCCTGCTGATTATTCAATGAACTGCTAACCACAAGGCTAGAGGTTCAAAGCCACCAGCCCCTTCAAGGGAGAAAGCTGAGGCCATCTGTAGAAATGTTGAGCTTTGGAAACCTTATACAGTGAACCCTCGCCACTTCGCGCTTCGACTTCCGCGGCTTCACTCTATCGCGGTTTTTGCGTAACAGCGCATGCTCTGTCATTACTGCCACTGATTGGCTCATATTGTACACGCTTGATGCCATAAATAATATAATAAATAATAAATGATAATTGTAATGTCCAAAATGTTTTACTGTATTTTCCTTTTCGTTTAATAAATTGGGTAATACGAGTGTAATGGTGACTAAAGGGTGTTTTTTCATGTCCTCTATGCTCTAACTACGAAAATATTTGATTTACAAATAAGGAATCCTACTTCGCGGAATTTCATTTATCACGGTAGGGTCTAGAACCGATTAACCGCGATAAACGAGGGTTCACTGTATAGGGACACTATGAGTCAGAATTGACTCGGGGTTGGAGAATGACACTTTGAGAGCCACTACAATCCCCACTCCTAAACAAGACCCTGGAAGTCGGAGCCCAGTAGCCAGGGGCATTGTTCGTATGAGTAGAGGTCCTCCTCACTGCCGTCAGTCCGGAGAGGTCTCTTTTCACTCTTCAGAGACCGGCTCGGCTGGATAAGGCCAGAAGTCATGCGGGCCGTCGGCTCTTTCAAGGCCTGGTCGAGAGTTCAGGCCATGCGTCTCCCTGTTGTTTTCGCAGGCCAGCTGGGAGATAAGTCAAAGTGAAGACAAAAGCCTAAGGACCCTGGAGCTCTTTAAACACTTCCCCGGACCCTAGCAGGACCTCACAATCAGAGGACATGACCTCTTGGCATGAAAAGCAGCTCACGGTTACAGCACTATCTGGACCCACCGCCAAATCGGGGAGACCTCTTAGCGAGACCCTAAACACTTCCTAGAGAACCCTCCGGGTGATGCCCGGCTCAGGGAAGTAGACGAGGAAGCACCATGCTTCTTTGCCTGGTCCAGAACTTTCCTAGCAGTGCAAACAAGCCCAGAGGCGGGCTGCGCAGACCCGTGCCCGGAGTCCTCACGCTTCAGCAATGCATCTGCCATCAGGCTGAGCAGCTTGGGCCTGGATCTGGGTATGGACACCAATGCCACTGCCACGGTCCCTCGTCTCACCCACAGGCCCTTTATGCACCTTTTGCCTCTTAGCTGAGGGGTGAGCTGCTAAAAGGCTCCGCTGATGGCCAGCTGACCACGCCCTTCTAAGCTGTACAAAACAGAGATAGAGGAGGGTGGGGTAGGGAGGGGGCAGCAAGCTTGGACCTCGGAGAGCCAGTAAATCAATGCCCCTCCCTTTCTAACCACAGGTGGGCTCCCTTAAAGTACAGTCTGCCACAAAACCTCTCTCTGAAGTTGCCCCACAAAATCAAGCAACCCACTACGCATGTTAGCGAGCAGTGGCCAGACCGAAAACACGAATCTAACCCCTTTTTTGGGGGGTCTCACTCCCCTTTCCCCTGCTTCTGGTCCCGAGAGTACTATCCCGACCGTTTGCACTCACTGTCATGCAGTGGATTGCAAATCACGGTGACCCAGCAGACAGAGGTGACCTGCCCCTGCGGGTTTCTCGGGCTGTAAATATTTACAGGAGCAGAAAGCCTCAGCTTTCTCCCACAGAGTGGCGGGTGGGTTTGTACTGCTGACCTTTTGGTGAGAAGCACAGCTCCTAACTTGCCTCAAGCCCGTGCTCTGCTGAGACGTTCCCAAGAAGCAGCAGCTTCCAGCTCCTGGCTGGACTCCAGGAGGAGCAGGTGGAGCTGCCCCTGGTGGGCCTGAGAACACAGGGCCAGGAGCTCCACCCCAGCCCTGCAAACTGGCCAGCAAGGCTCTCGGCTGGCCTGCAGAGCTAGGGAGGCGAAGAAGAGATGCTTCGGGGTTGCTGGGCCTAGCATGAGTGGCGGAGTCATGTGCAAATGAGCAGGATGGAAGGAGACACCCCAAGAGCCTGGGAGGCAGCAGAGGTGAAGGGAAAATACGAATGGTGGCAGGGAGAGGAAGCCGGCTTGAGTTGGCTCGTGTGGCTAGAGAAACTGAAGAGAGTTACAAGTCCAAGGGCCACTGTGAAGACAGCGGGCCTGCTTCCACTCTGACAGGGTGGTTAGTGCACGGAGCCAGGCCGCAGGCCTTACAGGAGTGGAGCAGGGACATCCTCGAACATATGCTCGCCCATGTGAAGGACGGGGAAGCCAGAGAAGCATGCGAGGGGGCTTCAAAACGTCGGTGGAAAGATGGGATTAAAAGACAACAGAATTTGTCCCCGGGCTGTTCATTCTGCGACATCTCTCATGTGTCTCTCCAGCACCTTCTCTCCGAGTTCTGCTCCTTCCTCATTTACCCTCCAGCCAGTGACGGTCCCCAAATCAGCAGCCGGGGGGGCTTAAACGCTCCCATTTTAAAAGAACAGGAACCCCGAAATGGAGAGAGAGGAAACCCCCTTAGCAACAGGACAGAGTAGAAGTCAGACATGTCGACACTCGCTCCCAGCGCGACCACTCCCCGGCTGTCGGATGTTGGGCAGATGACCGGACCCCCTCCCTCAGCGTCCGGGGTTTCTAGTCTGTAAAACAAGTCAGCAACTAGCTGACTCGGAACAGCTAGCAATCTGCAGGCAGCAGAGGAAGCTTGCTAACCCCAAGCACGATACAGAGGAGGTAGGCGTTCAGGTAACGTCAGGCCAAGCCACCCACAGCAACGTCACACTTCAGCTTGAGACGCCGAGAGCAGCAGTGAAGGATCAAATGGGCGAGGCGGAGGGCGAGCGGGATAACTCAGAAAGTTCTCAGCCGAAGTCTGCCCGTTCCAACTTCAATTGGCCCTTTCCCTTGAGGGGCTCTCGGGATATCAGGAACAGGTTCGCAGATACATCTCACACCTGGCACGGTGTGCTGTGAAGGATACACACACGGGGCTCCCTTCTACCAGGCACACAGAGACCAAGATGGAAGGTGACGCTCTACCATCCCCATTGGAAGGGGAGGACATGACCTCATCTTTAGTCCGCTGGGTGGTCCAAAATGGCTAACACACTCAGCTAACCCAAACAAGTCAACCCAGGGCCCCTCCGAAGAAAGGGCTGGCGGCCCACTTCCAAAAAGTCGGCACTGGAAGGCGTGTGGAGCACAGTTCGGTTCTGAGGCACATGGAATCCTGGTGGTAACTGGCATTCTCCCGGCCAGGGGCTGGTCTCTAAATGTTCATGGTAATTAATGTCAGTACTCAAGGTGAGCCTTAGGAAACACCGGGGGTCGGCGAAATGGATCCTCGCGCATGCAGACACCCTGGGCAGTCCTTCCCAAGTCTTCCCTCCTCCCTCTGTCCTCTTCCTTTGCCCCAGTGAGCAACCGTCCCGTCCGCCTAAGCACACCCTCCTCAAGCAACCCTGTTCAAATGTCCCCTCACCCCCGTGTCCAAACTTAGCCTATCCTGAGCCACTTCTCCTCAGTCCTCACGCCTGAAATGAAACAACTTGGGCCATGGATAACCACCCACCCCAGACCCCAGAAGGGAACAAACTAGCACCTGACAGGAGCCTCTCTCTGTGAGGCAAAATGACTTCAGCCAGAGGTGAGTCTGGGGGTGTGTATGCCCACCCCATGGCTGGAGGGGAGGAGGTCGTTTGAGAGTACTATATAACTTTCAGCACTCCTCCAGGCCACCCATGATAGGAGTTGGGCCTCGCCTCGTCCCACAAATGGTCCATCCTGTCAAGTCTCATCAGATCTTACTATCCTCTTGTGGCTGAATCTAGTGCCATGGCGTTAAATCCACGTTTGACTGTTCATCAAGGAGTGGTTTATCTGGTCCCAAGCGGGCGACCTTATAGCATCTCCCAGGGCTCAGCAAGTGCTCCTGAAGCTTTGTTCTGTCTAGACATGTATCTGAAATGTCCAATTACCTATGTACACTGTGTGCAGTGCACAAAGGCCGGCGGGGTTACACAAACATACCGCTCGCTATCAATATTGCTGCTCGGTGAACTGTCCTCTTACATTTGCCAATCAAACGTGAAATCACGCTCCTGCTGAGAATAAAGACCATGTGTTGTGAACAACACACTCCGTGTTTTTCTGGGACCCAAGCTGTAGGAGTTAGAGTCTCCAGAACTCAAACAGACCAACAGAAGAAACATTGCATGAGCTGGATCCAAATTCAGAAGGATCTAAATAGTTTGATGCCTGTGTTGCCTTGACCCTTCCACAGCCACTTTTGGCATCAAGTTTTTTTATACCGGGTATTTTCTGAGACGGGAGGCAGGCTGAACTCAGTGGGGTTGGGGGTGGTTGTTTCTGATGTAAAGTGGATTTTGATAACCATTATGTGGGGCATACATGCCCCAAGTAGACTCTAGTGGTAGGATTGGTGGCATGAGGCCCCTTTGATCAAATTCATACAATTACATGTGACCCCGCCAGGCAGCAAAATAGACTACAGCTGGAATAGTCATTTCCTGAGAAATTTGGAGATGTTGAAAATGTTGGTGGGGGGTATATGTCCCACAGGTCACAAGAGGGTTAAATGATGCTTTTACTTAGCCCTTTCACACAGTGAAAGAGGCTATGAGAGAGATGATTCTTGTCACTACCCTCCCTTTCCATCCAAATGTCCAGACCAACTCTGGTTATTAGTCAGTTGATAGCCTTCAAGTATCCACCAGGTTCCAGGAGTGTTTAAAAATATTCCATTTAATTCTACCTAGTCGATGGCAAGAATTGGAAAACCATTTGCTCTGTTGAGCAGATTGGAAAAAACAAGGCTCAAGGAAATTAAATATCTTGATACCACATGCAGTACTAATAGAGTGTCAGACCAGGAAATGACGTATGGCTCTTTCATATTGCTCCCACTGCCATTGAGTCCACGCGGACTCACAGCAGGCCCCTGTGGGTTTCCGAGACGGTACTTGTGGACAGGAGTAGAAAGCCCAGTCTTTCTCCCATATTTCTAAATGCCCTCAAATAGGTGTTGAACGAGTTGATTATGGTTCATTTTCCAGAAAGGGAATCCTTGTGGCAGCCTGGTACCATGATGAGGCCATTGCACACCCCATTTTAAGGCTGAAAAGCTCATTCGGCCAAGCAGGTTTTCACTCCATAAACTGGATCCGAGTGTGAACAAGAGGCCCTCCCCAGGGGCTGGCAAACATTCTCTGCAAAACCTCCAACTTGGTACCCTACAGCTTGGGGAGAGGGGCCAACCTACCCCACCCATACAGAAGCAAACCAAGACGGAAAAAAAGAGAGAGAGAGGGACTAGACCCCACACTGCCACACCAAGCCCTGAGGATGATGCCTCTGCACGGAGCTGCTGAGGAACAGAGAAGACTGTAGGGCCGACAACAGCTGGAGACATGACATCCCCTCGCTGAAGCATACTGCATCAGAGGGCAATCCTGGGGACACACAGCATGGAGTGAGTCCAGTCTGACCACCCCCCACAATGGGGTGAACCAAGATGGGAACATAGCAGATCAGCAATGGTAGCAAACCAAAGCCACAAACCCCCTCAGGATCCCCCAAAATAGACTTCAGGCTAGCAGAGGCAGTTCTGGGAACTTCTCATAAAGGTCAGCAGACAGACCTGAAATTATGTATGGCTTTTCCTTTTTGTGTTGTTGTTATTGCTGTTGGTTTTTTGTTTGGGGGTAGCAAGTTTCTTTTCTTTCTTTTCTCTTTTTATTCAGTATTATGTTTTGTCTCTGTTATTGTTGCTTTGCCTGCCAATGTAAGACAGGCCTGGGAAGTAAGCCGAGGAGAAAGCAATGGGACCAAAGGTTTCAGAGGGACCTCTGGGGAGAGGAGCTGGGGGGGGGGGGGGGAGCAAACAACACCATAGACAGGGAAACAATTAGGGAATTAAAAGCAACAGTGAGGAGGATGCAGAGACCCTGGTAGTGTTGGAGCAACAGCAATCTGAGAGGAATTATTAAGAGGCAGAAGAAGGGTGAGTGTGATGGTGGGGCAGCAAGAAAATAAAAGGAAACAGAGGAAGAGCTAGGAAGCAAAGCTTGGATAGAGGTATAAACATAGGTGTGCACTTATGTAAACATATTACTTAATAAAAATAGCGATATTAGCCAATGTACATACATTCATATGCCAGTACATTGAGGAAGTGGACGGACTTTGGGCCTCTGTTTGAGCCCTTCTTCAAGGTAGGAACACTTTGTTCTAACAACCTGGCATTCTGTGACGCTCACCCTCCCAACACAATCACGGAAGACAAAATGGGTCCATAAGGTAGAATTGGGATCATGATAGTGGGTGAGGAGGAAGCATTTAGGAACTAGAGGAAAGTTGTATGTTTCATCGTTGCTAAACTGCACCCTGACTGGCTTGTCTCCTCCCCGCGATCCTTCCATAAGGGGATGTCCAGTTGCCTACAGATGGGCTTTGGGTCCCCAGTCCACACTCCCCCTCATTCACAATGATATGATTTTTTGTTCTTTGATGCCTGATAACTGATCCCTTCGGCACCTCGTG
>NW_022103915.1:96706789-96711722 GCF_000313985.2 Echinops telfairi
ATTGTGATAAGAGCTGTATGAGCCTCCAATAAAATGATTTTTAATTTTTTTTTAATTAAAAAGCACACAAAAAAATGAGTGCATAAGCTAATGTGGTGAAGAAAGCTGATGGTGCCCGGCTATCAAAAAATATAGCGTCTGGGGTCTTAAAGGCTTGAAGGTAAATAAACCCACATGAAAGAAGCACACCACAATCAGGTAACAGGCACCAAAAGAACCAAAACAAAACAAACACACACACAAAAAAAATTGTTGGGAATGAGGGGAGCAGAGACCCAAAACCCATCTATCTGTAGGCAATAGGACATCCCCTCACAGAGGGTCACAAGGAAGGGATGAGTCAGCCAGGGCGGTGTATAGCACTGATGAAACACACAATATTCCTCCAGTTCTTTGAGGCTTCCTCACCCCCCACTATCAAAAGTTCTGCCTTTCAGTTCTGGCTGGACTGGAGCGTGTTCACTGGTACAGATAAGCACTCAGGACACATGGAATCCAGGTCAGATTAACCCCTGAGGAACAAAAATGGGAGTAGCAATATACCAGGAGGGTAGGGGGAAGGCGGGGGTAAGGGGAGGAAGGGGGAACTGATCACAATGATTGCTGCATAATTCCCCCCTCCCCAACCCCCACACAGGGGGACGAACAACAGAAACGCTGGTGAAGGGAGACAGCGGTTGATGCAAGATATGAATACAATAATAATCTACAATTTATCAAGGGGTCACAAAGGTGGGAGAGGGAGGGGAGGGAGGGAAGAAAGAGGAGATGATACCAAGGGCTCAAATAGAAAGCAGATGTTTAGCAAATGATGATGGCACAATATGTACAAATATCCTTGATATAATTGATGTATGGAATGTTCTAAGAGCTATAAGAGCCCCCAATAAAATGATTTCTTTTAAAAACAAAAAGCCCTCCAACTTGGACCCCCAACTAATGCCATCCTAGCACCCTCTGCAGCTGCCTTCCTTGCCAGGTGATACGTTCCTCGAGGGCTGGGACCAGGTCCTCCTCAGCACAACCTCGGCTCTAGCACAGCGCTGACTCAAGATGGACACAGGGCCAGGGTTTGCTGACTACAGCATGCCCTTTGTTTATCTGCCCCTCTGCCCTTCTTCTTTTTGCTGGGTAAGGGTACGCACTAGCCTACAAACCCACCAGCCACTCAGAGGGAGAACGAGCAGGCTCTCTGCTCCCATCAAGATTGGCAGCCTCGGAAACTGCCAACGGGTGACTATGAGTTGGAACCAAACTGATGGCAATAGATTTGGAGGCTGTTTTGAACATTCAAAATCAGGAAGGGATTTGGTTTCTTGGTTTGGAGGCTTAGAGCCATGATCCTACGGTCATTCCAGGTAACTGGCCTAGTAACATGGTTAGTATTTCTATTTTACCGCCTAATTCCTTAAAAACTACCTGAAGTCTTAACAACTTGCAAGCAGTCATCCAAGGCACAATTGCCCTCTATTTCCCTGGAGCAACAAAGAAAGCAGATACATCATGACCAGAAAAAGGATATGGAATGTGTAGTTAATTGCATCCATGACCAGCTACCACAAGACCTGACTGGTAACCAGTCGCTATTACTGAACATTATGATCAAAGATTCCATAGACAAATCCTGATCAAAAAGGAGAACTCGCAGAACAGAATTTCAAATTCTCATGGACCCCAGACTTCATGATTTTAACAGCTACTTAAAATCAGTTAAGAGCAAGGTCCACCTTCCCAACACGATCCCTGAAGACAAAGCGAGTACATAAGCAAATGTGGTGAAGAAAACTGATGGTGACTGGCTATCAAAAGATATAGCATCTGGGGTCTTAAAGGCTTGAAGGTAAACAAGTGGCCCTCTAACTGAGAAGCAATAAAGCCCACATGGAAGAAACACACCCGCCTGTGTGATCATGAGGTATCAATGGGATCAGGTGTCAGACATCTAAGATCCAGAATAAAATCATACCCAATGTGAATGGGGTGGTGGGGGGAGGAGCATGGAGTGGAGACCCAATGCCCATCTGTAGACAATTGGACATCCCCTCACAGAGGGGTCACAGGGAAGAGATGAGCCAGTCAGGGTGCAGTATAGCACTGATGAAACACACAACTTTCCTCTAGTTCTTTGGTGCTTCCCTCACCCCACTATCATGACCTCAATTCTACCTTACAAATCGGATTAGAGCAGAACATGCACACTGCTACAGATAAGAGCCTGCAACACAGGGAATCCTGGATAGATAAGCCCCTCAGGGCCAACAAGGAGAGTAGAGAGACCAGGAGGATTAGGGGAGGGTGAGGGGAGAAAGGAGGACTTGATCACAAGGACCAATCTATAACCCCCTCCCAGGGGGACAAATAATGGACAAGTGGGTGAGGGGCATGATGGATGATGTAATACATAAAAATAATAAATCTATACCTTATCAAGGGTTCGTGAGGAAGGGAAGGCGGGCGGGGGGAGAAGGGGGTAGAAATGGAGAGCTGATATCAGGGGCTCAAGTGGAAAGAGAATGCTTTGAAACTGATGATGGCGGCATATGTGCAAATGTGCTTGATAAACACTGGATGAATGTATGGATTGTGATAAGAGCTACAAGAGCCCCCAATAAAAGTACGGAGAAAGAAAAAGAAAGAAAAAAATACCCTCATATATTCAACCGCCTATTTCCAAGGCTCACTGTCTGCCCATTTCCAATGGCAACTTTCTACTTTAATTTATCCAGCAGGTCCATTTTAGGGCCCAGAACCAGGCCACCTTTACCTTTTCTCATTTTCTTTTTCAAATATAGCACATATTTTCAAGGGTATGTCTTACAACCAAATAAAGTATCTACAGTGCTGTGAAGAAGCCGAAGTGGTAGAGTGTGGTTTCATGTTGGGCTGCTACCTGCAAGGTCAACAGTTCTAACCCACCAGCCACCCCTCAGGAAAAAGATGAGGCTATCTGCCCCGTACAGATTGACTTCCCGGACACGGAAAGCGACAGTTGTACACTTTGTCCTAGAGGGTCGCTGTGAGTCAAAATTGACTCAATGGCAATGGGTTTAGAATGCAGGGAACTTATCATGCAAGGGGTGACGGACACAAGACTAAAGCTTCACTACCATGTGGACGCTAGACAACTGTCTCAATTTCCTTTCCCCGCTACTGTACAAGCATGTGACACCAAGACATGCACAGGGCTTGCACTAGCCCCTGCTCTCTGGATCTTATCAGCATGATGACACGATCCATTACAATAGCATGATGTCCTGTGTGACCGTCAACAACACTGTGGACAAAATTGTGGCAAAAGAAGATAATATAACCCTGAGGCAAGGGAGGTTTGACTCTGCCATTGGCTTTTTGAGGTGTGTGGGGCCCAAGTTAAATGGTATTATGAATCTGAAAGCAATCGTCTTGTCCGTGGGGCATAAGGAGAAGGGGCGGCAGACTGTTCAATCAGGACAGGAATGGCCTTGCTGGAGACGAGCGTGGGTGTGCTTCGGCTGGCCAGAGTGGCTCGATAGAGGCTGGAGACTGGGAGACCCTACATTCGCACAGCCTTCCTTGTGCCCTGTTCTCATTCTCAAGGTCTCCCTCTTTCTCTCTAAATATTCACTTCAACCAAAGAGCTCTGGCTGGACTATGAATTCAAATACTACTAACTTGGCAACCAGCATGACAGCGTTTGGCTTTTCACCTTCTCAACCCTTACGTCACAAAATAGAAGAGATTCTTTTAATGCAATCACTGACAGTCCCTAGTTTTCAAACACAGGGGGAAAGTGGAATAAAGAATCTTACCTTGTGGGGATTGCAATCAACGACATGAGACAAAATATGTATGAATTGTTGGATAGAAAACTGATGTGCTCTGTAAATCTTCACTCAATGCATAAGAAAAGGTTTAAAGAGACAGCAAATTCATAGCTTGCTTAGAGAAGAAAATTTCAGAATCTGAACTCGAATGGAAGCCTCCACTTGTTTCCCCAAAGCCCTTCCTTTAATGAGCCCTTCATTCTAGAATTAGATAGATGACTTGTTTGCTGATTTATCATTGAATGATTTTTAGAGGATACCAGAGGCTCTTCCCTGCTGCAGCTGCAGTTTTTACCACTTTGAGCTCCAAGTAAGCCAGAGAACCAGTCTCCGTTTCCCCCCATTCCCTGGTGTCAAATTCTGTTTCAATCAGGGTTCCCGGAAGCTGATAACAGAAGTAATGAAAACAGAGACTGGGTACTTTTAGAAGAGATGGAATTCATAAAAACCATGTAGGATAGTCTCACATAAACGAAAGAAGGCTAAAGAAGAGTACAGTAAAATAATTGGGAACAATAAGAGGCTATCCACAACCAACAGCATACTGCACAAGTCACTACTGGCACAGAACACACCAGTGTCACCACCACCCACGAACGACAGGGTGCCACTGCTGGAACTGTTGCCACAGTTTCCTTAGGAACCTGAAGCCTCTCCCCCGCCGTGGCTGACACCCAGTGGCAGGCTCCACTCTCCCTGATAGTCCAAAATAAGGGGGCCTGACAAGCTAGCTGTAGCCCATGTCTTGTGGCAAAAGCAGTGAAAATCAGAACGGAGGGATGACGTAGGTTATATGGGGAGAGGCAAGCTCTTAATCCTGCAAAGATTCACAAGCACAAGCAGAAAACTTCCCAAATAGTGGAAGGGAACTCTATGTGGGGTAAAGATAAGGATCTTTACACAAGTGGGCACCATCACTACAGCAAAAGAGGAGAGCTGCTTATTTGAACCAAAATTGGAAACATCGCATGCTAACAGAAAAAAATAAAGTGTTGCAAAATGTCCCTTTATTTGTGGGTATTTGACATTTATCGGGGAGAGGGATGCCTTAGAGTGAAAGAGAAAAGAAGAAAGAAAAGACAAAACCCTGGTGGGGACTGAGCATGATAGTGGGACAGGAGGAAAGTCAA
>NW_022103915.1:96712960-96725396 GCF_000313985.2 Echinops telfairi
GCTTAAGTGGAGAGCAAATGTTTTGAGAATGACGAGGGCAATGAATGTACAAATGTGCTTTACACAATTGATGTATTTATGGATTGTGATAAGAGCCGTATGAGCCCCTAATAAAACGATCAAAAAAAAAAAAAAGACAAGTACTGAGTGCAAGCTCTCCTGAATTTAACCAAGCAGAGTGGAGAAGCTGGGAATCATACTCCTGAGCCCTCCTCTCTACTTCAGCTCTCCGTTAGCTGAATTCACAAGAAGTATTTACAATACCTGCTAAACGTTCCCCAAGAACGTTTTAAAATTCCACAAGGGCTGGACAGATGAGCATTTTCTACCAGTTTGAATGGCCATGAGCATTGAAGAAGAGAAACATTCCATACAATAACTGGGTCCCAGACTTCCTTAAGCACCTTTGCTCCTAAAACCATCTGCCCTCCAGGAAGTGCAGTGATGACGAGGAACGGCGAAGAACCAGAACTTCTGTTGGAGGCAGAAATAGAACCTCGCAAGGCCATGATGACCACCTGGCGGTTTTAGGGATTTTGCCTTTGGTGCAAAGGAGGCCTGGCAGCATCTTATTTTATTATTTTGTGGGTTTATTTTATTATTCGTGTGTGTGTGTGTGTGTGTGTGTGTGTGTGTGTGTATGTGTGTTTGAGGAACAACGTCGCTTCATTTCAAAAATACCCTCCAACTTCACAATTCATTTTATTTGGTTATACTTTGGGCTGCTAACCATAAGGTCAGCGGTGTGAAACCACCAGCCACTCCGGGGCATTCCACTCCTGTGGAAAGTTACAGGCTTGGAAACCCACAGGGGCAGTTCCACCCTGTCCTAGAGACTTGCTCTGAGTCTGCAGCGACTGCCTGAGAGTAAGCTGCCATTGTGAGAAGCGGGCTTTTCCTCCCCCTCTCCATAGCAGAAAAACAGAAGACGCAGAAATACGCAGCGATGTCTCACCTCATGCAGGGATGTATGCCTTTCCCTTGTGATAAACTAACTGAGCAATATGTAAAACACTTTCACGGATCTCCTTGGGAGCACTTGGAGAGGTGCATTCATTTCATCGCGAGTGTTTTCACTATCCACGTCTAGAAAACAAAGCATGTAACAAAACTGAGGCTGGGTGGGCCAGCAGCAGAAGCGGAAGAGAAAAGAGATAACAAGAAGGAAACAGAGAGGTTGTGGCAGGCTGTACTATCTTCTTGTTTTGTTATTTTGTGGGTTTATTTTATTATTCGTGTGTGTGTGTGTGTGTGTGTGTGTCTGTGTGTGTGTTTGAGGAACAACGCTGCTTCATGTCAAAAATAACCTCCAACTTCACAATTCATTTTATTTCCTTTTAGAATAAGACATCGAATAACAGGTTATTGAAGACCCAATGTTGTGTATTGAAAAAATGTTTCAGGGTGCATCTTTGGATTTTAAATGCATGCTGTGCCGTCACAAGGATCGTGTGAAATCAGAAGTGACACTGGCAAGGATCCCAAGAACCAAACCCACTGCCATCGAGGCGATTCCGACGCTCAGCGAGCCTACAGGACAGGGAGGGCCACCCGTGGGTTCCGAGGCTGTGGTGTGTACCGGAGTAGAACTGCGAAGCGTGTGGTTAGTAGCCAACAGGTAACACACCTCGCCACCAGGGTCCTACAAGGAAGGGTGGGAGGGGGTGGAAACATGGCTTCAAAAGATGAAGTTAACCACACTTACCAGTCAGGGGAGATACCATGATCCCAAAATATGAAGTTAACAATTTACCAAAATCTCCTAATCAGCAACCAGCGCCAAAGATCAAAGTTCACAGTTTCCTTCTTTCTGTTGAAAGAAGCTGAAGCTACAGTGTCATTGCTCGTGGGGGGTCCAGGAATTTAAAAGGAATGACTGAGCAAGAAAGGTTATGGAGCAGAAAAGGCAGGTTCCTTATGCCTCTGGCTACATTTCCCCTCTTTAATGTTTTCTGCAGAACTCTCCACGGGCTGCCTTGGGAGCCTGTGCCAGCAAGTGGAAAGCAACTAGGAACCGCAAGCCAGGTCTGTAATTCTGCTGCAATTTCAGCTTACAGCAATAAAAGCAGGCACAACCAACATGAATTAGCAGTTGATATAGACACACTCTACAATTATGTTTTTCCAAAGCCCTAGTCAGGAACTGGCTATACTTTGTATTGGAACTTTGCAACCCAAGCGAGGATCCTAGGGTTTCTCCTGGGCCCTATGATTTTTGAGGTGGTCATTTCCTCCAAGCCATACATTTGCTTCTGCACGAAGCTACGCAGCAATATGTGGGGAGCAGCTCTCTGGCTTGAAATCTCAAATGCAGGTAAGAACACCTTGTAATAGGAGCCTGGTGGAGCAAGGGTTAAGTGCTGTTTGAACCCAGCGGCTCTCTGCAGGAGCATCAGCCTGCTCACTGGCTCCCATAAAGATTACAGGCTGGGCAACTCCCTGGGGCCTTGCGATTCTGTCCTGCAGGGTCCCTCTGAGTCAGAATCACCTTCATGCATACAACAACAACAACAATGTGCAAATTTCTACTACGGGCACATTTCTGAATCTAAGAAACCTGCAGCTTTGAAAAATAAATAAGTAGGTAGGTAGGTAGGTAGGTAGCTGGATAGATAACACATTGTAAAGTGTTTAGTAATAAGTAGCTTTCACAGGAGATCTAAGAGCATAGTACAGAGAAATACAAAGACTATTTTTCCATATAAATTCTCGTCAAAAAATAAAGAGAGGGAAGGAGCATGAATAAATAAACGGAAACTAAATTCACTTACAATTCATTTCAAATTCTTCTTCAATGTAAACGAAGAACAGAGCACCAAAGGATGAGCATCCTTTGGGCAAGGACCATAGGTGTGTTTTCATTGTTGTAACTTCAGCACCTCGCACCAGACTCGACATCAATGCTCAACACATATTTACTGATTGAATAAATGAAGATTCAACATTATAGAACAATGAATGATTCAACAAACGTCTAAGTGGCAACTTCACGTAGATATTTAATATCCATGAGTCCAAATTCATTCAATGGCAGTGAATTTGGTTTGATGATAAACCTGCTGTTGCTGGATGGCCTTGAGCCAACGCTCAGCTCACAAAGACTCGGGACACAGAGTAGAATTTCTCCACGGAATTTCCTAAGCTCTAATGTCCTGCAAAGTCCCTGGGGGAGTTCAAGTCACCAACCCTCCGGTTAGCAGTCGAAGGTTTAACTGTCACACCGTTAGACTTCTATGATATACCAAGGCCCTAGCCAGTGTTCACCAAGAAGTGATTACGTGTTGCAAAGGTGAGACAAGAAAAGAATGAGCGACAAAAACGAAAGCTATGGGGAGAGAGAGGTTTCTATTGGCAGTTTACCCGTGGTCCACAGTGCCTTAAAGTCTCATCCTTAAAGTAGTAGAGATTCGTCATCACATAAAACAGCCCCCAGCGTCAAGGAGATAACACTGTTCTGGTCATAATCGATGGTCCCTCCTCTTCCCCAATATCCCTAATAACACAAAGTGAGAGCAGGCGGTGGGTGAGGATGTGCGGTTACATCCTAGAATCAGAGAACCTGACAGCCGGAATCAAACATGTGAGGCAGGCATCGAAGGCACCCTCCTTCGTTCACAGATGAGGGGTTCACCAGAGACCCGAGGCCTCTGGATGCCCGTGGCAATGGAAGAAAGCTGGGGTCTCTATTGTGCAGATTTCTGTCACCGTACGCAGTCGGCGTGCTGTTTAGCATGCACTGGCCATGGCTAAAGAATAGGCTACGATCATATACCCAAGACTTTTCAAACCTCTTCTTCCTTTTAACGGCCTCTCCTTCCATTCTGGTCACGCTCTTACACATTTTCTGCAAAGCTCGCGCACTGACCTCACGCCCCTGTGAGAGACAACCAAAACGCTCACTGCCGTGAGTCGCTTTCAACTCACAGTGACCCTCCAAGGCAGAGGAGAAGTGCCCCGTGCGTTGTGGCGATAAGTCTTTATGGGAGTAGAAAGCCCATGTGTCTCCTCACAGAGGCTGGGATTTCAACCTGCTCACCGCTGAGCTCACAGCCACTGTGCCGCCAGAGGCAGGTGGAATCATCTCTGAGCACCTATTTAGATTCCACATTGTCCTCGACAACTCCTGAATTGGGCTTTCCCCCCACCCCCACTCCCCTCAGGTGTTCTTTCTGTCTTATGGCTAGGTAAAATTAACAATGACTTTATTGATTAAATGTCTGACTGAGATACTAACCCAACCCAAACTCATTTCATTGAGTCTGTTCAAATGCAGAGTGGCCCAGAAGGTCAGAGCAGAGCTGCCCCATAGGACTTCCAAAGTGGGTGATCCTACTCCCTGAAGGAATGGTGCTGGTATGATCAGGGGAGGGGGGGGGGGGCTGCAAAAACAGATGCCTGCACTTTCCCTTGGATCGTGGGCTACAGCACAACTGTTTTTAAAGGCCCAGGAGGCTCTGGAAAGGGGCAGGAGGCCAGCAAGGTCTGGAAGTCTGGGCTGTAAATGGTCGGAAAGCAGACAGCCACGTCTTCCGCCGAGCAGCAGCCGATGGGTCCCAACCAGGGACCTTCTGATTAGCAGCTGGCGCTTTCACCAGGGCACCCCTGGGCTCCTTGGGTGAAATCCAGGCCCTCGTAAATCCATCTGGTAACAAATACTTGGAAGAAGGATCAGTCACCACAGCTGCACAGTTCCCACAGTGAAGGTTCGTTCCGGGAAAGCCTAGAAGAGTGGTACAATTGAAGGCTACACGAGAGGAAATCAAAGTGAGGACAGGTTGTATATCAAACACTGAATCTCCCAGCATGTCTCTTCTCGCCTGGCACGATAGAGACGATGTGGATGTCCTTCACAGGGGCATTTCAAAGAGCACCATCTGATCTATCACTTGACTCCAATTTCTTAACCTCACAGCTGCACTGAAAGGAGTCCTGGCTACGTATGAAGGTGCATTTCCCTATCCCAGAACGTGGTCAGATCCAGTCCAACGCAAAGTAGCTCCATATGGCAGGGAAGTGCCCTTCGTAGGGTGTTTCCACGACTGTTTGGCTTCACAGAAGCAGATGGCCACATTTGCCTCCCACCGAGCGGAGAGGGCCCACAGGGCCCAAACTACAGCCTGCCAGTGAACGGCCGCGTGCCTAACCACTGAGCCACCTGACTCCTTGCAGAATTGCCATCAATCAATCCCACAAAGACCAAATTCAAATACATTCAAGTGAAAAGATGGGCAAAAGAGTATCAGCAGGCGTATGGTGGGCAACCAGCAGATGAAAACCAGGTCAACCCCAAACCAAACTCCCTGCCTTCAAGTCCTTTGCAGGCCCCATTCTTGAGCCCCTCCCAGCCCTTGGTGACAAGGATGCCTGAAAGCTTCAAGGGCCGCAGAAGGGGTACGTCAGGATGAGGACCAGGTGAGTGATCCGTGCAATGGTTTGGGGTTTGGGTTTTTATGTTTCCAGTTCAAACTGCAATTTTTTTCTTTCTTTTTCTAATTCCCATTATCCTCCAAAAGGGGAGAAACGAGGATTTCTCTGCACAGCACACACCTCTGCTGTCCGGGTTGTTGGGTCAACACCCCACAGCCACCAGAGCACAAGGCAAAGTCCAGGCCTTTATTCCAGAATCAACATGGGTGGCTGGTGATGGTCAATTTCCCCAGGGAGTAAACACACCCCTTCTCTGGGTGCCTGTCATTTTCCTCTCCTCACACCATAAACAGCCACTTATATAAGCAAGAGAGGAAAAAAATCCTCAAAATTGTTTATTGCCTATAATTAACAGGGTTATGGTATCTGAAAGCAATTAAGTACTATGACTAATGGCATAAGATGTGACTTATAAAAGTGATACAAAATCCCCTTCGTGTTCTGACGTTCCCATGAAAATTGTTTTCCTGGTTGGCTCACCGGATAGAATCCTGCTTCAGAAGTCCATTGCAAAAGACTGAGCCACGCCTTCTCGTCTGTTTGACACTTCAGCATTTACAGGATATGGGCCAAAATATCCCTTCCTTCAACAGGATGACACGGGATTAATCACGGGCCCACGGCTCCCGCTAGTAGGACGTTCACAGCAACCAGCAGATATGAGGGAGACACTCCAGAACTCTGAACAGACGACCCAGCCGCTAGAGCAATTGTCCTGCAGCCTGTACACCTTCATAATGTTCATAAATGATTGAGCAGCGCTTGATTACAGGGTACTATCAAAGAGCAAACAGCAGGCACAAGAATAAGGTGTGGGATGGGACCCTTGAAATCGACTTTCATTTTGTGACCTCCCATTTGCTAGGAAGCTTCCCATTCTCATGCTAATGTTGTACCTGTCAGGCTCCACGAAGCTCAGATGAGACATTGATATTACCTGTGACTCGTGTTATTATCATGCCATCGTACATAATTTTGCAACTATTCATGATGCAGAGGCAGATTGGGCTGCTAAGCCTTCATCACACAGAATCCAACGCTAACTATGCAGTGCTCATTCTAATGGGACAGGCGAGGCTAGGCGCAAGCTTCCCCGGGCCCCATTTTCTATTTATTATTTTTAACCTTCTTGTGGTCCAAGAAATCATTTCCTAGCCCAGGTTGATCGGCATTTACTAATGAACTTTCCAGCAGGACTCCTGAAAGAGAGTGGCTGGCTCCAGCTCGCTCAGAGACCCCAGTGGCCCTTAACGGCCTGTGTCTACCGGAGGGTCTTTGTGTGGAACTGGATTCTTTAGTGGCAGGGAGCTGGGGACTCCAGCATGCTGCAGGGGTAAGAATGCACACACGGTCCAGCTACTTTAGATTCAGGCCCGCTGTGAGACAGCTGGCAAGTTCAAAATTACAAAGTCATTTTTTCTTGGCGAGGGGGAATGTCTTAGGAAAAGAAAGCCGATATTCCTCTTGAATGTAGGATAAACATTCAAAGTGATCTGGAGGTTGTTTTTTTTGGTTTTTTCCCCCTAATGAACCATAAAGGACCATGAAATGACATCCATTTCTTCTTTTTTTAAAATCATTTTATTGGGGGCTCGTACAACTCTTATCACAATCCATACATACATCCATTGTGTCAAGCACATTGGTACATTTGTTGCCATCATCATTCTCAAAACATTTGTTTTCTACTTGAGCCCTTGGTATCAGCTCCTCATTTTTCCCCTCCCTCCCTCATGAGCCCTTGATAATTTATAAATCATTATTATTTTGTCATGTCTTACACTGTCTAATGTCTCCCTTCACCCACTCTTCTGTTGTCCGCCCCCCAGGGAGGGGCTATAGGTAGATCACTGTGATCAGTTGCCCCCTTTCTCCCGAAATGACATCCCTTTCTATCCACTCAGTGGATCTAAATCGAGAACCAGTCTGGACGTTGATCCCTTGGGTAACGGGTCTAAGCTAGTCGTTTGTTGTCCTTGTGCTTGCTGACCGCCCCAGTAGATCTTGAGAAGAATTGTATACTGCAGTTCCAGGCGAGGGTCTGAGGGAGCTCCTCCAAGAATCTTACCGAGAAAATAAAATTCTTCTCATGGGGCCAGTTTGTATCATTGAGTTATTCCTCGGGCATTTCATTCCTGGGTGGTAATCCTATGTTCTAACCCATAAATTCATCTCCAGAGAGTCTGTCTTTGGGAAGAAAGTTCTGTGCCCGAGGCATTAATCCTTTGCACCCGAGGCAAAAATGTGGCAAAATACTGGCACCATTTTAAGGCACTGGCAGAGCAGAGCCAAGGTCAATGATAAAATGGGGAAGAATGGCAGGGCGGGGGGCGGGGGTCCCATGAGAAAAGAGTGTAGACAACCATGAAAATTTTTGTTTTATTCCTCTGGGTTTCAAAATTGAAGTCTTCAGGAAAAAAATGAAAGCTGAATTTTGAGGGTGGAGAGCAAATTCCCCAAAATATTTGCCCACACAAATCCTGACTTGGCCTCCTTCAGCTGGTGGGTCCTTGTGGAGCTGCCCAGCTAGATGTGGGATTTACTGACAAGTCAAGAGACACCCAAAAATGTGGTCTGGGGCAAAAAAAATTTAAATGTCTTCATGGGAAACTAGATGAAAAAAAATATATAGCCTGCTTTCTAAGCAGAAACAAAGCGTGTTTGTCACTCCTGAGGGGTTGGTTAATTTAACACTTAAGAGCCTCAAATTTGCCTGTATTTATTTGGAGACTTCTGGATCTATCTGGGGGAAAATATCAGGACAATGTATTTCATCCGTTGGAAAGAAACAGTAGCTGCTACTTAAAATTAGTCTGGCCCTTAGTTCCGAATTTGCCTGCAACTTGCTACTACATCACAAACACTCTTTTGCCAGTTTGCACTCTGGCACAAATGTTCTTTCATAAGCAAGTTATTTAAATTGGACCTAGGCCTTAAAAAATCAATATCACCTTTTTTTCAACTTTCTAGTTAAGCCTTGGGTCAGATTGGAAAATTCAGCAAAGCTAAGGAAGTGTGTCAACCATAAATTAAAATAAGGTCTGCCCAGCAGAGTATGGCTACACCGGACACCAACGTACACAGATCTAAGGTCATAAAGCTTCCCAGTAACAAACCTTGATGACAGTCACTTCCTTTCAGCCTAAGCTATCAATTAAAATAGTCTGTGAGACATCCTCTCACACCTCTGCATCAGGCTTTGTGTGTTTTAAAAACTCAACTTCTGAAATTCTCCCAAGGCCCCTCCTCCTGGAATGTCCTGCTCCTCACAACTGAATGTGTGTGAATAGCCCCAGCCCCTCCCCTCGCTGCAGGAAAGAGCATTCACCTCCAGCCCATGGCCAAGGAGGCCTTGTCTGTAGTAGTTAGGCTCCACGGTGTGAGACAGCTGTTCTGGTGGTGATTAATGACTGGAAACGCACTGCCCCGTGGCTTCCCAGGGACAGGTCACCCCAGACCCCACTGTGATGGCCACAAGTCCAGATGTCCTGCTGAACCAGGCATCCCCTCGCTAACAAGTTCTCACTGATCAGTCACGTCTGCCGGAATCATTCTTTCCAGGTAGGTGTGCATCCGAGACACACACAAGAAGGGAGCTTTTTGGTTTTAATTGACCATGACTTGCTTTAGGGCCTGTAGGAGCTCATGGGAACTTTTATCAAATTAGCTTCAAATTCAGAAGCCGAGAAGAATGTGCATTTCCACTAATGCAAAGGGCAGTATCTAGAAGTGGAAAGTGGAAAACTTCTGAAAGGCATGCGATTTATGAGCAAGAACTAAAGAGTACAATTGGCAGAGAAGGGTTTTATTGTGGTGGTGATGGTGGTTTGGGGTTTTGCTATATTATTATTATTATTATTATTTAACTAAAAATAAGACCATGTTCGAGTCCATTTCATTTGTTCAAGAAACTCCTTTTCCAGACCCTCTAAAGTTGTTCAAATAAAATGATCAGATTCAACCTTCCAAATTGTTCATGCAAAGTGGTCTGCTTCTAGTTCTCACCCAGGCACCCGTGAGCCGAATAATGATCATATTCTAAAGAGGCTTTTTCAGAACAAAGCTGCTGCTCAGAGGCGTGAGATTGGCTGAACAAAAGGCCTGTGGGTTAGGCTGCACTGAACGTGTGGCTTTGTTTCCTGACGGGGGGTGGGGGTGGGTGGGGGGGGGGGTGTGAGCATGTCCAGCTCTGTCGCTCCCTCCCCTAGGCGCCTGAAGCTTTGGCTCAGAAGAACCTACCACACCACCCCCCAAGGCATCCCGACCCATAACTCCATTGGGGGTGTTACTTTGTTACCTTGTGTGTGTTTGTTTTTAACGATCACAAACCACAGAACAGTAATTTATAGTGAAATGTTCAGAACAGCCACCCAAGTTATCATGTAAGAGAATAATTGCATGACAGAATGAAGAAGACTATCGTCTGAAGATAGCCCTTGAAGTAATAGGAACATTCAAGCAATGGAATACGGACTATAGAAAGTGCTTTATCGGGGGGGAGGGGAAAACCAGGGGCTGATGCCAGGGGCTTGAGTG
This sequence comes from Echinops telfairi, assembly GCF_000313985.2. Lineage (NCBI taxonomy): Eukaryota > Metazoa > Chordata > Mammalia > Afrosoricida > Tenrecidae > Echinops > Echinops telfairi. Next base: position 96,722,924 of record NW_022103915.1, read on the forward strand.
GAGAGCAAATGTTTTGATAATCATGAGGGCAATGAATGTACAAATGTGCTTTACACAATGATGTACGTATGGGTTGTGATAAGAGTTGTATGAGCCCCCAATAAAATGATTTTAACAAATAGAAAAAAAGAATCTGCTTTATCTTTATATTATTATTTTAAAGAACTGAATTTTTAAATAAGGATTTTAAATTTTGGTTGAATTTTGTAACTTCTGGAAAATATTTCTGTCTGAAAAGAAATTGAAATCTTTACTTAGTCTTAGACAAAGAGTACAAGAAAAAGAACTAAGCTAAGTAAATAGAAAATCACCCATAACTCAATTAGCAAGTGAAGCCAAAAAAAGAAAATGAAGACAAGCTTCGATACATTTTACCAAGTACGACTTTCATCTTCCTTCTCTTAGAAAGGGAATTATGAATGCACAGTTAACGGACTTTATGAACAAATGCCTCCTTTCCCGCGAAACCAGAAGAGCTGGATGGTGCCCAGCTACCATCACCAAACATTGTGACCAAAGATCCCGAAGAGGTATCATGATGAAAAGGGGGAGAAGAAGAACAGATTTCAAATTCTCATAGACGAGAGTTTCTGCAACCATGGAGGACAGATGAACCCCTGAAACTATTGCCCAGAGGTAACCTTTAAACTCTAAACCAAAAATACCCCCTGAGTCTTCTTCAAGCCATACAACAGTTTAGCTTCACTGGTTTAAAAAAAAAAAAAGAAAAAGTCTCCTTTCAACTATGTCTATGGGATCCAATTAAAACAGCAACTCAGAAGATGAGAGAAGAACCTTAAGGGTCGGTGATTTTGCTCTGTTTCGTTTTGTTTTGTTTTGTCTTGTTGTTGCTTTCAACAGTTTACTGGCACCTAATTTACATATCACAGAATTGAAGAGTTCAATTGTTCAAACATACCAAGGGGGATTGGACAACCACCACCACATCCAAGGGTCAGTGAGGCACCATTCAGAAAGAGAGAGTGATAATGGTGGGACAACTCAAAGAACAGAATCCACGCCACGAACCTGCGTATGTGGGCCCTGCCGGCATATGTTTTGCTGTGTAGAGTGGAAACAACAACAAAATAAGTAGACTTTAGAGGGGCAAAAAGAAAAGGGGCTGTAGAAAATGTCTGACTGCAGCAACAATAGGATGTAAACGGGAACATAGATGCTGATTCATGCCAACAGGCTGTGCACGGCGAGAGCTCAGAGAAGCACAGGAAAGCCTCAGTGTCACCCTCCTGCAGGAGCTGAGCCAGTCGTCTCCCCAGCACAGAAATGCATCTTGAACTTCACATCCTGCAAGCATCATAATGCACAAATGCATCTTGTAGTAAAGATAGCATTTCTGGGTAGAACATGCCTCAAGTTCCCAGCCTAAAAGGACATTTTTCTACCTATTATAACTTTCTCAAGATATGAGCTGTGACTCAGAGAGAATAATTTCATTTCTTATTTTGAAAAGGTCTTCTGGTTTTTGAATTTACCTAGGAATGCATAAACGGCTGTGTGACCTACTTTATACCTACAAAGCCTAGCATCTCTTTCACCATTTTCTATCCCTACATGGCTCTACCCTACTCTCAAATAATTCTTCCTAAACACTATTTCTACTGGGTCGTCCTCTGCCCAGGAACCTATTGGATCAAGTCGTTCTTGGAAAAATTGGGTCCGCCTTCCATAATCTGATCATTCTGCCTGATCGTTATTCACAATCTTTTCATTTCAACCAAGCCAATGTCTTATTGCCTCCCACAGAAATCATGTTTTCATTCACACATGCATTTGGCACACATTTAATGATGTATTAGAGCTTAAATTCTACAGCAGGTGGTTTGTGGAAAATTGTGGTCCACAATGGAAATCCTAACTCTATTTTCAGTCTTGGTAAAAATGCAGATGCCACGTGAGTTCTTTCTGACCATTAAACCAGTACTGGTGCCTTAGCAAATCCAGGAAAGCAAAGAGAGGCTGTTTCGCCTTTAAGAAGAGAGTGTTTGAAACTGCAACTGGGCAACTCAGGGAGGGGCAGGCATGCCCTCAAAGCGTTCAGGGAGAACTGTAGAACGTGCCTGAGCTAGCCCTTAATGATTTACAGAAAATAGATCTCATTTCAGTTAAAAATCGGGATCCTGGTGGCTGTGACTCAGGGCTGCATGATGATGAGTCATGCACCCCTCACTAAGGAGCCAGGTGGTCAAAGCCCCAGAACCGATCCTGTCGACGTGTGTGCATTCCAATACTGGTCGTTTCCCCAGCGACAGTGACAGATGGCACCTACCACCAATCATGGCCTTGTGGCTATTTCTTTCATTTTCTATCACCTATAATTAGCTCCATGGCCTTGACCTCATTCTCGTTTGGACTTTGGCCTGTTGTTGTTGTTGTTAGGTGCCCTTGAGTCAGTTCCTACTCTTACAAACCTGTGTACCAACAGAGCAAACCACCGCCCAGTCCTGTATTGTCC
>NW_022103915.1:96726942-96728809 GCF_000313985.2 Echinops telfairi
CAAAAAAAACAATTCTTGTGTTCTTGTGTTTGAGCCTATCGCTGCAGCCACTTGTCAATCCCTCTGGTTCAGGATGTCCCTCTTTCCCGATGCCCCTCTGCTTTACCAAGCATGATGCCCTTTTCGGGGACTAATCTCTCCTCATAACGTGCCCAAAGTACATGAGACCAAGTCGCGCCATCCAGGATTCTAAGGAGCATCCTTGCTGTGCTTTGTCTAAGATAGATTTGTTTGTTTGGGCAGTCCAAGAATATGGGTGCTTTCAATACTCTTCGCACTATAATGCAAATGCATCAATTCTTCTTCGGTGTTACTTGTCCAGCGCCCAACTTTCAAGTGCGTATAAGGTAATTGAAAATACCCTGGCTTGAGTCAGGCACACCTTAGCCCTCAAAGTAACACCCTTGCTTTTCAGCACTGTAAAGAGGTCCTGTGCAGCAGATGTTCCCAAGGCAAATCTGTATCATTTTATCTCTTGACTGCTGCTGCTTCCAGGAGTACTGACTACAAATCCAAGGGAGATGAAATCGATTACTGTGCTCACTCCAAAAAAAAGGTGACCCAACAGAATACTCAAATTACAGAAGAATAGCATTAATATCAGATGCAAGTAAAATTTTGCTTTAAGATCATCCAGTAACAGTTGCAACAGTATAGTGACAGGGAGCTGCCGGAAAGCCAGGCCAGATTCACAAACAGACTTGAAACTAGAGTTCACTGCTGGTATCAGATAGATCTTGGCTGAAAGCTCAGAATACCAGAAAAATGTTTACTTGTGTTTTACTGACTATGCCAAGGCATTCTACTAGTGTGGATCGTAACAAACTATGGATAGCCTTGAGAAGAATGGGAATTCTGGAACACTTCACTGTGCTCATGTAAAACCTGTACATGGATCAAGAGGCAGTTGGGGGAGCAGAACTAGGGATTCCTGCATGGTTTAAAATCAAGAAAGGTGTAAGGCGGGTTGTATCCTCACACCCTATTTATTCAATATGGAGGCTGAGCACATAATCAGAGAAGCTGGATTATGTGAACAAGAATGTGGTATCAGGATTGGAGGAAGGCTTATTAATCACTTGCAATATGCAGATGACTCAACCTTGCTTGCTGAAAGTGAGGAGGACTTGAAGCACTTGCTGAGGAAGATCAAGGATGACAGCCTTCAGTCTGGATGACAACTCCATGTCAAAAAGAGCACAGTCCTCACACCTGGACCCATAGATGACATCATGCTAAACGGAGAAAAGATTGAAGTTGTCTGGGTTTTGTCCTACTGGAGGCTTACTAACATGTTCTCCACATGACGTTTGAATGTACTGACACCGACTCCACCAGACATGGTCTTATGTCGAGCCCTGCAGTTTGGATTAACCTGTTCCTCTCTTGGTGATCACGTCTGACGCTGTTGTTAAGTCTGTTAATAGTGACTCTATGGACAAGATGTACAACTCCTTGAGCCTGTGTCACCCTCAGGGTTGTTTTCACCTGTGAGCCCATTGTTGGCAGCCACTAGATCCATCCACCTCGTTGACGGTCTTCCTCCTTTCTGCTGGGCCTCTACCAAGCAGGATGTTCCTCCTCAGGGATTGGCATCACCTAATAATATATCCAAAGTACTTTAAAGGAGTATTCTTGCTGTACTTCTGTCAAGACAAATCTGCTTTTTCAGCAGTCCACAGTACTTCCAAGATTCTTAGCCAGCACCATAATTTAAGCATATCGATTCTTCTCCAGCCCTCCTTACTCACTGTAAAACTTTCACATGCATACGAGACAACTGAAAATACCATGGTGTGGGTCAGACTCACCTTAGTCCTCAAAGTGACATCCTTGCTCTTCAATGCTTTAAAAAGATCTTGTGCAG
>NW_022103915.1:96729035-96740567 GCF_000313985.2 Echinops telfairi
TCCTTGACAACTTCAATCTTCTCTCTATTTATCATGATGTTCCCTATTGATCTCGTTGTGAGGACTTTCGTTTTCTTTGCCGTGAGTTGCAATCCATTCTAAAGACTGCAATTCTTTATCTTCATCAATAAGTGCTTTAAGCACTCCTGGATTTCAGCAAGCAAGTTATGTCATCTGAATATCGTGGATTGTTAATAAATCTTCCTCCAGTTCTCATGCTGAGTTCTTCAGATAATCCACCTTCTCAAATGATTGACTCAGCATATAGATTGAAAAAGTATGATAAAAGGATACAACCCTGGTGCACGACTTATCCCATTTTAAGCTATACAGCATTCTCTTGCTTTGTTCAAAAGACTGCCTCTCAGTCCAACTGCAGGTTCCACATGAGCACGATTAATCGTTTTGGAATTCCCATTCTACACAATGTTAATAACCACAGTTTTTAATGGACCACACTGTCGAATGCCTTTGCATACGCAATAAAACCTAAGTATCTTTCTGGTATTCTCTGCTTTCAGCCAAGAGCCATCTGATAGCAGTAATGATCTCCTTGGTTCCAAGTCATCTTCTAAATCCAGTTTGAACTAGATCCCTGTTGATGGACGGCTGCAACCATTATTGAATGATCTTCCGCAAAATTTTATTTGCATGTGATATTGATATTATTTGTCAGTTTCCACATTCTGTTGTGTCACTTTTTTTTTTTCCCCGAATGGATACAAAATACGACTCTCTTCCAATCTGCTGGCCTGGTAGTTGTTTTTCATAGCTCTTGGCATAGGTGAGTAAGTACTTCGTCAGTTTGTTAAAACTTTCGACTGGTATTCTGTCAATGCCTGGAAGTGTGTTCTTTGTTAACGCCTTCATTACACCTTGGACCTCTTTCATCAGTACCATTGGTTCTTGGTCATATGCTACCTCTGGAAATGGTTCCATGTTAACCAGTTCAGTACAGCGACCGTGTCTTCTTTCCACCTTCTTTTGAGGCTTCCTGCAGTGTCCAATATTCTGCTCATAGAATCCGGCGATGTTTCATTTTGAGGCGTGAAGTTTTTCTTCAGCTCTTTCAGCTTCAGATATGTTACGCCTGGTATTCCTTTTTGCTTCTCCGACTCTGGGTCTTTGCACATTTCACTGTAAGCCCATCTTCCTGAGTTCCCCTTTGAGAGCTCCAGTTCAGGTCTTGTACTTCATCGTGTGTTCTACTTGCTCAGCGACTCTACAGCCAAGAGCAAGTTTCAACGTTCTCTTCTGACATCCAATTTGGCTGTTTCTTTCTTTCCTAATTAATTACCTCTTGCTCTCTTCGTGTATGGTTTTCTTGAAGTCCCTCCAAAGCTCACCTGGTCTCCGGTTATTAGTTTTCAATATTCACATTTGTTCTCGAGGTGTGGGTGATACTCAAGGTTGTATTTTGACTTGAGTGAATTTGTTCTAATGTTCTCCAACTTCAGTCTGAATTTTTAAATCTCACCTTAAGATATGTAAGTTCATTCTCAAATATCACTTCTGCCACAAAATTCCCTTAACTATACTGACCACAATTTAGCTTCTTTTCTTCAGAATTCCTAAATCTGGAGTTTCTCAAATTAGATTCACCTTCTGCTGTCATAAAACATGCTCATAGATTTTATTAGCAAATAAATGCTGAAACCTCTGATTTAGATAAAGTTAAGCATAGTTCTCTGTGATGGTAATTCTCAGAGCCTTAGTAGAGTCTTAAGAGGGTAGGTATAATCAACATTTCACAGACTTATTTGAGCATGTAGCATATTCTCTTAAAGCATAGCTACTGCTATTTGAGAAAAAAAAACTTGCTTGGGAAAAGCTATTCATTGTTATTTAAAATAGATAGCATATGAGTTAGCATTTAATTACATCTGACTATTCTTCTGTTATTCTTCTGTCCTTTCTATATATCGAAATAGCTAAAATAATAAGCCCCACTTCTCTCATGAGGGAGCCCTGGTGGTGTAGTGTTTACACACTGGGTTGCTACCCACAGGTCAGCAGTTAAAAACCACAAGCTGCTCTGTGGGAGAAAGCCAGGCATTGGGGGAGTAGGGGTTGTGCATTGGGAAATCCAAAGCGTTGGCAGTTGGAAACCACCAGTTGCTTCAAGAGAGAAAGTCAGGGCTTTCTACTCCTGTAAACAGTTACATTCTCAGAACCTCAAAGGGGCAGTTCTACCCTATTCTATAGACTCTCCAAGAGTCTCATGAGTCAGCATCCACTGGATGTCAGTGAGTTTAGCTCTTGGAAAGAGTTACACACTTGGAAACACACAGGAGCAGTTCTACTCTGGCCGGTAGGGTTGCTATGAGCCAGGATCCACACGATGGCAGTGAGTTTTGAGACCTCCCTTACTAGACAGTTTTTCCTCTGGTTTATGTTAATATCGCCATTAATCTTTTGTTTATCTATTTTCAATATGTTTGTTGGGGTTTTTGTGTTATTGTTGTGTATGCCTTGCTGTGGCTTTCTTATATGTTTCCCAGTACACGAAGCACAGATGGGCAGTAGTATTGAGACAGTGATTGGTGTGTGGCCTTATCAGGAATGGGGGCGGGGAGATTGGAGAGAAAGAGCAAATAACGACTACAGGAGGGGGCTGTTCTAGCACGAATGGTGCTGATGGATACACAGCTCTTTTTCCCCCCTTGGGAAATAGGCTTTAATAACATTGCTATTTTATTCCATTTATTTATTTATTAAAAGATCATTTTATTGGGGGCTCTTACAACTCTTATTACAATCCATACATCAATTGTATCAGGCCTATTTGTACATATGTTGCCCTCATTCTTTTCTAGACATTTACTTTCTATCGAGCCCCTTGACTTCAGCACCTCTTTTCCCCCTCCCCGCCACCCTCGTGACCCCTTGGTAGATTATAAATCATTATTATTTTCATATTGCACACTGACTGCTGTCTTCCTTTGCCCATGGTTTCTGTTGTGGGGGTGTGGTTGTGTGTCGATCATTAGGATCAGTTCTCCCTTTCTCCCCTCCCCACCCACCCCCACCCGCCACTCCCGCTTCTCTAACCTTCTGGTATCGATATTTCCATTCCTGCTCCTGGATTCCATGTGTCCTCAGCTCTTGCCTCTTATCTATACCTTACACAGCTCTTTTAAAGATGCCTGAACTATGAAGTGTGGGATGTGAATTATATATCAATAAAATTATTGGGAGGGAAAGGTTTAAGCAGAAAAAAGACTGTTTATCTTAACCTGGGTGAAAGTTTTCTAAGCATTATTAGTTTAGCTTCTGCCTTCGTAAGCAGTCCAGTTATGGCTGAATCTTTGATGGCCAAGGCCCAGTGAAACAATAACAAGAGAGCAGCGCTACTCCCAAAATGTCCTCATGCAGATCCGCCCCCTGAGCCTCAGGGTCCTTATCTGAATGATGAGGGGCCTTCCCTTCTCTAGTGGTCTATCTCCCTCATCCGGCCTCTCAGTGTTATGACGCCTTCAGTGGGTATGCCCTATAATCCTAGACATGAGAGTGAGAGGTGTCAGCATTCAGAGTGAATTCATCACCCTCAGAACCCTCCCAGGAAATCTTTGTGTGATGATTTCTTATTCATCGAATACTATTTTCTTATAAGTTGCCTATTTTAGAGGGAAAAGAAAATCTGGTTAATTTGGGGTTTTCGTCATTGAGGTTTGAGTCAACAGGGGTTCTACTAAGGAGTAGTGGCGGGGAGTGGGGGAGTGGAGGAGGCTCTCAACAACAACATAACGGCAACACTCAGTTCCGGCTTGTGCAGAACAAAACCCGGCCGGTCCTGTGCCATCTCCCAATGGTGGGCATCTTTGAGCACACTTCCATAATACCCCTAACCCCACAGTCAAGCTCAATGCTAACTATCAGCAACCCTACAAGACAGACCGGAACTGCCTGGGTTTCCCAGGCTGTAAATCTCTACAGAAACAGACAGCCACATCTTTCTCTCGCTAAGCACCTGGGGGCTTTGAACCACCCACATCTGTCAGTTAACAGCCAAGTGCTTAGCCACTGTGCCATCAGGGCTGCTTCCTGCAACACATCTGCCAAGGCCAAACTCACTACCACTGAGTCCATTCCAACTCGCGGTGACCCCAAGGCAGCAGAACTGGCCCGGGGGACTTCTGAGATGGAAACTCTTCACAGGAATTGAGAACATCATCTTTCTCCTAGGGAGCGACTGGTGGCTGGCCTGGGGATTATTATAGCCCAATGCGTAACCACTATGCCACGAGGGCTCCTTTTGCAACAAATCGAGTGCTCTTTTGTCTACAATGTGTGCTCGTTCCAGTAATTGGTCAAATGGTGTCTCAGGGGGCATTGGCCACCAAGAGAGAAGCTCAAGTGACTGTCTCTTTATTTCCGCCCCCCCCCCTAAGAAATGTACAGCGCGCTTGTCAAAGATGAATGTGCTAAAGACAAGTCAGTCATTTACGCTATACCTGGCAGGCTACAAGCTGCACTGCCATCCTCAAGGTCAGCAGTTTGAAACCACCAGCAGCTCTTTGGGAGAAAGATAAGACCTTCTACTCCGGCAAACAGTCTCAGTCTCGGAAATTCATGCGGGCAGTTCTACCCTGTCTTGCAGGATCACTGTGAGTCAGAAGGGACAGTGAGTTTGGTTTTAGTCCTGGTCTCCTATTGCCCTTTCCTCTCACTCATATTCGAAGGCAAAATCTTACTAATGCTGCAGGTTTCGATCACTAGAAGAGAAATCATATAAATTATATAAATCAGTAAAGCTAATTAATACAGCAAAGAATCTGCTCTGGTTTAACTGTTTAATGGGCAGCAGCTCTCAAAGAAAAATTTCCCAGCTTGCCTCGGAATGGAAGAGAAGCTGTCCGTCCATGTGCTCATGGCCTAGGACGCATTCTCAAGGTCAAATCCATCGTAGAAAGGGCATGCACCTCACAGGTAAACAGAAGGACTGACTGGTCCTGTCTTTGCTTAGAAAGCCGTAACCCATCCCTTTCAATTCGTACAGAGCAGAGCCGCCCTTGCGTGAGTCCAAGTGGACTCAATGGCAGTGAGTTCTGGAGTTCTGCACTGCGCAGGGTTTGCCCTTCACGTCTGTGACTTTTCGAAGCAAATCACCAAACCTTTTTTCCAAGGAGCCTATGGGGTAAGTGCAAAGGGTCAACCTTTCAGCTAGCTGTCAACTGCTTAACCATCTGTGCCACCTAGGGACTTCTTAAAAGAAGGAATACTGCATGTTTGAAATATTGAAACTTAAGAGAAACTTCAAACAGATCATCTGAAAAAGAAAAACTGCCAGGGCACTCTGAAAAAAGAGAAATCCAATTTCGTTTGCCCAGTAAGAACAAGCAGCCAGTCCTTTGGAAGTTTTCACAAAGAAGGCATGAACACATGTTCATTCGAACATAACAAGTAGACTGGTCCTTTTCCACCAGTCCCGGGTCACAGGCTGACTGGAGGCTACTACGCACGGATTCCATGTCGGTCAGGGAGATCTGTGACCAAATTCCACAGGCCCCAAGTATGATAAATGATGAATGTGAGAGGGGGGAGGAGGGCCTATCTTTTGACCATGTAAATTCCTCTCCTTTAAAGAAAGGCTGCTGTTTGACTAAAGGCTTATAAGTCAATCATGAAATCTCTCATAGTCTATAAAAAGACGCTGTTAAGGTTTCTACAGTAATTGGTGAAAATATCAAACTTTTTCTAATGATGTTCTCAGCTCCCGTTCACATTTCTGTATCTCACCACTGCTCTTCAATCTCAAGTTTGCCTGGCACCTGTTTTCTCCTTGCTATCAATGTGAAAACCAAGAGCACATGCAGAGAGATTCCGACAGACACATCACTGACTGCGTTATATGAGAGCTTGCCCTTCTGGAAAAGAAGTTTAAACTCAAAAATTTTTTTGAGAGTTTTCATAATCATCCCTGTACACCCAAGAAGCAAATCAACTGAACTCAAGATGCCTAAACGTTTTTATCAAAAGAGCATCTATCTCATTAATTTTTTACAAAAGAGATATGTCTCAAAAATGCAACTCTTCTGTTCAGCTGCAGTCGTCCAGCCAGTTCTTCTGCCGATCTCCTATTCCAACAAGACTGATGATTCATTCATTCATTCGTTCGTTCATTCATTCACTTATTCCGCCAACATGGCTGCATGCTCACTACAAAGCTCACTGTAGTCATCACTTCCTGTGCTCTGGGAATGCCGGCTCCAAACGCAAAGCCTGTGCAATTTTGGATAATGTTCTTAAACGCTCAAGTTTCAATATCCTTGTCCATAAAATACAGGTTGCTCCTTTTAAGAGCCACATCGGAGTAGCACCATCCTCCCTAGTCAGGTGCCCCCCTGGGAGGGGAGGTGCAAGAAGAGGCATATTTTGGAATTATTTAGGATATGGAATCTCAGGTAGGTTGCTCTGACCCATAACCCTTTTACTGATCCAAAGCCAGGCTATGACTCACTAAGGCACCAAAAAACAGACCTACAGACCTACAGTGTGACTGAGGGGAGGGGACACTGAGGGCATCCAGCACAGCCAGTGTCCAGGTGAGCCTTCACTCCCCTTTGGGAAGTTGAGCGTAAAGGAGGAAGAATGAGTCAGATAATGTGGGATACAAAAACCCTTTTCCCAGGTTGTCTCCCCCAAATATATGTCAGACCTAGGACACTGCTCGCAACACATGGTAAATGATTGCAGCACACCTGGAAGCAAGCTGCTCAGAAGTGATCTCCCGGAAGGCATCAGCCATCCAGAGCAACCAGACTACTGTGTGTCGGCTCACTCCCTGCTGATAAGGATAGTGGATTGCCTTCCTGAAGGAGAGCTCACAGTAAGCCAAGCCAGCTCAAGGACGACTAAGGTTAGGCTGCCATCTTGAATCCAGGATCTGCCCATCTTGTCAGATGTGCACCCCTAATCCCTCCTCTTCCTATTGCATGTACACCCCTAGATTGTTCCCCTCCCATTGCTGTACTGCCTATGGTACAACCCCTTCCTGTGACATATGTGGTTACCTGTAATCAGTGAGGCTTGCACACCCCTAAGTATACATGAGTCTTGGTCAGAAATATATTCTCTCCTCCTCTCGTCTCACACCTCCACGTGGACCACCAAGAGGGGCTGGGGTGAGCATGCTACCATGAAATGTGTCTGACTCCTTTATTTTATCTTCTCACCTACCTTCCCTATTCTCTATGACTTTACTATAATCTTTATATAGTATCGCCTTATAAATGCACCTACACTACAGAACCCCGATATTGTCAGAGGCTGGTTACTCTGACAAGGTAACTTGATAGCACCTCTCTCTCTCTCTCTCTCTCTCTCTCTCTCGCTCTCTCGCTCTCTCGCTCTCTCGCTCTCTCGCTCTCTCGCTCTCGCTCTCCCTGACACTGGGCTGATTCCTACTCATAGACAGGGTAAGATTCCCCCCTTTGTGTTTCCAAGACTGTAACTTTCTGAGAGCAAAAAGCCTACAATTCCAGGGATCTCTGCTCATCCTGTGTGTTATGAGTGAGTAGAGAGTGGAGTTTGTCACTCTTGGGCTATTGCTATCGTCATACTTTCAAAGGAAAGCGTAGTTGTTATAAATCTGACCTGATAACGGTCTTGAGTTAAAAAAAACAACATCAAACTCACTGCCAACGGATCGGTGCTGACTCATCGTGACCCGCTGTGGGTTTACTGCTACGGGAGTAGAAAGCCCAGGCCTTCTCCTGCAGAGTTGCTGGTGATTTCAAACTGCCGACCATGTGGCTCGCAGCCCAATGCGCAACCACTACACCACGAGGGCTCCACCAGGTCTTGGGTTAGGTCAGCTCAGGTCATTTTAAACATCTTTTTGTGCTACTGGAATGACCTTTCCCTGTGAATGTCTACTCATTTTTCACACTTATTTCCTATATGACGTTTTTCGTTAGCTATAGCACTTTATAGCATGTATCTATTTTAATTTTTTCATGTTAAACACTCTATTTTAATAGCATGCATTTTCAAAGGTCTAGTTTCTTTGTTGCTCCACTGGGGCAAACAATGAAGCACTCCACTATTAACAGAAAGGTTGATGGTTCAAACCTATCCAGAAGCACCTCAGAAGACAGCCTGGTGAGCTGCTTCGGAAAGAGCCCCAGTCGGGAAACCGGTGGAGCAGGTCCCCTCTGCACACACGGGCTGTGCCAGTCAGCATCCGAGTGGGGACTAACAACAACAGCAGCTGGGGTACCCTGTAAGCTCCGGGAAAGGAGCTCTGATGGAGCAAAGCTTCAGCACTCTGCTGCTAACTAAAGATGGAGGTGCCAACCGACCCAGCTGCTCCACAAGAGAAAAACCTGGCAATCTTGCATCCCTGGAGATGTCAACCCAGTAAACCCTGTGGGTCACAAGGGGGTTGATAAGTCGAAAATTCAGGACAGCGCCCACTACGTGGCACATTGTAGGTGCTCAAAACATAAAACAAAACAAACAAATGAACAAGCAGGTGCTGTCTGAGAACTGAAAAAGTGGACCATTCACCCGTGGGGGGTGGGAGTGTAAGATGGGGCAGCCACTGTGGAAAACCTGGTGCCAGTACCTCAAAAGTTAAATCTGACCCAGCAATACACTCCGAAACAAGAACACTGGGGCTTGGACAACAAATGGCCCAGGTGCCCACTTAATTGTGATATGTAGGTATGTTACACAAATAATTTTCACTTTAGATATATTTTTCGCAAACCGCGTAATCCCCTTGTGTTAGTTTGCTGTGCATGCTGTATGTGTTATATGCAAAAGAAACACAGTACATAATATAAGGGCAAGTGGAAAAGTTTTGCTGCACAATCATAAGACCACTTATGAAGCAAAAGTATCAAAATTGGTAACAATGGAATCCTGAAGTATCCTCCAGCTTGGTCTACCTCCTGCTGAAGGTGATGTGTATCTCGCTACTCCTTACTTGAAGCCTCCTGTACACAAAACTGCAAGGTAGGCACTGCTGAGAGATTCACGTCTCTGCTTTTCAATGGCCTTTGAGTTTGGAGAACAACAGTAAATCTGAAGGAGTAAAATCCGTGTTGTAGGTGGATGGGGTAGGGCTCCTAATGAAATCCTCATCGACAGCCCTTGGGTCGCTCAGAGAATGAGCAGGTGCATTGTTGTGACGAGGAAGAAAAAACACACACCGTGGTGCCACTTCTCTGCCCTTGGTCTCTCCAATGCAGTTTTCAATCACCTTAAATTGTCTTTCTTGCAGTATTCATGACCCTCCTGTGTTCTTCAGGAACTTCTATAAAGAATACCCCTAGAACCCCCCAAATCATCACCATCGCCTTGTGAGCTGACCGCTCTGTCTTGTACTGAACTGGCCCAACAGGTCACCCCAGAAGCCACTGCTTGGATTGGATCTATTTTTTCCTTCATTTTTTAAGTGTTGTTGGCATATTTCACATATCCTACAATTTAATAGTTCAGTCCTATTAAGAGTTGTATAATCATCACCCCAGTCAATTTTAGAACATGTTCTTTTTTCTTGTACTCATTGTTATTAGCTCCTCATTTCTCCCTAACTTCCCCCTGCCAAACCCCCAAGAATCCATTAATCCACTTACTGTCTCCATAGATGCACCTAGCCTGGATTTTATACGTAGAAAAAACATTACCACTGCCACCCCCCCAAAAAAAAACAGTAACAAAGTAAAATAGAGAGAAACCTCAATTGAATAGAGACCAGAAAATATTAAAATCTAAAACAAATTGAAGTAGGCCAAAAGGGAAATTATGTACCGTAATTACTTGGCAATGCTTTCTGTCTGATAACAAGGCTATTCACATCCCTGCACGGTGATCAGAAGGGATTCACTGGATTGGGGGCGTGTACTGTCATCCATAGACCTCTGCAAACCAAGGGTTCACAATTTAAACTCTGTTAACATTCCCTCCTTTGGATTTGAATTTTATGATTTACAACCCTCGAATCACATAGACTGGCGGGCTTCTTCCGTGTGGACTTAGTTGATGGTTCACTTAGATGGCTGCTTGTTTGAAGACCCCAGACACTTCACTCCAACAGCTGGGCACAATCAAATTTCTTCACCACACTTTGCTATAGCACCCATATCTTCAGTGAGCTCTTTATGAGGGCAGGCATCAAGCTGGGCCATATCATAAGAGCTCATTGTTCTTAGAGTCCTTAGACTTCTTCTTGCTTACTATTGACATGTGTCATCATCAGAAGGACACGTGATGGGTAAAGCAGAAGATTAGGGAAAATGAGGGAAACCCTCAGGGGCTGGACTGGCACAGGGGCTGCACCATGGGCTCAAAGGTACACAGATCAGTGAGGATGGCCTAGGGGCAAGCAAAGTTTCATTCTGTGAAACCTAAAAACAACCAACAGCAATACATCTTCTAAGAAGGGATTCTCACCATCACTATCTCATGAACCCATATTAATATGCAAAAGACTACAAACACTTGTGGAATTAAGCAATACTTTTAGAGAGTGTTGAACAACTAGAAAAGAATGATCAAAACTTACTTTTTCGGGAAAAGGGGAAATTCTTTATTCTGGACCACTTATATATACAGAAGGCAGAAAGTATCGAACAATATTATTATCACACGCAAATAAAATTTTGCTGAAGATCATTCAACAACAGTTGCAGCAGTCCATTGACTAGGAGCTGCCGGAAACTCAAGCCAGATTCAGAAGCATATGTGGAACACAACAAAATATCACTGCTGGTGTCAGATAGATTTTGGCTTAAAGCAAAGAACACCAGAAAAGTGTTTACTTATGTTTTCTTGATTATGCAGAGGCAGTCAACTCTGTGGATCACAACAGACTATGGATAACGTTAAGAAGAATGAAAATTCCAGAACACTTCATTGTGCTCATGAGGAATCTCTACCTGGATCGAGAGACAGACATTCTATCCAAACAAGGGCACGCTGCATGGTTTAAAACCAGGAAGGCGGCAACGGGGTTGTATCCTCTCACCATACACGGTCAATAAGCATGCTGATCAAACAATCCAAGAAACGGGACTCTCTGAAGAAGACCTGGGCCTTGGGATTGGAGGGAGTCTTATGAAGAATTTGCCACAAACAGAGGACACAAGCTTGCTTACTGAACATGAGGAGGACTTGCAGCGTTTGTTGAGGAAGATCAAAAACTGTAGCTTTTAATATGGAATACAACACAATAGCTAACATCATGATAAACGGAGGAAGACTGAAGTTGTCAAGGATTTTGTCTTGCTTGCATCCAGAGCCCATGTTCAAGAAAGCATCAGTCAAGAAGCCAAACGATGCAGCGCATTGTAGAAACCTGTGGAAGAGCACCTTTAAGTTTAAAGAGTTAGGGTGTCTCTCTGAGGATGAAGGTATTTTCCTTTTTTGTTGTTGTTTTATTTTTTAATCGTTTTATTAGGGGCTCATACAACTCTTATCACAATCCATACATACATCAGTTGTGTAAAGCACCTTTGTACATTCATTACCCTCATCATTCTTGAAACATCTGCTCTCCACCTAAGCTCCTGGCATCGGCTCCTC
>NW_022103915.1:96741451-96743775 GCF_000313985.2 Echinops telfairi
GCTATATCTTTTGATAGCCGGGCACCATCAGCTTTCTTCACCACATTTGCTTATGGATGAAGGTCTTTTCCATCACCTCACATGCAGGCGAAAGTTGGGTACTGAATAAGGAAGACTGGAAAAGAAACCATGCATCTGGCCTGTGGTGCTACTGAAGAGTACTGAGAACACTGGTACGAGAACAAACAAACCCGTCTTAGAAGAAGCACAACCAGCATGCTCCTTCGAAGCAAGGCTGGTGAGACTCGGTCTCACGTACTTTGGAGATGTTATCGGGAGAGAAGAGTCCCTGGATAAGGACTGCATGCGTGGTCAAGAACGGGGCAGTGTGAAAAGAGAAGACCCTTGATGACATGCACTGACCCAGTGGCTGCAACAAAGAGTCCCTTGGGCATTGCTGAGTCTCCATCTCGACACACCCTCTAAAGAAGGGGAGCACCCCACACGAGGCCCAAATGTCAACCTCTGCCACTTCCATTCTGACATGGATAGGCGGTCTAATACCTCACTTGCCCCAAAGTCTTGAACTCTTCTTGAGAACAACCCTTCAGGCACAGTTTATTACATTGAGAACTCCTTAAAGATTGGCTTTCTCCTCTTCCCTGTCAAAGAGAATTCCTTTAAGAGCAGCGCTCTGAGAACCAACACAATCTTGTCCTGCCCAGAATCCTATAAACAATTAGACGTTGCATTAATTTTTTTCAAAATATTTTTTTCTCAAGCGTTGTTCTGAAAAGTCAGCTTTGGAAGGCTGAACGTTTTATAAAGTCTAAACAAAAGCATTGCTAAATTATTGCAAAGTGGGGCTGTCGGTAAGAGAAAGTACCAGAGCCAAATCCGCTCCCTCGGACTTGGGCTTCGCACTTGGCTGGCCCCTCTTCCCACGGACCTCACACAGCTGCAGGGCCAAATGCGTCTGGCGCATCCTGCGAACAACCATCAGCCAGATGCTCAGAACCACGGCCATGTGCACCGCACGGGGATCCCCCGCAGCTGCAGCAGTAATAATTAGCACCGGCTATGTCCTCCTTGTCAACAGTGATGGAACCCCTTCTTCAGCAAGGGTTGTAGCTGGTATAATCGTTTTCCAGTTCTCAGGTCTTTTCAGGGGAGTGCTGCATATCACATGCTTGCAGCTGGGTGAAACGTTTGAGAATTGGCAAGGTGGCTAAAACCAAGATTAGATTCTCCTGCGGTCCAATCTGATGAAGAACATAAGAGACAGATGCTGCGGGGAAAACAGAGAAGCCAGTTCTGTGACTGCTGACATGCTACCAGGGATAAATTGGAGCAGCTCAGCACCAAATGCATTTTCCTGGCGAATACGTGGCAAAACTTTCACACTCAAACAGAAAATGAGACTGAGTCAAGAAGTATTGCCACTAGGGTTCCAGCTCACATATGCCTGGGTTTATAGAAGACAAACTATGTCTCTGTGATCAGTGGAGTTCTCTCAAGAATACATTCGTCTTGGTCTCGTTAGGATGCCTTGAAAACAATGTGCAATCCAAGCAGTGGCTTTGAAGGGGCTCTGCTGAGCCAATTAAATTCAATGCACAGAGGCCAGTTCAGGATATGGAGACTGTTAGTGGAGATTATTAAGGAGCAATCAGATAGATTTTCTCAAAAGACACAGGGTGATCACAGAGGTTTAGGAGGAAGCTGTCTGAAGAACACTGAAAACTGCATCAGCTGGGAAAGCTATACCAAGGAAATTTCTTCCATCCTAATGGGTACCTGCTCATTCATTCTCTGAGGGCAACAACATTGTCTTATAAGAGCTTCACTGGGAAATCTACCTCCATCCACCCTACAGTCTTGATCTGTCCCCTAAAACTGCTTTTTGCTTGAGAAACTCAATGAGCATATAGAAGGACCAGAATTTGAGTCCCTAGAAGATGTCAAAACTGCTGCTGTACCTGTTGTAAACCAAAGAACACAGAATTCTTCCAGGAAGAGTTAGAGAAAAGGAAACATTGCCTTTAGATGCTTATAGACCTAGGTGGAGGATAGGTTAAGAAAAAAAAAGCTTTGCACATTGATATTTTTGTTTAATAAGAGATGCTGTGATTTTATAGCAAAAAATTTTACTTCACATTAGATGGATTTATGTCATTTAGAAAATACAGAATTTCATGTATGAACATAATTCTACCAACTCTGGTAGTCTTCATTACACATTTAAAGACGTATTTGACTAAGATTTAGCCAAAGTAAGGAGCTCTGGTGAGTTATATGTTGGGTTGCCAACAGCAGGTCAGCAGTTTGAAACCACCAGCTGCTCTATGGGACAAAAACATGGGAATTCCAGAACACCTCACTGT
>NW_022103915.1:96745134-96746751 GCF_000313985.2 Echinops telfairi
TACAAGACTGCTTGATGTGTTGGAACTATGGAAACATATGCTATCTGTATTACACCCCACTAAGATTTTTGAAAAAATAAAATCATCAAGAAGTAAGAAATTTGGTTTTTCAAAATTTCAAATCCAAATTCAGTCCAGAAGTTCACGCAATGCTTATCATAAGAGAAACCTTGTCTAAGTGCAGAGGAGGGCGCAATAACCTGTTACAGGGTCAGCCAGAAAGAGTAAATCAAGACGTCTTCCTACATAAACCCATTGCAGACCAAGGAACTCTAGTTTTCAACTTTGAGAAAAGTTCAGACAAAAATCAAGGACAAGACGGTACAATTTACAAAAGAGTGACTTCTTACACATCACATGCGCTGACCATGTTAAAAACAAATATGATGACAAGAAAACATTTGCAAATAAGAAATGATATGTCTACTCTATTGTAATAACCTTAAGCAAGATTTTTTTTTTTTATACTCCGTTCTTCTGCAACTTGTGTTCTAAGAGGAAAACTGACACATCTTTAACTCAGTAGAGAACTTCCTGTGTTTGGAAAGGCTTAAATAATGTCTATAAAATAGCAAATAAACTTTTACTGCACTACATCAAATGATACAGTTCCAAATTCCAATCCTTTCCTTGATTCCTGAAGGAAACATTAGGTGAGCACCCATGGTGTGCCATCACCGCGCAAACCCTGCAGGGCACAGGAATGAAGACAGCCGAAGCCTCCCCTCCGATCTAAAGTCAACCACACCAGAGGCAGCAGACCCCAGCTGACGTGCGATGTCTAAGAGGACAAAAACTTCCAGAAGCCACGAATTGTCACTCAAAAGGAAGTTACTAAGGAAAGTGATAAATGCACAGATAGGGGAAAAAATTAACAACAATAAAAAATTTTCAAATTATAATTTTGGCCATTCACTTGGGAACAGTTTATTTAGTAAATCCAGTGATGGAGTATTATACAATAGTGTTAATTAATTTAGCAAAAGAGCATTTACTAAATGATTTTGACAAAAAACAGAACGCATATGTATTTGCTTACTAAATACTTTTGACATAAAACAGAAGAGATATGTATTTCCCCTACTTGAGTCAGAATTGACTCTCACAGTGAGTGAGTGACTTAATATTGAAGCCACGTTCCAGTTGAAAATGAACAATCTATTGACATTCGTTATCTGGTCAGAATTGTAGGCTATGGAATATGAAAGACCAATGTAAATTACCCAACATTATACTAGAAAATGTTTTTGCTCTTTCGGTTCAAGCAGACATGTTAATCAATATAAATTATGCAACTAAACAAGCCTTCTTAAGTTCTCTATAATTATTAGATAATAATGTTCTGTTAAAGTAAGATTTTAAAGTTAGATGTAGGGATACTTAGCCAATCCCAAATAATCTAATTCCAGAATCATAACTGCATTTGACTGATTTCCTATTCAAAAATTACATTGAAAGTCAATAGATTTCTAAAAATGTTCAACAACAACAAAATTTAAGTCAAACCTACAACCCAACAATTCCACCCCTAGGTATATACTCAAGAAAATTAGAAACATGCCCACTTAAACACTTGTAGACAATGTTCATTGCAGCTTTATTTACAATAGTCTCCCC
>NW_022103915.1:96751947-96756633 GCF_000313985.2 Echinops telfairi
CCCCAGTAAAATAATTGATTAAAAAATGTAGAAATTATAAACAGTATCATTAATAACAATGCAAGTGAAATTTCACTGAAGATAATTCAAAAACAATTGCAGGCATGCATTGAGAGGGAATTGCAAAAATTCAAGCCAGGTTCAGAAGAGGATGTTCAACAAGGGAGATCATTGCTTATGTCACGTAGATCTTGGCCGGAAGCAGAGAATGCCAAAGAGAATTGGATTGGTGTTTTATTGACAATGAAAAGGCACTTATTTGTGTGGATCATCAACAATTATGGATAACATTGAGAAGAATAAGAATTCTAGAAACTTAGCTGTGCTCCTGTGGAACCTATACATGGGCCAAGGGCAGTCTTTGGACCAGAGCAAGGGAATATTGTATGGCCTCAAATAAGGAAAGGTGTGCATCAGAGTTACATCTTTTCACCATAGTGATTCAGTCTGTCCCCTGAGCAAATAATGTGAGAAGCCAAACTCTATGTAGAAGAACTTGGCATCAGGATTGGAAGAAGGGTTATGAACAGCCTGTGATCTGCAGATGACACAGCCGCGCTTGCTGAAAGTGAGGTGGACACGAAGCAGTCCTTGATAACGATCAAGGACCGAAACCTTCAGAATGAATTCTAACTCAATGTAAAGAAAACCAAAACCCTCACAACAGGTAACATCGTGACAGACAAAGAAAAGATTGAAATTGTCAATGACTTCATTTTACCTAAATCCATAATCACAGCGCATAAAGCAGCGGTCAACAAACCCAAAGCCGTGGAGCAAATCTGCTGCACGAGGCCCCGTTCCAGTGCTCGATCTAAAGCAGAGACGTCAGTTTGGAGACTAAGATGTGTCTAACTCAAACCATGGTAGTTTCAATGGCCTCAGATCCATGGGGATGCTGGACAATGAATAAGGGAGAGTAAAGGAGACTTTATGCCCGTCAAAGAATATTAGAACTCCCTTTGACCACCATACCCAAAAAAGAACCAAAACTCACTGCCATGCAGTCGATGATGACGCATAGTGGCCCTATAGAACAGGGTAGAACTGCTCCTGTAGTTTCCATGAAAGTTAGCTGCTTACAGAGTAGAAAGCTCCATCTTTCTCCTGCGGAGTACCTGGTGGTGTCGAACTGCTGACCTGTGGATAGCAGCCAAATTCATAACTACTATACTACCAAGATGCCTTCAAAGTACCACTGACCACCAGAAAATCTGTCTTGGAAAAAATACGGCTAGAATGTTCCTTAAAAGTGAAAGTGGTTAGACTCCGTCTCCCATTCTTTGGACATGTTCTCAGGAAAGATCAGTCCTTGAAAAGAACATCACGCTTGTTAAAGAAGAAAAGAGACTTCCGGTGAAATGGGCTGGTGCAACAGCTACAACAATGGATTCAAACATAACAATTGTGAAGATGATGCAGGGTCGGTCAGTGTTCGGTTCTGCTGTACCTCGGGCAGCAATGGGTTGGAACTGACTCAACAGCAGCTAACAAGAACCTACGCAGCACCCCAGCAACTATACCCCAGAATCTATACCCACTTGTGGGAAAACAGAGGGGGGAAACGGGCAAGCCCTAACGTATTGCGCGGGCAAGAATCACCAGCCTTCCCAGCAATCACAAAAGGGAAGGAAGAAGAAGGAGCCTATATTTCTGCCTGAAAACATAATAGCCACCAAAAACCAGAATGCTGCTCTCCTCAGTTTGAACCAATCAATTGGCAACCCCCTTTACCTGGGGAGATGCAGGAGGAGGATGAAAAGGGGGACATGTCCTTGAGATGCACTCCTGTGCCGGACCGTGGGGACAGAAGAACAAGGTACAGTAAGCACTCAGCAAATGCAAGCATGGGGTTTGCGCTGACCTTTGTGATCGTCAGCAAGAAATGCTAGTTGAGTTGAATCATCATATAAAATTTATATTCTAAATCAAGAGAGAGCAGCAGCATCTGGGCATGCCTTTAAATTATGGTGTGGTCAAGGAATAGTAAAAGTACCATTTTTGTATGTATAGACTGTGATAAGAGCTATAGGAGCCCCCAATAAAATGATATTTTTTTATAGTTCCATTTGTATCAGTAAAATAGTTTCAAGTGACTGTAAACCAGAAGATGGATTTCTTGATTACGAATCTTAGGATCAATTTTCTTCTAGCAGAAAGTTACTTGAGCAGGTTCCCATAAAATTCATGCACTACGTAGAGTAAGTATAAAATGGGTCATAAAAGCCTTTGAAAGCCCAGATGATTTATTTTACTGTGACAAAAATATATATTTGGAATAAGCAAAATGAACATTGGAAGCTTAGATAAAATTTTAATATCTCTATCTCAGAACACAGTTACCTAGTGCTGCTATCACAAAAACACCACACCTGGTGGCACTGAAGCACAGGAATGTCTGTTTTCTCACAGGTCTCGGGTCAGGGTCTCAGCCAGGTCGCCATCCTCACTCCTAGTTAGTGGGGTCTGCAGGTGATCTTGGTTGTTCTTTGGGGCCCTTTGGAAGGGTCCTCACTCGTTATCCATCTTTCCTCTGGTAGGGCCCTCTGTCTGTCCTGCTTGTTCTATCACTCAGCTGTGATTCCGTCTAGATTACTACCCGGGTCTTGTATAGCTTCATTAGCATGACAAAAGAAACCCTTTATTTCCAAATGCGGTCCTATTTACAGGGACAGGGGTTAGGATTTCAACATCTATTTGGGGGGAGGCGCAATTCAACCTATAACATTCTGCATCCTAAATCTTAGTGGATTGTACCCATGTGAAGCAGATACCTTAATGCAAAAGCAATAATTGAGAAAATGGATCATTTGGAAACCGATTATCTTCTCCAGTAGATAAACATACTCAATTGGTGATATGCAAACTCAAAAAAGAAAAGAAAAAGAAAAAAACCAACACTTTGCTACCATTATAGTGACCTTACGGGACAGGGTAAAACTGCCCACATGAGTTTGAAGTGCTGACCTGGTAGGATAGCCCAACTCCTAACCCACTACCCCACCAGGATTCCTGGTATGCAAACTTGGGACTGACAAAGACCAGGGAGTTAAACAAGCCCCTTGGAATTCATTCTCCCGAGTATGTTCTCAACAAATTCTCATTTAGCCTATAGAACAGCAATGCTCTTCCATCTTCTGCTTATTGAGGCATTATCTAATTGATGAGTTGCCTTCCTTCACATAATAGGTCTGGATAAATCATTTATTGGGAAACTGAGTATTGGTGACAAATTTTGACTCCTCTGACCACTGCCCCACCCCCTAAGCTAATACAGAATTTTCCCTATTAAATTAATCCAGATTCTGTACTTGAATCATCTTTCATGCTAGGATCTAGTCACATGATCATTCTGAGAACATTCTGAACAATATAAATATTAGAACGTAATTCCAAATGGATTTGGCTCATTTATCTTAAGCTCCAAGATTGTCATTTTTTTTTCCTGGAAGACCTTCGTGAAAATGAGTTTTGTCCAAATTGCTAAAACTGTGACAATCTAAACTGAAAACACTATGGTTTTGTTAAAGATGCCAGCACTGATGTATTACCTATTCTTTCCCCCAGCACATGCCAGGGGGAAAATTCCCTCTGTAGGAGATATAAACTCCTAACCACAAAATTAATATTTGGGTTATATCAGGTAAAGTTCTGTCCAGCTGGAAATCAGTCTCTCTTTTTCCACAAAGATTGCCTGGTTTCAACATGACTTCAGGAAATAAAACTATGATTTAATCAGCCATTCAGGAGTCTGCCTTCTACATTCCGTTAACACCTTTGAGTACAACCTAAACATTGTAAAGTGATATTCTTGGATGGGCCAGCGGAGAACTAGCAGCATATAACCATGTCTCTGAAAAATAAGTAGATCACCCATGAAGGGTACGAGAACCCAAATGAGTGAGTCAGAGGATTAACTGAACAGCAGGGTAGTATCCAATGTTCCGAAATACAGTTAACGATAACATTAAAAAGACATTTTATTTGATCGTCTGCTTACTTCTGGCTAGAGCAGGCATGAAGGGAAGAACTGCCGGGATGAGATAAAGATCATTCGTGGTACAAGTGCACCAAAGCCAAAGCCTTGTGCAGGTGGTGTTATGTTGTCATATTGAAAAAGTTACGGTGCCTGTTAGGAGTCTAGATACACATTACATAGAGCAAAGCTACTCAAGCCTAAAACATTTTCAATCAGTAATAAAAACTTTAGAAAACCTCTCACCTAAAAGCATCCTTTAGGAAAATGAACCATCATGAAGGTTCCGTTTTGTGTGTAAACACTGAACTGTAAGAAGTCGTGAGGTCTCAGCTATCCGGCAAGTGAAAAATATTTCGTCACATCCCCTCTGCCTCTTTTCTCAATTAACTTCTACAGGACTCTGCACGGAGGTCGACCGGCAAGTCTTTCTTTCCCAGCAGAGCGGCTGAGGGTCTCGAACCTGCCAACCTTTCCACCACCTCTGGAGCACTCGGCTGTTCCCTGCCAGGGCTCCTTCAGGAAAGCATATGAAGCAAGAAGCGGCGAGGGCCTCTCCTCCCTGCTACACTGCACAGCCCCAAACAGACGGACAAACAAGCCATTGCGATAGAGTCGCTCCTGACTCATGCTCTCACTCAGTACTCTCAAGGCTTTCCTACAGACAACAGACCCTACAGACAACAGAACAAAGCACTGCCAATCCTGTG
>NW_022103915.1:96757363-96760830 GCF_000313985.2 Echinops telfairi
AAAAAGTCCACTGATTGGTAATAAAATATAAGTGTGGACCCTATTAAATAGTAGTGAGTAAAGTTGAACAACTGTCTGCTAATTGTAAATTTTTTTAAAAAGAGACTATAAACCAAAACATAGAGAAAGGACTACTCTCTCTTCTCCTCTGGACATTTCCCACTGGCAAGAAACTTATCCAGCAAAAATACAAAATGGCACATTTAAAGTATAACCTTAGAAAACACTCTTGCTAAACTCCAGCAAGTTCTCTTATTCAAAATGTTTTGTTTTGTTTTGTTTTGATCAAATGACTTCTACCCAGAACTTGAAGGATTCCTATGCAGCAAAAATCCCTCCTAGGTCTGTACTGTGGTTTTCAGATCCTCTAAACAGTGTCTATGATTGACTGATGTAATCCACCTCTTTTCCTTGCACAAAGCAACCAGAGCACATAACTATACATTACTTACACTTGTGCTTCATGTTTCCAAGCAATCTGTAGATCTACTGACACACAGAATTTCTAAATACACCACAGTGAATTGATGTCACAAGTTTACTCCTCAGGAAATATAATTAAAAAAAGAAACACAGACAGACTGCTATCCAACTCACAGTGACCCTATGGGAGAGACTGGAACTACTCCCTACGGGGTTCTGAGGCTGCAGACTTTTATGGAGGCAGCCTGCCTCATCATTCTCCCATGTCGCACCTGGGGTTCAGGAAACACCAACCTTTCAGTTCAATGCCCAATACTTAACTCAGGATTCCTGATGGAATACAATACATATATGCAAATATGTAAATGTCTACTTACATAGATACAAATTCTACGTATACATACATACATATATTTATGTATCCCAACTCCGATTTTAAGGTATGTCCAATTGAATGCTCAATCCAAATTAATTCTGATGTGACATAAAAGGATAGTGAAAACTCACACTTCCGTTTCTACGGTAGCGGCAGTTATATTTAATTCAATACAATAGAAACTACTTAGCATACTCGTACTACATCCTTATGAGGTCAGGAATGAAAATAGGCTAAACCCTATTTATTTAAGGTAACTTGGGCAAAAGTAATCATGTGTGATGTAATGAGTATAACTAGATATGAAGCAAAAGGGATTGCAGAATTATTTCAAGGAGAAATGAAGAGAGCGTCATCAAAGATCTCCAAGGGATATGGGATTTTTTGTTGCTGTTTTGTTTTGTTTTAATGTTTCTTAAAGTATCGCTGTTACCTGATATTCTATTTGAGCCAACTCTACTGGCAAGCAGGGAACCACGCAGGGGTGGGTATTGTGCAGTGGAATGCAACAAAGCAGTGTTCACAGGTGTCCGCCATTCCTCTCACTGATATGGAATCCATTCCGAATGGCATCTACGCGCTTTTGGAAAGACTGAAGGGTCATTAAAATAAAGAATTGCAAAGAGCAGTGCAGCCCTTGGAAATAGCATTCAAGGCATGGTGGGCAGCCCTGCAGAACTCGGAGGGTTCTTTGGTATTGCTCAAATTAAGTTAGTCCTCAAAAACGGTAAGTTCTCAGCAATAACAATTTCATCTGGTGAAAAGCAGGCTAATGGAGTGATGTGTCAGTTTAAAAAGCAAGACATGTCAATCTGCAAATGTCTTTATGCTCCAAAAGAATGAGAATTAAGAAATCTGTTATCATTTTATGTAATGTTATCCAAATAGGCACAATTGGGGGAATTTTTAAGCAAATGTTTTATTCCCTCCGATGCATATAAAATTGCACAAGCATCCACCTACTCATTAGATTATTTGCAGCCAATCAGAACCTCAGTCCTGGACAAACCAGACATGGCCTATAAACAAAAGTTGAATACCCATAGAGAGAGGGGAAGAAATCACACACGCAGGACTTATTTTATTTGAGATTCTTGATTGCCTCCTTCAGTGGGCACTCAAAGCTGCCCAGAAATCCTGCTGTAGTTCTCCCCTGTGTGCGTTCCTATCTTGGACAACTACAAACATTCGAGACCTGCTCTATCTCCACATTGAGCTACTGTGGGGTAAGTGTTGGCTGCTAGCTGCGAGGTGGGTGGTTCATACCCACCACCAGCTCCTCAGGAGAAAGATGAGGCTATCTGCTTCCATAATGGGGGGAAACATTTTTTTAAAACAATTTAAAGCCTCAGAAATATAGAGGGGCTCTATATTTCATGATTTGACGACTCAACACCAGGGGGCTGCTTCTCTCCCGAATTCACCCCACCATGTACCTATCTCCAGCCGCAATCTCAGCAGACGGCCTCGCTTCGTTGGGAAACGGAAGACGCCTACAGATAGAAGCTCCATCAAGTTCCCAGCCTCAAGTCCACAAGCACTTGCATCACGTGCTATTCGTCCTTTCTTTCTTCTTCTCTGTCCTTCCGTCAAGGCGAAGGTGGTTTTGACCCTCCTCAAAACATAAAGGACCTCTCCTCCAAGGGGAAGAGAGATTGAAGGTGAGCCCCCTCATCTCCATCTTTAAAAAGACTACCTTTTATTTTAATGTAGTCATTTCTTCCCATGAAGGGAAAAATAAAACCGGTATGAGAACAGAGGCATTACTTTATTCACACTAGGTCTCCAACATGTAAACAGGTGCCCATGTGTACGTGTGCAAAAAATGTCTTGAAGGTTTAGAAAATGGATTGCCCATGAAGCCTTCCCCTTCTCCAATCACCCCCACATCAGCACCATCAACCCTCAAGGCTCCAACTGCATTCTGGGAGGATTCTTGCAACACCCTTTGCACTGCATACACAGGGTCTCAGGGACTTTTTACTGCATACCTATTCTATACAATATTCTACAGCCTGGTGCTACAGTGAGTGAGCGGTGGACTCAGTGCAGAGTCTGCAGTTGGAAACCACTAGTCATGCTCTGTGGCACAGAGATGGGCCTTCCTCTCCAGTAACCAGGGGCCGACTCAGAAACCCATCAGAGCAGGCCTGCCCTGTCTGATAGGGTCACTGTAAGTTAGAAGAAATGTGGTGACAGTGCATTGTGAAATATTCTGCTTCTACAAAACGAGGTGCAGTGCTGAAGAAGAGAAACCACACCTATTTCCCTCATAGTAGACAAAGGTTTCTTCCGTTGAAATGAGAAAGGCCAAAGTACTTTATGAATTATCTTCCAATCATTCTCCAGTTTTCTCACAATAAAGTTTCACTGTCTTTAATGAATACCCACTGCTGTCGAGTTGATGCTGACTCCACAGAGAACAGACGGTCCCATCGGGTTTCCGAGGCTGTAATTTGCAGGCGCAGACTGACACATCTTCTTCCCCTGCAGTGGATGGTAGGCTAGAACCACTGACTTTTCTGAACAGAGCACTTAACCACTGAGCCAAAAAAGCTCAAACCCAAACTCACTGCCACAGCCACCCTTTCCGTCAGGGTAGAACTGCCCCTGTGAGCAGACAAGGCTGAAATGCGTGGTAGGAGAAGCAGCCTCGCCTTTCCCCACC
>NW_022103915.1:96761952-96763059 GCF_000313985.2 Echinops telfairi
TAAGAGAGTCCACAGACTGGGAAAACATCTTTAGCAATGACACATCAGACAAAGACCTTATTACTAAAATCTACAATACTCCGATAGCTTCCAAAAACAAAAAAACTAATTGCCCACTGAGGAGGTGGGAAGAGGACCTGAACAGAAGTGTCAGAGGGTCAGATCAGAATGGCCAATAAACATATGAGAAAATGTTCCCGATCTTTAGCCATAAGAGAAATGCAAGTTAAAACAACAATGAGATACCACCTAACATCCTCAAAGATAGCCCAATTCAAAAAATCAGAAAGCAACAAGTGTTGGAGGGGCTGTGGGGAGACAGAAATTCTCATCCAATGCTGGTGGACCTGTAGGTATGTACAGCTGCTATGAAATCAATCTGGCGATATCTAAAACAGATGAAAATAGAGCTATCATATGACCCAGCAATTCCCCTACGGGGCATATACCCAGAAGAGGCAAGAAACAAACCAAGGTCAGACATCTGTGCTCCAATGTTCATTGCAGGACAGTTCACAATTGCAAGGAGTTGGAAACAACCCAAATTTCCATCAGCGGATGAATGGATTAAAGAACTGTGGTACATACATACAATGGAGGACTACACATCGCTACAAAGCAGTGATAAACGTATAAAGCACATTGCAGCATGGGAAGAACTGGAGGAAATTATGCTAAGCAAAGTAAGCCAAGCACAAAAGGTCAAGTACAACATAAGTCCACTGAGGTAAGCTTAAAAAAACAAAATGCAAATGGGGCATAGGGAAAAAGCTACAGTATACAAACATTCCTGGAAAGAGGCCCAGGTAGTATGGCAGAAGCCAGACCAAATCCAGGGATACATAGTAGCCAGCTAAAAAAGGAGGGGGAGGGTAAGGAAAACAAGGGTAGTGGGAAACCAGGGCATTAAGGGAAAGAGAGACCAGACTTCAAGCCGGTGCTCCAAGATGTGAATGCAACATGCAGGCATGGATTAGGGAACCATTGAAGAGATCTGAGGGGCTGGCCTCAATCTCAACCACGTGGACACCTGTCCTTCCCCACAGAAGAATTTATTTCAGAGGACGGCACTGAATCTGCAGCTCAGGGAGAGGGACATGTCTGATC
>NW_022103915.1:96764823-96766705 GCF_000313985.2 Echinops telfairi
AATGAGGAGCTGATACCAAGGGCTCAAGCAGAAAGCAAATGTTTTGAGAATGATGATGGCAACAAATGTACAAATGTGCTTGACACAATGGATGTGTGTATGGATTGTGATAAGAGTTGTATGAGCCCCCAAAAAAATGATTACAAAAAAAAGAAGCCCTGTTAAAAAAAAAGTTCCCTCCAAATGATAGACAAAGGTCATGGCAAAGTTCATTGCCTACTTTTTATTTCATTGCCACCAAAAGTGCTTTCCTGTTCCACAAATCGTGGAACTCCTACATTTCAACTTTTTTAATATTAAGAAGGTGGTGAATAACTTTACTGATGAAGACAGAGTAACTTTTTCATTAATTAATAGCACTAAATAAGATGCAGAGAAGTGAGATAAAAGTATTAACAAGAGAAAACAAGACTTTTCTCCAAATCTTACCAAACAGAAGTAAACGATGACACTACTAAAATAAATAAATAATTACCCTCAGAACACAACAGCTGCTTTTTGGTGTGGATTTTTACAAGATAATGTTTATACAAGAAAGACATCTAATTTCTCTTTTTTCTTAAATTCCTATGCTTCCCAAGAGAGCCCAAATGTGGAAAAGGATGCACTTAGAAAAAATATTACATATTCATTAATACCAGTACACTTAAAAATCAACTAAAATATCAGCAACTTGGACCTTTGCTCTAATCATGAAGGACAGTGAAACAAGATGATAATCTCCACATTAGTAGACCTTGTCAACAATGGACCCAGGTACCCTCAAAGTGAAAATGCAGAGCTTAAATGCAATAATAAATCTCTATATATATGACTAAAAGATCTAGCAAGCCCAGTTCCTGGGCTGAATGACAAGGCCAAGACTTGGAAAGGAATATAAATCCATAATTTACAAAAAGAATCAAATATGATTTAAAAATATCAGAAATGGTTCCTAATAAAGTTACTCTCGTCATGATTTTCATATTGCTGATTGCCTGTGTGGTCCGTTAGGCCTGGTATTCGTACGTGGAACTATTGGAACCACTGGGACATCAGAGGCAATCAGTGAACCACCGCTGTTAGCATGGTCTGGAAGAGAAAACAGATGTTCACATGGGAAGCCGTAGAAAGTAAATCACGTCAAAATAAGGCAAAGACAAAATGACAAACAATGCTACCAAAATGAGTGAAGCAGAGCAGTTAATTCCACAAATTCTTCTTCCAGTTAAAAACGTAACGCCACACACAAAAAAAAAGAAAGAAAAAAATCCAACTTCTTAAAGCAAAAATGCATCTTTGTGTCTGTTACATAAAACATACGAAGAAAATAGTACAGAAGACGGCAGGGGGGCGGGGAGATGCAGTTGAAAGCTCACACTGTCTTTAAAATGGAATGCTATTATTTTTAAGTAGACTAAAAATTAAAGATACATATTGAAAACCCTACAACCACCACTAAGAATGGCACAGCTAATAAGTAAAAATAGAGATGAAATAGAATTATAAAATATAAATTGGAGAGGATCAGCCATCAGCTGCTAGCAGAATAGGCTGGAGCCAAGGACACCAAGGCGATAAGGGGTGGATGGGCAGACCGTTTTTTGCTTTAAAGAGATCGTTATCTTTTATAAAAGGATTAAAACTGAAAAAAACATTTCTTATATTTACCACAATTGACCATTGTTGCACATCCTTATTTCTTTGTATAGACCCAAATTTTTACCTGTGGTTTGTTTTTTCTGCCTAGAAAATTTCCTTTAATATATTTTAATGCAAATATACAAGAAATAACTCATGCCAGTTAATAATAATAGTTTTTGTTTAAAAAATACTTTTATTTATGAAAGGTATTATCAGTTGGCATAAAATTATAGAATTCTGTATTGGCAGGGGTTTTTTT
>NW_022103915.1:96767987-96769310 GCF_000313985.2 Echinops telfairi
CCGCCTCGCCGTCGTCCACAGAGGCCCGCAAGGCCTGCATGGCAATCCCGTTTCTCCTTCTGCCCAAACCTGCTTCTTCCTACTTCCTCCTATAGATGTTGACTCCCAAAAAGCATCTTACACTCCGAACTACACCTCAGCACTGCTTCTAAAGGACTCAAATCTCCACGTTCTACTTACTAACGATGGAGGCTGGCGAAACATAAACCTTAACTACACGTTTGGGTGGGTGAAAGGTGGGGCTTTCTGCTCCTCGGAAACCCCAGGGCAGCTCTAATCCCTCCTGCAGCGTTGCGACCAGGTGGAATCGACTCAGTGGCAGTGAGAGGGGCACACAGTTAAATGCCAAGACCAGCCTGTTGGGCAACTTCATTTGAAGCGGTTCTATTAATTAACAGAAGTACTTTTGTATTTCACACGTATGCAAATGAAGTCCTAGCAGAGACATTAAGATCCAAAGTTCGTTTAATTATAGACCAAGTTTGAACATTCAACTTTTTTTTAATGAGTCAATTTGATTGTTAATTTCTTTATTCATAAACTTAGTGGGTTTGGATGGAATCTGGCTTCCTCAAAAGGTATGCAATTCTTCAAAAAGCCACTCCACAGGAGAAAGAGGAGAGGCTGTCTGCTCCCCTGAAGAAAGCCCACAGGGGCAGTTCCACTCTGTCCTACAGGGTTGCTATGAGGCAGGATTGACGCAATGGAAGTGATTTTGTTTGTCTGTTGGGGGATTTTAAAGAGTCCTGGTAATGCTGCATCTAAAGCACTCTGCTGCCAACCGAAAGGTTCAAAGCTATCAGGCGCTCTGCAGGAGACAGCCGTGGCAGCTTGCTTGCATCAAGATAACCCCCTTGGAAACCCTCTGGGGCGGTTTGAATTGGCACTGACTCAATAGCACCAGGCTACAACAAGACAGAGAGATTTTTCCATGTGCTTATAGAATGACATTAAAGTACAAGAACACAAAAGACAGTACAACAACCGAGACACCCTAATAAAACCATTACAAAAAAATTAAAGAACACCTAAAAAAAAAAGAATGATGGCAACATATATACAAATATGCTTGATACGATTGATATCTGGATTGTTATAAGAGCTGTAAGAGCCCCCAATAAAATATGATCTTTTAACAAAAATGTTTAAAAAAACAAGACAACCGAGACAATGGTGATGCCCTTCAATCTCATTTTCAATGGACCACACAAAGTTATTTAGGTAATTTCATGGTATCAAGAATGTAATATAGCAGGGACCAGATCAAATACAGGGATACACATGGTAGACAACTAAAAAGAAGGTGGGGAAGGGAAAAAAAAA
>NW_022103915.1:96771218-96788040 GCF_000313985.2 Echinops telfairi
GGAGCTGATGCCAGGGGCTTAAGTGGAGAGCAAATGTTTTGAGAATGATGCGGGCAATGAATGTACAAATGTGCTTTACACAATTGATGTATGTATAGATTGTGATAAGAGTTGTATGAGCCCCTAATAAAATGATTAAAAAAAAGAAAGAAAGAAACAATCAGTATTTTTTGCCAGCAAAATAAAAAGTGCAGAGCTACAAGGGATAGAAGATCCACACATGAGATGCTATCAAAATTATATGCTACTAGAACCACTTAATGAATTCAGATCTAGGATCAGGGTGAAATCATGCTCATTCTTTTCAAATGGTTTTATTGACATATGTATCACATATCACTCAATTGAACAGCTCCGTCGTATTAAGATTTGTGCCATCACCACTACACCTTCAGAGAATTTTCTTCTCATCCTCACTATTGTTAACTCTCCGTTTCCCCGAGTCCTCCCCTGCCATGCCCCTTATCCAGAGAGTGTCTCCATAGATGGAGCTATCCTGGATTTCATATACCGGAAATCATTCACCATAGAACACAGTCATACAAAACAAACAAACAAAAGCAATGGAAGATAAAACATAGGAAAACCCCAATCAAAGAGAAAGCAGAAAATATTAAAAACGGAATAAAGTTTTAAATAAAGAGATAAAATGATAGGGTTTTACATTTGAACCTAAAACTACACCTGCCAATATTGACTTTACAATGCTCTCTGTCTGATAGCCTGGCTGTTCTCATCCCTGGACTACAGTCAGAGGGAATTCACCAGAGATTTAACCTTCATGGGACCCTGCAAAGGGATTTTGTGCGTCCACTGTCCCCGACAGCCACCTAAAAGCATGCTCACCCTTGAAGAGTATTTTTTCCAACTCTCCTGGAAACCATCAGTCATGACATTTCCCCTTGTGCTTAGACAATCCCACAGGCTCACCTCTACCCAAAGCTAGCCCTAGTGTTTAAAATCTGAACTTTATTTTAGAAACAACTCAGGTAAGGATGAATTGTTTTAGGCATGCCATAGCTAGCAGTGATATGAAATGTTCCCTCTAAGCCCCTGACCATTTAATGCAGAGATGAGAGAAGCTAATAGGCCCCTGCCTTACTGCCCGGCCTTTATTCAGGGATTCTATAGTGAGCACTCACTGTGTGTCAAGCAACATTTGGGTGGGCAGCCCTGTCTAATAGCTCACTGAACCGAAATGGAAAACAAATTCTGACAAACTATCCCACAGCTAGGCACATGGTGGAAAATGTGTGAAAACCCTAATTCAGGAGTAAACTAAAAGCATCAAAGATCCGTAGCGGACAAATTGATTCTGACTCATAGCATTGCTATCCCAAGTCCAACTGATCCATGGGGGTAGGGTGGGGGGGTTGTTACTGAGAGTAAATCTTTATAGAAGCAAAGAAGGCCTCATGTGGTAAGTGGAACCCCCGAGCTTGTGGTCCACAGTCCCAGCTTCCATCACCACAGCACCAGTGCTCCTTAAGGAAGCCGATACGAGGTGTAAACTGTAAGCACAAGGGGAAATGTAATGACTGATGAGAATTCTACCCCGGAAACACGGATGTCCACACGGCCGCACTAGCCTTCGTCAGTGGAAAGCCTGGCAGGGTTTTGGCTGATACTGTCTTTTCTTCAAATGTTAGCAATGTTTTAAATATACTATAAACACATCGTGCTTAGGAATTCCATAGAGAGTTGGGAGAGCCCGAAACTTGTGAAGAGGCGATAAGCACTTTAAACATTTTTATAAAAAGAACCCTACCTATCTTTCATGTGAGGATGCAGCCCTACCCTTCCCCGAATTCAAAACCAAGCCAAATACACACAATTGAGCAGAAGGGAAAGGGCGAAACTCGGAGCCGACAGAAAAATGTCACCTCCTGCAGAGACATGGAGATGCTGACACGAAATCAGGTGGACTCTTGTTTTGATTAATGTCTAATCATTTACAGAACAGACTTCATTTGCAGTGAAAAATACTTGTTCATCAAGTTGAAAGATGAATGGTAATTGCTTTTGGAGCATTTTTATATTCACTGGTCCAAGATAGGGAATGATTAAAAGGGCAGAGGCAAAAATTAACAAATTCTTCCTAAAACACTTTTTGGTGTGGAGAAGGAAGGAATTTTAAACAGAATATTTGATTATCTTATCCTTCTGCTAATTATGATGAATTGCACATTTGTAAAAGTAGAAAAGTAAACTATTTTTTTAAGTTGATTTTTTTTTTTCTCCTTTCTGAAAAGCAACTGCCTTTGTGGGATTAGGAAATCAGGAACTCATTTTCTGAAAATGATGTCAGAGGGTCACTAGGCGTCAAAATAGATTTGCAGGCAATAGGTTTTTCATGCCAGTGTTTCATTTGGTTGTGCTTTGAAGAACCTACCGGCTTCACACTATGCTCCTGCACCACTCCTGGGCCCAGCCACCAAATCTGAGTGCCACCCTCATGAAACCGAGAGCGGGAGTTTATTTTTCCCCAGGCCCAACAGAGGTGCCTTGTGCTTGGTGTGTGGGCAGTGATGCCTGCATTAATGCATATTTTTATTCAGCTCTTACTTGATTCTTGCATGCTACAGATATTTTCCAAAGGTTGGGGTAAGCTCTCTGATTTTCTGTCCCAAAATACAGTCATAAATACCACATATCTAAATATTGAAAGTGAATAAAGCCAAACGCCTCTCAAACCCATCGTTCTCAGCATCAAATCAATTTAGATTTCCCTTTTAGTCATGGACAAATGTCCTCCAAAAGGTGCAGAACCTCTCTTGCCTCAGCAGGGAGCCAGGGGCTCCCAGACAGGATAGAGGATTCAAAGACACCCATTCATCCACAAGTTCCCGAGCGGTTAGGGCTTCATCAGGCTACAGGGTCCACACGCGTTCACACTGGCATCTGGAAAACAGGAGGAGAAGGGCACCTGGGTAGACAACGGTTATGGATGTGGTCTCTGGGGTCAAATACACCCAGGTTTTGCAAAGTGTTGAGTGGTGACACTAGACTGCCATGCCCCAGGTATCTGAAGTACAAGACTGGCTTTTTGTAACTAGGTGAAAATCAAACAACTTGGTGAGAGAAAGCTTCATTGAGCCTGGTAGCTACCACGAGGAAATGCTGGCCTAGAGGCACGTTCTAGTATCATCATCGTTATTCTCAGCATTGGGATCAGCATATTACAACCTAGAAATTAAGTAGAACATACAAACGCCAACTGCACAATGAATCTAAGTGCTAACTTCACACATGATCGGTCTTTCTTCTGAGGTTTCTCTAGGTGCTCTTCACCTTCAGCCTTCTTCTCAGCAGGCAAATATGTTAACTCCTGCAGTACCACTCATGGACTTGAAGTTACTGAATGCATGGGAACCTTTTCCTGTAGGGTTTGCAGGCCCTAATGCACATGTGAGTCATGCCATCAAGTCTCAACCAAAAGAGCACAAGAGGTCTCTAACCAAAAGGAACTCAATCAATAACAACGATGAGCAAATACAAACATTTTATGTCTATAAACTAAACAGAGGGTCTTCTGGGGCCCCAGAAGGGCAAGGCGGCTGGGAGGTCAAGCTGGAAGTTTAATTTGGATATTAGTCAAAGTAGAAGATGGAGTTGTTTAGTCTGGAAACTTTTAACAGTTTCTGCAGAAGAAGGTAAAAGTCAATGGGAAAACTGGAAATCTCAGAAATGCTGTCCATTTTGAATGATACAAGAATAAAATTATAGCTGCTTCTGAGAAACCGTTCTCTATGTACTTGAAATACCTTATCAAGAAATACTTCAAGAATAAGCTTCAAGATTGGCTTCATGTGGCTATGTCTGACAAGAAAACTTATTATTATTTCCAAATTAGTCAAGATGAATATGGATCAGAAACTGAGGTCTAAGTAAAGCCTCTTTATTTGCTTACTAATATAGCATGTACGTAAGAGAAAAACAAACATTAATAACTAGAATTTTATTGGTGTATAAAAAATACTGTACTGTTTAAAAAACAAAAACCCTAAATGGGGGTGAGTGGGATCATGAACAATACAACCTAAAACCTATGCTAACATGGTACTTCATTAAAAGCAAGTATGAAATTCCTATTTTTTTTCCAAAACATTTTATTAGACATAATCCAAATATCATACCATTCAATAATTCAGTTATATCAAGAAATGTTATACAATCACCATCACAATCAGTTTCAAAACATTTTCTTCCTTTTTGTACTCCTTGATATTATCTCCGTATTATGCCCCATCTCCCTTACCATACCCCCCAAAGAACCCTTAATCCATTTATCGTCTCTATAGAGTCCCCCATCCTGAGTCTAGGAAAATATATAACAGAGAGTCAAGAAGGCTACCAACAATAACAAAATACGACAGATATACCCCAGTTTGAGAAAGTTAAAAAAAGAATGGAAAAATATTTAAAACCAGATCAAGCTCAAAGTGTGTCGAAAAAAAGATAAAAAAGTAAGGTTTTAACCATGCAAGTCAGATTTTTCCTTCTAATCTACTGTGATCATCTCTACAATACTCTCTGATAGCCAAGCTATCTCCATCCCTCAATTGCAGCCAGAGGGAAATCACTGGAAGCTTATTCCATGTGTAGATCCTGCAAATGTATTTTGGGCTTCCACTGTCATCAATAGCCTTCTGCAAACCACAAGCTCACAATTTAAGCACTGATACCATTCCCTCCTTCAGATTTGAATTATATTATTTACAATCCTTGGATCCAATATGTTGGTGTCCTTTTGCCATGAGGGCTAAACTGACATCTCACTTAGAGGGCTACTTGTTTTAACAACAAATTGAATTAATCCTAACTCTTTGTTAATGGTACGCAGGCTCATCGCATTGGGTAAGTCTGCGGCACAGGTCTCTTTAGAGTACTTAAAAGCAAGGATGTTACTTTGAGGACGACAGTACGCCAGACCCAAGCCATACTATTCTCTATTGCATCATATACATGTGAAAGTTTCACACTGAATGAGGACGACTGTAGAAGAATAGACACATTTGAGTTGTAGTGCTGGAGAGGAACACTAAAAGTGCCATCACACCGATCTGTACAAATGTGCTTGATACAAACGATATAAGGATTGTTTTCAGAGCTGTAAGAGCCCCAAATAAAACGATTCCTAAAAACAAGTAAGGCCAAAGTGCTCCTTAGAGGCAAGGATGGCAAGACTTCATCTCACACACTTTGGAAATGTTGTCAGGAGACCAGTCCCTGAAAAAGGACATCGTGTTTGGTAAAGTTGAGGGGCGGCAAAAAAGAGGAAGGCCCTCGGCGAGACGGATTGACACCGTGGCTGCAACAAGGGGCTCATGGTGACCCTACAGAACGGGACAGAACTGCCCCTGTGAGTTTTTGAGACTGCATCCTGGTGCTATAGTGGTCAGTGGTTCAAAACCACCAGCAGCTCTGTGGGAGAAAGACAGAATTCCTATTTCCATGTACAGTGACAGCCTCGGAAACCACAGGAATTTGCTGAGTCAGCACTGAGTCAATGACAGTGAGTGAGTGAACTCTTTACGAGCATAAGAAATGGAAAGGAAGAAATAACATGTCAACTATGACTGGATACATAAAAAGCTACCCTGAAAATCTACCATCGAGTTATTAATAAAGCAGAATTTAGCAAAATGGCTGGATATAAGATCACTATACAAAAGCTAATCACAGTCTATACATACCATCAGTAACTTCTAGACCCGGACAACATATATATATATATAATTTAGTAGCCTCAAAAATATCAAGCATGTAAGAATATTTTTTAAAAGATGCAAGATCTCAAACAAGAAATATTCTAAATTTGTCAGGAAATATGAAAGAAAACATAAATAAATTTAGTGGTGTACCAGTTTCATAATTAGCTTTAGACACTGAGATAGTTAAGGTTTATTATGCCATCGTGCCGATAAACACGTGGGATTAATTGAAGGGCAAGAGAAAAAAATGGCTCAGTGAGCCTCACCTTAGTAGTTCTCAGGTCTCTTGCTCTCTGATGGTCGGACCAGGGTGCAGCTGCCTTAGCCAGTTCCCTGCTTCAGCTGGCAAGGCTCACTTCCTGCAAGACATCCCTGAGGAAAAGCCACATGGACCTACCCCCATGCAGCCCTGGGTGCTGGAGCAGCCGCATGGAAACCCCTGCCAGCGCTGAGATGCTTACACGCTCACTGACTCGGCTTTCCTTCTGCAGTCAACATCATTGTGTGTATTTTGTGAGATGGAGGAGGACTTTGTAGATCGGTGTCTGACATATGGGCTAATGTTGGACTTATGGGCTTGGGCAGCACTGGATTGGGATGTTTTCTTGATGTACACTTACCCTTTATATAAAACTCTCTCCTATACATGAGTTCCTGTGGATTTGTTTCCCCAGTCGACCCAGATTAACACAGACACACCAGAAAAGAGATGAATTGCTGGAAGAGGACCTCATGTTGGGTGATGTAGCAAAAGAGTGAGGAAGATCCTCAGTGAGATGAATTAGCACAATAATTGTAATGAAGAGGCTGATGCAAGACTGGGCCACTTTTTGTTCAATTGTATATAAGTTCACCATGAACCAGGTCTGACTCAATAATAGTTTTCTATCCATTAATGTAATAAAGATGACATTCTCTCCAAATTTGACTTACAAATTAAATTAAACTCTAATTAAAATCCTAAAAGGGTTATCTGAAGAATTTGAAAGGTTGATTTTAAAATTCAGGTGGAAAAATGAATCTTTTGAAAAGAATAAAAACAGAGACTGCATCTTCCTATATATCAGCCCTTCTAATGAAGATGGCCAATTAGGACAATATAATTCTCGGGCATGAATAAGACATACTAATCTATGGAACAAAAGAAAATCCAGCTTTTAAAATCCCCCACATATATTTAACTTTCATATATATTGTTGGTAGTGATAAATTGTTGTTTGTCATCAAAAATGAAAATTGAAACTATAGTTCACATCACGCAGGAACTAATTCCAGATGAATCAAAGAGCTAAATGTCAGCGGCAAAATTTGAAACTTTTCAGTGGAATATTTTATTATGATGATGATGATTTCCAACCTTGGTAGAGGTGACTTTCTTTAAAGAGCACTAAAGTGCTCATTATTTCACTTGATATGTTAATTTCAGAAATGCAATGAAATATAAACGGCACTGCAAGTAAATCATGGGATAGGGTGTTCGCTTCGCGCTCAGCATTAGAGACAGTTTGCCTGCTTACGGAAGATGGAGATTGGCACTCAGCCACAAAGACAGCCGACGGAGCCAGCAAACCATCAGCTACACTGGCCTGAAAGACACGCTCTGGAAAAGAGCTCAGCCACATAATGTATCTCTCCTGCAAGGTACAGAGTCCATACGTGGCCCTATCTGAGTGAATGTCGAAGATCATACATTTGTTCAAAGATCATTTTTTATCCCAGTAAGGAAATCCCTTTAGCTCCTAAATTAGAAGCCAGAGGAACTTGGCAGCCTCCATATGTGGAAAACCTAGTGAGAAATAAATAGAGTAATTATTCCCAAAGCCTGAGCTTTTTGGATCCTGGAATGCAGTTCAATTCTCCATGAAAACCACATTTGCCCTCCCACCCCTCAAACAACATAAAAATGTGGTTCCACCCATCCCAAATGCCATTAGTGATTCTGATGACAAATAATTGCCTTTGCATGCCAGATATTTAATACACTAGTTACACAGATACAGCCAGTCAACCTACTGTCCTGAGACATGAAAAATCTGCTATTTCTATCCTGAAGATTAAGGCAATGCCTATTACGTACTGGAGAATCTATAAATTAAATGCAATAGCATCTCCATGGGTTTTCACTACTGTAAGGATTTAGGCTCCATTCTTTCATGCCTTGTCCATAGTTCCAAAAATATATACATCTAAAATGAGGGTCATTTTGTCTTTAAAAATTAGTGGGAAAAATAATGTTAAGAGGGTTTTTAAACAATATAAATGTACAGTTGTTACAGGTCCGAATGGTGGTCTATTTGTCAGAGGCTTGCTACTCTCATCAGGCACTGTGCAGTCGGTTCTGACCCCACAGCAGCATCAGAACATCAGACCCTGGAAGAGTATGTATGAAAGCCTCATAAAACTAGGAAGGAGAACACAAAATAGTACACAAATGCTTTGTTATAGAAATGAGGATTTAAATAAGTAAAATTCTGTTAGATTAATTAGCTTCTGCTAGATTAACACAATGTCAAAAATGATTAGGTATGTGATTTGCATGAGTCGCTACAATTAAAATCTCTATTTCCTATATTCCACAATACACTAATTTCAATACAATACATATATACTGTACATTCCAAATGTACTTCGTCCGTAGACTGATAATGCTAATGATGGATTAATTAGTACGAACTTGCTGGAGAACAAGGACTCGTGTTTAATGGAGCCTCATTCATTATTGTATTTCAAGAGGATGAAACCATAGTGACTCTTAGAAACGCTTTCTAACCGAATAAATGAATTGACATGACGTGCAAAGACCCACAAGATCAGCGGTCCCAGCCGGCCAGCTGTGCCGGGGGCTCTCTGCTCCCGTACAGATGGACAGGCCTGGAAACACGAAGCTGGGGACGAGGCGTGGCTGCTGGGAGCCAGAATGGACGCAGTGACTGGAGTTCGGCTTTAATTGTTTGGGGACCCAGAGCTTCACTTCTTTCCCCCATGGTGACCCTAGTGGACAGGGCAGAGCTGCGCCTGGAGGTTTCCCAGACTGTAACTCGTTATGGGAGCAAAAGCCTAGTCTTTCTCCCACTGGTGGATTTGAACTGCAGACCTGGGGCTGGCGGCGCAACGTGTAACCCCTAGGCTACCACGGTTCCCTGGGACCATGAGGCAGCCATTAAAAAGTCTGTTTGCGAAATGAAATTGTTCACAAAGTGAAATATATGCAGTAGCATATATACAATATAGGTTATGTATGTATATGGACATTCTATCACTAAACCTAGGTTGTAATTTGTTATACAGGTATGCATTAGTGTATTTGTATCCATAGAAAATATGACTTATAGAAACACATTGAATTATTAGCAGTAGTTAACACATTTGGCTAATATAGAGAACAGTCCGTATATTTAAACCTTAGAAGGTCAAAATATAGCTAAAATTGTACTCAGTAAATGAAACACAAATACATTTTAGCAATAATACACACCATCAGTATTTTTGTGTTCTATTTATAAGCTATCCAACAACAACAAGAAAACATTTGGTATTTAGTCTTATAATTCAGAAAAGAGGCATTCATATGGAAAGGGAAATATGCAAATACAGCCCAAACACTTTAAGAGCAACCCCATCAAAATGAGAAAATGCTTTAAAAAGTCATGCAAGCTAAATCTCTCATTGGAAAGGTAACTATCAGTGACTATTTGTGTGCAGGTTGCTGCCATTGTTAGGCGTCATTGAGTTGGCTCCGACCCATAGTGACCCTACGCACCACAGAACGACTCAGTCTGGGAAGACAGACACATTCTTCTTTAATGTGATAAAGATGAGGCACACTTTATAAGATGACTCTAACATCATTACGTATATGGATGTACGCTTTACAGATACCCAAACGCGTTGCTTTTCATGAAATTTCAGGGCATTCCCAAACATTTAGGGCATGCGCAAACATCCTTCAACATTTACAGCTGAAGACAGATGGAGCACAGTTCGCTAGAACCATGCAGTAGTCAAGGAGTGCACGCAGGCTAACAGTGCAGCAAGGAGGAGCCTTGGCCATCTACATCCAGCTTTAGAAACCAAATCGGTCTGAACAAAGGTGTCAAGGCCCTCTACATTTGTGTCATCTGTTGCCCTGGCAAATTAACATTAAAAAAAAAAGTCTTTCATCCAATCAACCCTCAAATTCTGGTTATATGTTCAGCAGAGATGACTATGAAGCCCTATTTAAAATAAGAGTTCTGCTATATCTGTGATAACATGGCATTCTGTATAAAGATAACCTGATTAAATAGGAGATTTTGCCATCACTGATAATATTATCAATACCATTAAGATCACTTATACCAAAATATTTTAATGATCCTAAAAATACTTTCATCTATTATGGGCAGAAATAATAGTGGCATCACTGGTTTTTCCCTTGCTTATGTAATTTTCCATTTGTCACAGACACAAATTTTAATATTAATAACTTGAAACAACAGGCGATATCTAAGCATTTAATTATAAAACACAAAACCTTCCAATTTTTCAGGTCAGAGTCTTTGAGAATTCACCTGGATATTGATAATCCTGTACTTGAAATACTAACCTCTATGCCTGTGGTTATAATCACATTTAGAAAGGGGTCGTCTTTGTATGTTAATGAGCAGGATCAGTGTTGCTCTCAGTCCATGATACCATCAGCTTCAAACAGGCTTATGGTCCCGGCTGCTCAGTGACTAGGCAAATGACCTTACCTCCAGGAACTCCGCCTTCCACTGGTTGTACTAACTGCTTTAAGTTCCTGCTACGAGCAAACCAGACTCAGACTCACAGAAACTCCATGTCCAACCATGCCTGGTCCTGCACTATTCTCACAATTGTTACTGTGTGAGCCCTTGGTTGCAGCCCTTGTGTCCACCATCTCCTCTTTTCACAACCAAACGTGATGTCTGCCAGGGACTGGTCCCTCCAGAAGGCATGTCCACAAGCATATGAGGCAAAGTAAAAGAAAACAATATAAGCAAGTCTACCAAGAAGTTTAAGAAATGCACAGCTCAATGAAGAACTAGTTTTTAAAGAGAACAAGAGATTGCAATTTGCTCTCAGAAAGAATGAAAATTGCTTCCCACTATTTGTTCTTTTCTCATATTGTATCAAAA
Organism: Echinops telfairi; assembly: GCF_000313985.2. Classification (NCBI taxonomy): domain Eukaryota; kingdom Metazoa; phylum Chordata; class Mammalia; order Afrosoricida; family Tenrecidae; genus Echinops; species Echinops telfairi. The sequence goes on from NW_022103915.1 coordinate 96,782,071, forward strand.
ATTTTAGCTGACCACATGGTCACTTTAGCTAATGACTGATTTCCCAGACCCCACTGCAGCGATATATGGTCACATCATGAAATTTTGAGCAATGAAATATGAGTAGGCATGCCAGATACACCTTTTCAGTCATGACCTTCGCATAACTAGAGAATGATTGGAAAGGCCAGAGCTGTAGAAGCCATATTAAGCCATGAAACAGAGGGAAGTTATGTACCAAGTAACCTGCATCTTTGGTAATTATGGTGCCTCAGTCAACTCTGGACCTTCTATCTGGATATATGTATATACACATATATGTGTGTGTGTGTGTGTGTGTGTGTGTGTATAGTAGAGCAGAGCTTTCAAAGAATACATTTTCCCCCCGCTAGGCGAGCATGAAGCAACTCACTCTGAGCTAGTGCACCCAGTGGCATCACCTGGAAAGGTTCTCTCTGGTCACAGTAAATTTTTCATAAAAGCAGTTTTGCATAAACCTCGTTTTTTGTGATGGCTGATTTAAGTTAACAGCATGCCCTAGTCTTTTGTGATGACTGATTTAAGATAACAGCAAGGGGCTGTGAAGTTTTGTTTCTTGCTCCAAAAAAATGCTGCAGAAACTGTCGTGATGTTGAACACAGCTTACCAGGACAGTGCTAAAACTCAAGTGTACAGGTAGTTTTCTTGTTTCAAAAAAGGCGAAATGTCGATTGATGACAAACCTTGTTTTGGATATCCATCAACTTCCCGAATGGACAAAAATGTAGATTCATAGTGGGAATCTATTCTATGGCAGTGAGTTTAGCTTTTGGAGATTTACATATCCAAAATTTTATAAGGCCCTGGTGCCATTGTTGGGTAAGGCTTGGACTGCAAAACACAAGGCTATCTGCTCCTGGACTGATTTACAGCTTCAGAAAGCCTCCTCAAGGTCAGGATGAGTCCGAATGGATCAATTTGATCCATTACAGAGATAGAGATATCACATCACAGCTTATAAATAAGAAAAAGTTATATATCTAAAATTCACAGAGAGAAAAAATCAATCTGAGTATCCTTCTAAGACAATACATCTTAAAGTCATCTCATCAAACTATACACCAAATCATTAAAATAAATTGGGGGTGGGGAGCAACAGGATTATTGAGGACCTTTATTTTCTACACTCTGTATTCCCATGACATTTGATGTTTCTGTAACTGGCAAGTATTACTTTTATCATTTGAAAATACAATGAAGGCTTTTTAAAGCCTCTGAAAAATATCAAACCAAAAATCAACAATGCTGCTACAGGGAGTTGATTGTGATTCACAGTGACCCTCCGGGATAGAGTCAAGCTGGCCCATCAGTATGGAAGCTGACTGCCACAGATGCCTCCCATGTGGCAGGTTCAAACCACTGAGGTTTTGGTTAATAGCCATGTGCTTAACCACTGCACCACCAAGGCTCCTTGTAGGAATCAAGAATTCCCATGACTGGAATTGTCGCTTAAGAGTATGAAAATGTAAGTTATCAAGATACCCAGGAAGAAATAGGTTGTTTGGGAATTGATTATGGAAGCAATGGTACAATTCTGCTTGATAAGACTGAACGATGCAATGACATGACATTTGGGTTAATTCCCAAATAACAATAAATCAAAAGACCCAAACAAACAAACAAACATAGATCCAGGAATGGTTTGGGGACTCACACTAAGTCCCAGCTCCAATGTAAGAAGAATTCGTTCTGACATCACGGCCCTGCTCGATACTCGTCTCCAGGAAGGGAACACAGAAGATATGGTGCTATAGAAAAATGTGACGAAGAAATTAGATGGTACAGATGGTGCCCAGCTATCCCATAAAATAGCATCTAGGGTCTTAAAGGCTTGTTTCTGAACAAGCAGCCATCTAAGTGAGGTGTCAACTAAGGCCACACGGAAGAAGCACACATCATCAGTCACCAAAGGCTTGTGAGGCATATAATCCAAAATTGAAGGGAGTGATTAGTATCTGACCTAAGGTTTGAGAATCTGGTTTCCAAAAGGCTACAGATGACAGTGGTAGGCCAGGAGTCATTGGTGGATCTAAATAGGAAATAAGCCTCCGGTGAACTCCCTCGATCCACAATGGAGGAATAGGAGGAAGGAAAGTGGTCACTAAACAGAGTGTATTAGTGAGTTGAGTACAGAAGGTCAAAGGCAGAAGTCTGACTTGAACAGTCAAACTTTGTCAGTAGATTCCCCGTAGGATGCATGCTGGGCCTGATCGGATTTCCAAAATCTTATGTGTTTAGGGGTTGTACTGTTTAGTTTGGTTTTTGAGTGTACACATTAGGGGGTATCTCAGGAATGTTATGTCATGGGGGGGGGTCACCCTCTTGAAGTTGCGATATATGTTTTTTCATGTTTTGGTGTATGAAAACCAGGACCTATGAACCTATAGAGCTAGCAAGTGGAATAAGAGTTTTGGCAGGAGGCGGGCACAGAGGGGGTGGCAGGGTGAAGGGGTGACAATATCACGGGTCCCTACAGAAAAAGAACATTTGGAAACTGATTGTGGTGGCAAATATACAATTCTGCTGGACATGATTGAACTATGGAATGACTTGATACATAGATGAATCCCAATTAATAAAAAAAGAAAATGCGATTTCACTCACTCACTCTCTCACTCACTCACTCACTCACACACTCACTCTCACTCACTCACTCACTCTCACTCACTCACACACTCACTCTCACTCACTCACTCTCACTCACTCCCTCTCTAATTCACTCACTCTCTCTCTCATTCACTCACTCTCTCTCTCATTCACTCACTCTCTCTCATTCACTCACTCTCACTCATTCACTCACTCTCTCTCATTCACTCATTCACTCACTCACTCACTCACTCACTCACTCTCATTCACTGACTCACTCACTCACTCTCTCTAATGCACTCATTCTCATTCTCTCTCACTGACTCACTCTCACTCTCTAATTCACTCACTCACTCACTTTCATTCACTGACTCACTCACTCACTCACACTCACTCACTCACTCTCTCACTCACACAAAAAAAAAGAAAGAAAGAAAATGCAAATTACAAAGAAAAAGGGCAAAAATGCTACAGACGTGTAATAATGTAAATACAATGCATTTTGAACACCCAATTCAGAATTTTAAAACTCTGACCAACTAACAGTATCTCAAAATATGTCAAGCAGCTTACAATAACGTGGGGGAGCGTTAGGCAAAGAAATAGGGCATAGGTATTAAAAAGTGAAAAATTAGAATGGAACTACTCCAGCTACATAGTGAACATGCGAAACACGTGGCTTTCAGATCCAGAGCAAACTGGAGCTTGGAGCGGCAATCCTGAAGGATGCTCCTGGTTCCAAAGGGAGAACGGCTGATTCTGAGTCCAGAGCCTACGGAGGTCCTGACTCTGGGGAGGCCACAGAAGGGGACGCTTCACGCATAATGAACGGTGCCTTCAACCGCAAACAGGATCTTTGAAATCGGAACCCCATTTCAAGTACAAATGCTTAATACTTTTAAGGCCAAAGTTTAAATCACTTGCGGCTGGAAGACATGCATAGTACAAAGAAATCTGTTTAAATGGTCTCAATATAGCTGCTGAATTAGGTTCCAACCAGCTTCCCCTTCATATACACAATATACTGTCCTTTCCTTCCGTGGCGTGCCTTCTTTGCATATGGCAGTATCTTAAATCTCAGGGACCCCTTTTAAATGCGCCCCACTAAAACCATTATGGCCTGACATTTTTATGTGCTTATAAAACACATCTTGTTTCAAGTGTTTTTAGTAGAAAAAATGTAGCCTGCTGAAAAGCAAACCTGTGTGTGTGTGTATGTATATATATTTTTTCTTTTCAGGCAGCTGGAAATATAACACCCCCACACATTTGCTTTTAGCTCAGCTTAGGAACTCAAACCTATCGTGTGAACTTGACATCTACTAATGGTTCACACACAAAAAAAACAAGATGAGGTTTTAACACAAAGCAGTGCTCTGAGCGCCTGCCCCAGTCTCGCTTCTCAGTATGGGGAGCAGTTGGCTGTGCGCGCCGAGGCTCCCGGAGAAAGACTGACTTTCAGAGGGATCTCTGTACCATTGTCCTCCAGACAGAAGAATACAGAAACAAATTCTTCACAATTTAGTCTCTCTGAAGGGGCAAACAAATTATGTCAACCATAAGCAAACATTTACATTACTCTCTTCTTTGCTTCCATGAACTTCCAGAATAAATCGCAATTTAAAAATAAAACCTTAGAAGACTACATATGACAGGACAGCTTTTTTTTTTTTTACTGCCCTGTGAAAGCACAAAAAATTAGGAAAACAACTATCTAACATGATTTAAATGCTAACACTCTGGTCACAGGTGAGGTTCCTGAGTGGCACCAACAGTTTGCACTCCACAAGTAACATAAAATTTGGTGGTTGGGCCTTAGATGTATGAACAGAGTTTGAGCTTGCACTTACACATAAGCCCTAGTCTAAGAATAGTCAGTTCCTATGATGGGCTCCTGCTAGATACTAACCCTCAGGACGGGACCACTGGATGAAATGGGTGCTACAGCAAAGCATGGTGAAGAGATCAGATGGTGCCCGGCAATCAGAAAAAATCATCTCTGGGTCTTAAAAATGTGTGACTTAGATGGTGTGGAGAAGAAGCACACCAGCCTGTGTGATCCAAGGACTGAAAATAATAAAATTTAAGACCAGAGGAGGGAAGTGTTTTAGAGCTTACATTCTGAGCACCCAGCTTGCAGAAGGCGATGGATAACAGGGAAAGCAGAAAATCCACTGGCAGAGTCCCCAGATAAATTCTGCCTCTAGTGCAGCGGTTCTCAACCTGTGGGTCGCGACCTCTTTGGAGGTCGAATGGCCCTTACACAGGAGTCGCCCGATTCAGAATAGCAGCAAAATGACAGTGATGAAATAGCAACGAAAATAATCTTATGGTTGGGGGTCACCACAACACAAGGAACTGTATGAAAGGGTCGTGGCACTGGGATGGTTGAGAACCGCTGCTGCAGTGAGTCCCCTCTGACCACTGACCAGGGATGGAGTGCACTGGAACGTAGACTAAGGCATTTTCTTTCCCTTCTGACCCAGTCTAAATTTGGTCTCGTTTTTATTATGCTCTGCTTTCTATTGGATTGAGGTTTTGCCGTGTTGTTGTTCTTCTTCTTCTTCTGTTGGAGGTGGGGTAATGATTTTCTTTACATGAGATCCAGGATAGGTAAATCTGTGGTTTCTCAGGGTTAAGGCAGGAAAGCCTGGGGGAAATGAGATGCTAATAATAAATAATTCTGAATGTTTTTAATGTTCTGAGCTTGATTGTAGTGATGTTCCCCCAGCTCTTCAATATTTTTCAACAACCGAATTATATTATATATGAATTCTATGTCAATGAAACAGCTTAAAGTGTTTTCAGGTCGGTGGTTTGAACCTACTCAACGGTACCACAGAAGAAAGGCCTGGTGACTGGCTCTTGCAAAAAGAACCAAAACCCAAACCCACTGCCGTTGAGCAGATGCTGACTCACGACCCTTGAGGACAGTAAACCTGCTCCTATGTTTCTGAGACTGAAGCGCTTCCAGGCAGCAGACAGCCTCAAAAAAGACAAAACCGTGTATGAGGTCACTGTTATAAAAAGTCAAACAAGTGTTTACACTAAAAGGAACATTCTTTGAGGGTTACCAGGGGTGTCATGCAAGGGAGAAGAAATGACTGGCTTGAGAGGACACGCATGCTAATTTGATCAGAGTGAAAGGCAATGTGTACAGGGAGGTCAGCTACAATGGAGGAAGGGGGTGCAAAAGGGGGGGCACGGCACTGAGAGAAGTGAAGGAGATACCGTAACAGGCAAATACTGTTACATACACAATGATGCGATCTTGGGGATCTGCAAGTAGATGCATGGATGGACACACAGGCCAATCGGGTATGGGGGCTAGGGGCGAGTACACCCTTGAATATGCGCGCGCGCGCG
>NW_022103915.1:96788140-96791351 GCF_000313985.2 Echinops telfairi
GTGTGTGTGTGTGTGTGTGTGTGTGTGTGTGTGTGTGTGTTTGATAGAGATTATCTGTACATTGAGATATACCTTTGCTGCAAGGGTCTTACGAGTTGGTGAGCAGCCATCTACGGTGCAGCTGTCTGGATGATAAGAAGAGGAAGACGTTGAAGATGCATAGAGACAATCAGTCCAGTGGACAGACAGATGGATCACACAAACATTTGTCTCCACAGTCTGAGATCAGGGGACTAACTGACGGCCAGTTATCACTACCGACTACACTGAAAGGACTCATATTAGAAGTTCCTGGATAGAGCGGGGGTGAATGTGGAATAAAAATCACAATCACACACACACACAAAGAGCAGATTTGTTGGTCTGAGAGAGCCTGGGGGAACCCCCAAGGCTATGGCCTTTAGCCTAGATCTGGAAATGAACTCATCCCATGGACCAAAGTTCAGGCAAACAATAGACAGGGCTATAAGAGGGGCAGGAACCCTAAGGAGGTACACACACCATCATCAACAATTTGAAGTCAAATGGGCAGCATCTGAGGTCAAAGTTCAGAAGGGTCAGGAAAGCAGTGGGGGTGGAAACAGGAAGCACAGGCAGGAAGATGGATAAGTGGCCCTATGTTGTAGGGATTACAATCAATGAATGAAACAAATTGTGTATGAACTGTTAAACAGAAAACAGATTTTCTGTGGGAACTTGCACCCAGTGCACAGTAAACAGTTTTCAAATATAAAATAATAATAAATGATGGTAGAACCCCTGGACATATATGCCGAGACTGAGAACCCTGACCTAAGCTCAATACTTTCTACAGAAATGAACCCCAAATGGGCCCTAGATCTGAAGGTAAAATACAAAACTACGAAACATTTAAAATAAATCATTGAAGTCATGACCTGGGGTTGATAATGCCGAGGGGGTCCATATAGAAAAAAGAATTGGAAACTGATTGTGGTAACAAATGGACAATTCTGCTGGACATGAATGAACTAAGGAAAGATTTGACAGATGTATTTGTCCCAATTAATAAAATTAAAATTTTTTTAATTAAATTTTTTTTAAAAGGACAAGTGAGGTTTTTCACATAATCTCACTGCCCTTGGCCATCAACCAGATGTCGGGGAGCTCCCAGGAGACACTCTGGACTCTTTGCACATGAGATGATGTAAACGAAATGTTAAAATATGACTAACCGATGATTTTCAAGTTTATCTCAAATCTAATTAGCTAGGAACCTTAGAGGAATGGGTAACAAAAACTGCCCAATTAAGAAAACTAAATGTAGATAAAGAATCATGATCAGGGTAATTTTAAAACAACATGTTATCCCACCAAAGAGAATAATATGACAATCAGATTCACCACTTATGTTTTCCAGGGATTCTCCAAGAAACCTCAACTTCAACCACTCCACCAAGGGGCCACACACGCTCCATTGGCAAGGCAGAGCAGAGCGAGATGACCATCTGGCCACTAGGTGGCACCTTAACACCACTTCTTTCAGCTCAAAGCCCTATTTCTTCCTTTACTCTGGCCTTTTCCCCCAAAATAATCAAATAGTGCACATTTCAAAAGCACATGTGCCTCACCCCATCAAAATAAAAAAAATGTAAAAACCTAACAAGTCAAAACAAAGTCAGGCAACATATTTTAATTTAAGATAAATGCTTCCTGTAAGTTTGGTATATTGTCACCTACGAAAATCTCACCAAATTCTGAGTTCCCCTTTGGCAAGGTGTTGTTGTTCCAATATTACAATATGAAAGTGGATTGGATTTTATTGTCCTTCTTTGTTGTCATAAATATCTTCTAAGAGCATATAACAGGAATCCTTTCTTTTCTATCCGTATCAGGTGATTATTCAAAAACAAAAGTCTCCGCGTAGTGTCTTACGACTCAAGAGTTCACATGCAATGTGCAGGGGCAGGGAATTCTGTAATGTGGCTCCTTAGCCAGGCTCGATAACTCCCACCAAATGACCTTTCCCTGCACGGGTCTGGTAAGAAGGTGGGGAAGACACTGATAGGAATAGGATTCCCTGGAGGGCCTAACATCCTGCTGTTTATCAGATGAGCCCACTGAGAAGCAGGAAGAAGGATCTCACTACTAGCAAGCGCCCGGAGTGGAGAGCACCCTCTGGACCTGAGACCCTTGCCCAGGAACCTCCTGGATCCAGAAGACAGCCGTGACCTCGAGGAGCAACAGAACCAAGAGGCAGAGCATGAAGCGGAGTGGTGGGCTTCCCAACCCACAGAGCAAAGAAAACATAGTGCTTTTGTGCAGGAAGCTGGCTTGCAGTGTGTGGTGCCTCTGGGCACTTAATTGGGAAAGTCGGATTTCCTGACCCATGCAAGCAAAGCTGAGAATCTTCGGGTTCAGGCTTACTGGAATGGGGTGCCTTTGGGTACTTAATTCAGGAAGGTGAACTTGCTGGCCCATGGAACTTAACCTGAATGCCTTCAGGTTGAGGCTTATAGAAGAACTTGGTGAAGATAAAAAACCAATAAACAACTCAACCCTGAGCCTTGTTCACTGGTATTACAACCTGTTCACTTTCTTAATAAACCCACTGATCATAAATTTTGTCTGTGAGCTCTATGTAGCCATTACGTTGGATATTAGAAACTAAGAAGGTAAAATGGTGAACATTAATTAAGACAGCGCATCATGGAGTCTGCTCTGTGCTTTTGCCCATGGTGTGTAACTAAATTATAATAACATCAAAAGCCTTCTAGGCAAAAGGCTGCATCTAGGAGGGGAGGAGAAGGGAAATGGTGCCATACGAGTTCTCGGTCTCTGGGAAGTTGCCATGTGAATAACCCTTTATGGATGAGAAAGTGAAAGAGAATCAGGAAGGTTATAACGTGTAAAGACTTAAATGGCGTGGTGAAACTGTAGGTCCAGGAACATCAAGTCGTTCATAGCACCAGATTAGGAGCTACTACAAGACATGTAGCTGGAAAGAAAGAATGGAGAGAAAAGAGAGAATAGGGGGAAAGGTTAATGACACAAACAAAACAAAACAAAACTCATCACCATCGGTTCGATTCCAACTCTAGAATCAGGGAGGAGAGGTTGAACACAACTAAAGCCAAGCAAACAAATCCACTGCCATCAAGTGACTTCTGACCACGGAGACCAAATAGGGCAGTACAGAACTGCAACTCTTTACAGGAGGAGTGTGGGAGTCTGGGTACATTACAGAAACAAA
>NW_022103915.1:96791451-96793925 GCF_000313985.2 Echinops telfairi
AGTGACTTCTGACCACGGAGACCAAATAGGGCAGTACAGAACTGCAACTCTTTACAGGAGGAGTGTGGGAGTCTGGGTACATTACAGAAACAAATCCACAGAAACTCATCAGCATTTGGGAGAGTTTTATATAAAGGGTAAGTGCACATCAAGAAAAGATACAAACCCAGTGCTGCCCAAGCCCACAAGTCCAACATTAGCCCACATGTCTGACATCAATCCACAAAGTCCTCCATCTCACAAAACACATGCAATGATGCCGATTGCAGTAGGAAAGACGAATCACTGAACGTGTAAGCATCTCTGTACTAGCAGGGATCTCTACTCGGCTGCTTCAGCACCCAGGGCTGCATCAGGGTAGGTTCATGCGGCTTCTCCGGGATGTCCTGCAGGAAGTGAGCCTTGCCAGCTGAAGCAGGGAACTGGCTAAGGCAGCTGCACCCTGGTCCGACCATCAGAAAGCAAGAGACCTGAGAACCAGAAAGGCAAGGCTCACCGAACCATTTATTCCTCCGCCCTTCAATTAACCCCACGTGTTTATCGGCCAGGTTGGCACTAAACATTAACTATCTCAAGTAGAAAGCCCCATCGTTCTCCTTTGAAGTAGCTGGTGGTCAGCAGGCTAGACTCCACTCCTATAACCTATGTAACAAGTTGACATGAAATTATGTAACTACCACACAGGGCCTGGCACAGTCATGTGTGCATTCATAGATCATTACTACAGCAACGTGGAAATGAACTGGAGAAGTTGTGAAAGAGCAGCTACTGTAAGGAGAAGAAAGATTTGGAAGACATTCAAGAAAAAAAATCTGATATGAATGATAAATATAGGGCAAAAATATAGTCACAGCTCTCATTTAATGCCGAGCCTGTATTATAGCAACAAGTCCAATAGCTCCCTCTTGATGCTACTCCCACCCAAGGGTCCAAAATCTTGGGTCAGGCCAGCTTTCAAAGGTCACACTGATCAAGAATGAGCAGTCTGACCAGTCCAAGGTGGGTATGTATTTCTGTCTGTCAAGGCTCCTGATCGACGCACAGAGTTGCCATTTTATCCTCAGCTTACAGGGGTGCCTCACCCTCGGGCCTGCAAGGTTTTACTGTGAGTCCCATCCTCTATCAGAATGACAAGGACCACGACACTGGGTCCAGGAGTGAGTCCAGGAAGGCTTCCAGCTTGGCCACACCCACACCCCCTACGAGACTCCAAAGACCCTAATGTTGGGCCCGGGACAGTGGTCCAACTTCCTTCTTCCTCCATGGGGAACTGCCCTCCTTAGGCCCTTGGAATCCTTTCCTTTCCACGCACCTCATCGTGTGCCCCATCCGTCCATCCATCCTGGAGACGCTAATACAATTCTTCCTAGAAAGGGGTATGATTGTAAACTAAGACCCTTTCCTCCCCTGGGCCTCTTTCCTGTCAATTAGCAATGCACACTGGGGGCTGTTGGGAGGGGAGACTGTACCACCCCCCACCCCCTCCTGTCAGTCTTCTCCCAGAGCTCGCCCTCAAAGGACCATCGAGTCAGTGCTGACCCCCGGTGGGTCTCTGAGACAAGAACATTTGGGGGAGTAAACACCCCATCTTTCTCCCAAGGAATCGCTAGTGGGTTTGTACTCTGGGCCAGGCAGCTCACAGCCCCAAATGGAAGCACTACACCACGTGGGCTCAGTGGTTACTTTGACACTGGCATAATCAACAGGGGCCATTAAGTATTTTGGAGAGGGCTACTTTCCTTGTGGCTTTCTACTATATTCGAGTTGAAAAGTCAAGCACTTGGTTTGAAGGCAGCTGCCGTCAACAGGAGCAGCCCAACCTCCATGAGTAAGTCTCAGCTTAAGTCCAGATGCCCTTTGATTGCCTGGTGTTACTTCAACAGTGGGGCTGTGCTGAGACAAGGCCAGGCAGGCCCAGGAAAGAACAGTCTGCCCTCAGCAAGAGGGCAATTGAAAGTAGGGTGCAAGTCCAAGGGCAAACGCAAAGAAGGACTGCCTTGCCCTAGGGCTTACACAAAGAACCAAGGGGTAGCCTGGCTGTGTCCTTAGGGGTTACCCACAACCGCTGCATGTTATCTAATTCAGGTCAAAAGTTGGGGTCCTGGTGACTAAGACACAAGGCCCAATGGTCCTATGTCATAGCCCAGCCACACATAGCCAGGTGATGATCTGTTGGGTCCCCAAACTAATCCTGTAAGCCTTTTTAAGTTGCAGTGAATGCATGTATCTGGATGGTGGTCCTTTCCCTGTTTCTGTAGCCCCACCTGGAATACAGTGATGGAAGGTTCCTGCCACCAATCAGGATCCTGTAACGATGTCTCTTGCTCCCTGTCATACACAGGAGCCCCATGGCTCCGAGTCAGCCTCTAGGCTGGCTGCACACTGATGGCTTCCCTCATCCGGGATGGCTGTCTTTGTTTGGTCTTTGGCCTAAGACCCTTCATAAAGGGTTTCTTTTGTCTGGGGTCTTTTGT
>NW_022103915.1:96794025-96796396 GCF_000313985.2 Echinops telfairi
TTTGTTTGGTCTTTGGCCTAAGACCCTTCATAAAGGGTTTCTTTTGTCTGGGGTCTTTTGTTCCCTAGCATACTGTATTCATCTGAAAAGCAATTCACTCAATTCACAAAACAGAAGGAAAGAAGACCTATACCACACAAAGCGCGGCACATGCGCTTGTTGGGAATGAAGCACAAAGAAACCATCCGGACGATCTGAGTTGTTTTGGTGACCAGGCAAACAGGGTTGAGTCCCAACTACAAAGAGCACTTATGGCTTAGCTTCTTAGTCCTGTTATTACAGACATAGCACAAATGGGTGGCCTTAAGGAGCAAAAACTTATTTTCTCAGTGTTTGGAAGGGTGCAAGTCTGAATTCAAGGCCCTGGCTCTAGAAGGCTCTCTCTGTCCACTATGAGTGGGAATCTCTGCCTCAGCTTCTTTACCATTCTCCTAAGAATTCCTGAGGTCCCCATGGTGTCTCTGTCTTGCCCCCATTCCTCTTGCTGGCTTCTACACCTTCTTTGCTCTTTTAAATCTTAACAGTGATTGGCTGAAGACACTCCTTACACTGATAAGGCCTCCTTCACATGATAAAGACATTCTATTCCCAAATAAGATGGATGTAATCATTCCTAAGTATTGGGATTGGAATTTACAACACATATTTTGGAGGGTCACACTTCAATCTGTAGTAGCCTACATACAAGATGCCTTTAAGCAAATTCCAAAAGGTGCCTCTGCAGTAGAAGCACCCCCACTACAGGGTTTGACCAGTGCTCAGAACCTTTTGTGCAAAGAGAAAAACAAGAAAAACTTTGAGTGAATTCAGAGTCAGCCAACCAGCATGATTCACGTGATTGGGCACAGTGATTTCACCCCTCTCTTGGTCCTTAGCCAGTGCTGTCTGGGTAGGGCATGGCAGCCCAGTGTCCCAAAAAACCCACTGCCAACAAGTTAACTCCAACCCATAGCAACCGATGTGGGGTTTGTGAACCTTTATCAGAATAGGCAGTCTCCTCTTTCTCCATTGGGACAGCTGGTGGGTTTGAGTCACCAACCTCATGGTTATGTTTTTAAGGTGCAAAAGAGACTCGAAGTATCAAATATAATTAAAACAAGGCAAGGACACAGCATCCAGAGGAGGGAGACCACCAGCAAGAAGTCATCATGGAGTCCAAGAGTTCACAGCCCTTCGCAGGCTTCCAAAGGACAAGGGAAGGCAAAAGAGACAGACACAAAAGCAAGACTGGTGGTAGACGGAGGCATCACAATGCAGGCAGAACCACAGAAACAGGTGCAGAACCAGGACTGGGGCGCATCCATAATGTTAGCCAGAAGTGTTCCCAAGATTGGTGCAGGGTCTGCCAAGGGCAGCAGGGGGGCCTGGTTCAGGACTGTGCTACTGCAGTTTGGCAATGTTCGAGGATGCAGAAAGGGGTGAAGCTAATCCACTCTCTAGTGCGCTCTACTTAAGGGGAGGACTATTCACATCCTTGCTTAATGGTCAGAAGGAATTCAGTGGAGGATTAATCCACATGAGAACTCTGTAAACGGACTTGGGCTTTCCCCTGTCATCCGGAGCCTGCTGCAAAATCTAGTGCTCAGAATTGAAGCTCCAAGACAGCTCGCAGCCCAACCCGATGAAAGAAGATAAAGATGAGAGAGAGGATGTTATGGGGGTCACTGTTGGTTTTTACCCCGGGGGGGATGACAACGTATTGGACTCCGGCCTAGGTCTCCTCTGAAGAGTTCTCCCTCTCACCGACTCGCTGAATGCCCAGTTCTTAAAGGAAGAATCACCAGAAATTTAAAGCAATTCTTTAAAAAGCTGAAGCCCTGTGAATTCAAAAGTAGTATAATTTTTATAAGGAACAAGACTAGCAATTACTTGCCAAGGAGAAAGAGAGAGAAAATAAAAACAGTTTCCTGCCTCTGTGCTGTCCGTGAAAGGTAAGATCCCCCAAAATCATGCTCACAAAGGTGTTCCAAGAGTTGCAAACAATGATGCTTCCCACAAACGCTAACAGAAGTACAACCAAAGAACACTGGCCGGACAAGACACCGATTCCACCAGAAACGGGACCCACTCCAGTCGATGGAAGGGTAACGTTGGGGGGAGGAAGCTCCAGGCAGGAAGACAAGAGACTGCCATTCTCCAGCCAGCGTTGCTGTGGACTGCATGCCCTTCAGCGACCACCTCACTCCACATTCATCCCTATTCACACATCAAACAAGACAGTTTAGGTGGGAAAAGCTGTAAGTATGATAATATGTCCCTACAAAATGCAATTACCATCACATATCCCGAATCCCATAAACATTAGACCTCTTCTTGCAAATGTTAAAAAGGGCAAAATGAAGTTGTGAACGACACTCTGGCTCAAAGACAA
>NW_022103915.1:96797288-96799998 GCF_000313985.2 Echinops telfairi
TTATAATTTAGTGTGCAAGGAATGCGCGCTGAAATATAATGAGTGCCTCTGATTGAAAGCAGGATGGATTAGAGTAATTCACAGAATGTGGTGGGAGAGGAGGTGCTGGGTGGAAATTCCTTTTCCAGCACGATCTTTCTGTTTGCACAGCAGCTAAGCCGCTCGAGAGCGATCTCCTCCATCGGAATGGAAATGCAGTGCAGGGGAGCCCTCGCCACAGAATGGACAGCGGCAGCCTCATTCCACCTGCTTGACACCCCAGGCCTGGGTCAGGGCAGAAGGGGCCAGGCTGGATGCCCTCCCTCACTTCCCAGCTTCACTTATGTGCTAATTCGGTCTCAGGCCAGAAGGAAGAGCAGCTGCCAAAAGGGCAGTCCTCACAATAACAAAGGGGCAAATGCTATGATACTGTCAACGTGCTAACAGAAATTTCTTTCATCTCTTGTTGAAGCCATGAAGTGCCTTTCCTGTTATTACAAGTCCGGAATGTTCAACTGTCTTGCACTGACAGCAATGATTTAACTCATGCGCAAAACAATAGTGTTTCACACCACTTAATAAACCTTTGAATTCTAACTTCCACCACCCTCTCTGGTTGGATTTTATGGTCTGGTAGCTGGGGCGCAGTCAAGTATACCAGCCATGAACACAGTATCAAAAATGATTTGAAACAACTGTGTTTGTGTGCCTCTGTAGATCTGTTTAATGAATGAGGCAACCCCCAGGATCGTGGGCTAATTGAAAGATTTGTTGGTCCACTTTATTCTCTGTGTGGTTAAATTGTTGTAATAAATCCCTTTTTAAAATAAAAAGCAAGTGGTATGTTTGTTGATTTATACTTTTTAAAAAAAAAAAACATCTGCCAGAGTGAGATTTAAGTATTTTGATGATATATTCAAGATACCTCTCTCGGAAAATAGAATTCATTCAAACAGTTTAAGATCCATTCTGCTAAAGCCGAAACAGTAGCATGGCCGATACACAGAGAAAGGCAGGTGTAGGACTTTCTGGTGTTGCTCATGGAACTGAAGAGCTCAAGTCAAATGTGGGTGATGGAGGCCCCAGAGGTCGAGCAGGTGCTCCTAGAAGTTAGGAGGTGTAGGTTACGGGCAAGTCACTGAAGACCTGTGTCATGAAAATCAAGTCAAAACTTCAGGGACAAGTGCATTGCAAATTATGATATATTATAAAATAAAGGGGATTATTATGTTCTGAAAATGACACCACGTCAACATGACTGTTTCTTTTACTCTGATTCAGGGATTTTAATGGTCATCTTCACCACTGAGGTCTCAATCCACTATGATCTCAATCTATTTACTGCAAGTTACCACTGGAAATTCCCTAACCTGGTGTCAGAATATAGAAGTCAGAATGTCAACGTTTTAAGAACCAGGAAAGTCATCTAAATCTATCTATGGACAAAAATAGTGGCTAAAGCCAGACAGTATTCTAAAGCAAAGTCAACTTTTTAAAAAGACCCAAAATAAAAATACAACATTCTCAATGACTGCTTAAGTTTGTGTGGTTATATTTACATGTACTGCTTAAGTTACAATATGATTCCTTATTTTAAGAGGCATTTTTAGTCAAATGTCCTATTTCGTCAGAGTCAAAAACATGCCTATTGTGAATTAGGTACCACAGGAAAATAATACTTACTGATATCTTTTTATCTCACCTATTCTCCTGTAATTTTTGCATAGAGAAGCACAGTCGATAGGAATGTGGTCTTCCAGCCTACAGGCTCATCGGACCAGAGCCTTGAAGAGCTCCAGGTCTTGCCTTTGTGTAGGTGGGATTTCTGGAACATTTTGTGTGTGTTCTTAGATGTCTTGTAATAGCCATGCCATGCCCACCATCATGACAAGGTACTAGCTGCCACCTCTGCATCAGGATACACGCTGGTCAATGTGTTTAGTGCCCTCTGCCAACCTGCCCTCCCTTGCTGCCAATTCCTGTCCTTTAGCATCCCATTATCCAGTCACACCTGAGGCCCGGGATGGCTTCATTCATTTCCCTCTGAATTATAATTCAAGCTTTACCTGTAAAGTTTTATTTCCCATTTGCCACTGTAACAAATACTACCCCATATACATTATCCTTCAAAAAATAGTTCATAATTATAATTATACAGTATATTGTATGTGAAGTAGTTAGTTTATTGTGCCAACCTGGCTGATAAACACATGTGGGTTAATTGAAGGGTGAAGGAATAAATGGCTCGGTGAGCCTCGCCTTTCTAATTCTCGGGTCTCTTACTTTGTGATGGTCGAACCAGGGTGCAGCTGCCTTAGCCAGTTCCCTCCTTCAGTTAGCATGATTCACTTCCTGCAAGACATCCCTGAGGAGAAGCTGCATGGACCTACCCCGATGCAGCCCTGGTTACTGGAGCAGCTGTGTGGAGACCCCTGTTAGTGCTGAAATGCTTACATGTTCACTGATTCGGCTTTCCTCCTGTAGTTGGCATCATTGTGTGTGTTTTGTGGGATGGAGGAGGCCTTTGTGGATTGGTGTTGGACATATGGGCTAATATTGGACTTGTGGGCTTAGGCAGCACTGGGTTGGGATGTTTTCTTGATGTGCACTTACCCTTTATATAAAACTCTCTTATACATATGGGTTTCTGTGGATTTGTTTCTTTAATATATACAGACTAACACGTATTTAACATAATGAATTTATCTATATGTATTTATATAAAATATAA
>NW_022103915.1:96800320-96817815 GCF_000313985.2 Echinops telfairi
GGGTCCTGAGGGATAGGTGTTGGGCTAACCACAAGGTCAGCAGTTCAGACCCACCAGTCACTCCAAGGAAAAAAGATGAGACTGCCTGCTCCTGTAAGGATTTACAGACTCAGAAGCCCTATATAAGGTTACTATAAGTGGAATCAACTCAATGGCAGGGGGTTTGGGTGCTACTTTCATAACCAAAAGTGTGACTGGGGAAAAGACCACTCAGTGATAGACTCAACACACATTGAAAAATTCTTTTCTGTAACAGATATTTCAAATCTCAGCACACTGACTGCTGAATCGTGCTTGAGCTGACTAAACACAATCTTAAATGATTAATAAGGATTATGGGTGTTCTCATGTAATATAGATATAGAAAAAATACAGTGAGTTTGCTATGTCTCAGTTGCTAACATTAAATTTAAAAATTAAATACAGGCTCACTCAAGAAAATAAATTACCCTTACTATGTCTCTGCTTGTCACTACTTATCTAAACCTCAGATCTTCAAAAAAGGTAAATAAGAAGAGATTAGCAACAAACTTCAAAGCTAGTAACAGGAATTTAAGCAAGAACATAATTAGATGGAAGTTTCCTTGATGTTGCTTACTCAAAATATATTCTAGAGATCATGCAGGACTGAGACAAGGAATACTTTTGATGGATCGTTTCAAGAAATATAAACCAGGTTTTCCACAGTCGACTTCTTACCAATGATCCCATTTAAGAATACGTTTGGAACACAGCAAGTAAAGGCATTTCGGGAATGGCTAAATTTGTAACATACATGACCAAATTCAGGTAGGGTAGACTCAAGGTCGTATCTTGGCTCTCATGGACATAATTTAACTTTTTTTCAGCTTCAGCCTGAATTTACACATAAACAATTGATGGTCTTACACTCGGCCCCCATGGCCGGGCTTTAGCTACTGATATGGAGTTTCTCCATCATCTCTTTCCACCAAACCAAAACTGACTGCCATTGAGTTGATGCCAACTAAAAGTGACCCTCTAGGGCAGGGGAGCTGCCCCTGTGAATTTCCAAGACTGTGTTTTCTCCCTCAGAGCATGCTAGATCACAGACCTTATAGATCACAGGCAAATGCATAGCCCAATGCATAAACACTAAGCCACCAGGGCTCCTATATCTCTTCCCACAGATGTAATCAATTTGACTTCTGTGTATTCCATCTGGAGAAGTCGCACCTTTTGTGTGACATAAAAGGTATTTGCTATGAACATGTCATTGGTCTTACAAAATTTTTTTCAGGCAATCTCCAGCATTATTTCTATCACCAAGTCCATATTTTCCAACTACTATTCCTTCCTCTTAGTTTCCATCTTTTTCATTCCAACTGCCAATAATTATCAATATATCTTGATTACACATTTGGTCAATTTCAGACTGAAGATGTTGGTAGCACTCGTCCATTTCTTCATCATTATCTTTAGTGGTTGGAGCATAAATTTAAATAATAGTTGTATTGATTGGATATCCCAGTATGTGGCTACATATTATCCTATCACTGATAGTATTGTATTTCAAGCTAGATCTTGACATATCCTTCTTGACAAGGAATGCAATGCCATTCCTCTTGATTGTGTCATTCCCAACATCATAAATCATATGATTTTCTAATTCAAAATGGCCAATATCAGTCCGTTTCAATAGCACTTAAAATGTCAATCTTTGCGTTCCATTTCATTTTTTACAATTTCCAATTTTCCTAGATTCATACATCATACATTACAAGTTCTGATTATTAATTTATGTTAGCAGCCGTTTCTTCTCATTTTGAGTCAAACCCCTCCTGCTAATGAAGGTTCCAGTGTCTACTCTTGCAGGCATTACTCCATTCACACGATTATGGTCAACTCTACTTTGAAAAGGCAGCTCCTGCCTCAGTCATATTTTGAGTGCCTTCTGAAAATTATCTGCTGCTGTCCCTGAGGTTTTTAGTATCTGACAATGTTTAAATGCTATCCATAAGGTTTTCAGTGGCTAATTCCTCAGAAGTAGACAGACTGTTCACTCTTCAAAGTCTGTTCTTAGTCTGGAAGCTCTGCTGAAACCTGTTCACTATGGGTGACCCTGATAGTCCAACCAGGGTGCAGCTGCCTTAACCAGTTCCCTGCTTCAGCTGGCACGGCTCATTTCCTGCAAGACATCCCTGAGAAGAAGCCACACAGAACTACCCCGATGCAGCCCTGGGTGCTGGAGCAGCATGTGGAGACCCCTGCCAGTGATGAGATGCTTATACACTCACTGATTCAGCTTTCGTCCTGCAGTCGGCATCATTGCATGTGTTTTGTGAGATGGAGCTGGACTTTGTAGATTGGTGTCAGACAGATGGGCTAATGTTGGACTTATGGACTTGGGCAGCACTGGGTGGGGTGCTTTCTTAATGTACACTTAACCTTTATATAAAACTCTCTCTTATACATATGAATTTCTGTGGATTTGTTTCCCTAGTTTACCCAGACTGACACACCAGACAAGAAAAAATTCAGAGAACATGTTAAAAGAAACCCAGCACTACAATAATTTTTGTCAAGTCACTTTGGACAGAAGACCAACAATTACTGAGCACAAACAGGAGCCCACTACATAGCGCAACTCCATCCAGAAGCCAACACACCGAAAACAACCCCCAAGATAACAATAGCCCAAAGGTGAAAAGAAGGCAAGAATGAATCCAGACACACGTACACAACCCACTGATAACGAGGGAGTTAAGAAAATACCTAACACAAAAAGTACCGAGAGGACAGCAAAGAACCCATAGATGAATATAAGAACTCTGAACATCAACTGTCTGAACTCACCCATAAAAAGACAAAGGCTAGGAGACTGGATTAGAACACATAATCCATCAATCTGTTGTCTGCAAGAAACACATCTTAAACTCATAGACAAAAATAGTTTGAGAATCAATGGTTGGCAAAAAGCATACCAAGCTAATGGCAATTTTTAAAAAGCAGGAGTTGCCACTTAATCTCTGACAAAATTGATTTCAATGTGCAAGTCATAACAAGAGATAAGGATGGGCACTACATAATGTTCAAAGTATCAGAAGATCAAAAGCCAGTGAGCATAATAAATATATGCATACCCAATGAGAGACCCATGAACTTCATCAAATTCTTCCCCCATAAAAAGAGATTACAGGCTCAACAATAATAGTAGGTAACTTCAATACACCACTCTCTGACAAAGATAGATCAATGGGAAAGAATTCCAACAGGGAGTCTACTGAAGTAAATTCTACAATTAGGCAACTCAACCTGGTAGACATATTTAGAGCTCTCCACCCAAATGCAAAAAAAAATACACATTCTTTTCAAGTGTATATGGCACATATTCAAAAATAGACCACATGCTGGGACTCATATTGAGGCTGAGTACATTCAAATATATAGAGGTCACTCAGACTTCCTTCTCTGACTATTATGCCCTAAAGCTCAAAATCAATAAAAGGAAAATTAAAAAAAAAAAAATCAAGGACAAACACTTGGAGGATGAACAACCTTCTTCTTCAAAAAGAATGGGTACTGGCACAAATTAGAGACCAAATTCAGACGTTTTTAGAAACTAATGAGAAAGAGAACACAACATATCAGAACCAATGGGAGACAGCAAAAGTAGTTATCAGAGGATGAAAATGCACATATGAAAAGGGAAGAGAGATTTATGATCAATGTGCTAGCACAAAACTTCCAACAATTGGAACAGGGTCAACAGAATAATCCCTCTAACAGCAAAAGAAAGACATAATGACAATCAGGTGGAGATAAATGGGTGGGGCAACAAGAAAATAATTCAAAAATCAATGCAGTAAAAAGCTGGTTCTTTGAAAGGATTAACAGAATCAACAGACGGCTAGCAGACCTAACCAAAGAAAGGAAGGAGTAAACATCAATAGCGAAGATGAGGGATGAACCTGGGGAAATTACAACGGACCCCAATCAAATTAAAAGATTAATTACACAGTACTATGAAGGTCTGTACTCAAATGAATACAATAATTTGGAAGACATGAACAAATACTGGAAAAACAATTCCTCCCTAGATTACCCCACATAGATGTCAAGAACCTGAAAAGACTCATAACAAAAGAAGAAATAGATAAGGCTATCAAGGAACTACAACTAAAAAACTCCCGGCCCAGAAAGCTTCATCAGAAGAATTCTACCAAGCATTCAGAGAAGAGCCAAGACCAATTCTACACAAACTCTTCCAGAGCATAGAAAGGGATGGCAAACTCCCAAACTCGTTCTATGAAGCTAGTATCATAGTGACACTAAAAGTGGGCAAGGATCCTACAAGAGTAGAGAACTAGTCTGATATCTCTAATGAAAATATCCTTAACAAGTTTGGCCAATAGAATACAAAAGTATATAAAATGAATAATTCATCATGACCAAGTGGGATTCACTCCAGGGATGCAGGGGTGGTTCAACATGCGAAAGTCCATTAACATTATCCATCACATTGACAAGAAAAAGGATGCAGAAAATGCATTTGACAACATTCAACACACATTCCTAATTAAGACACCCAAGAAGATAGGATTGAAGGAAGCTACCACAAAATAATACAAGCTATATATAAAAAACCAACAACCAACGTTCTAGTCTGTAGAGAAAAGACTAAAACAATTCTACTGAAAAAGGGCACCAGACAAAGATGCCCCTTGTCCCCACTTCTATCAACATTGTTCTGGAGGTCCTAGCAAATAAAATAAAATAAGGCAATGAAAGGGCATCAAAGGGCATCTGGGGAAAGAAGTAGTGAAGTTATCGTTATATGCAGATGACATGATTCTATATATTAAAAACTCCACACTGGGAGTACTGGAAGCAATAGAGGAATTTTGTGGGGTGGTAGGACACAAGATTAACAAACAGAAGTCAATAAGATTGCTATATACATCAGATAAGATCACAGAAATGGAGATCAAGAACAAATTCAAGGTGGATCACAAACCTTGAGGTAAAACCCCAAACTGTTAGGATTATCCACTAGAAAATTAGGACAAACCTAAGAACCTTGGCACAGGGAATACACAGGCAACCGGATACAGGGAATGATACACACACAGAGGAAGCTATGTTAGACAAGTGGGACATACTAAAGATAACATACCTATGTCCATCAAGAGACTTCATCAGGAAAGTAAGAAGAGAACCCACAGATTGGTAAAAGATATTTAGCAATGACATATCAGACAAAGGGCTTATTACTAAAATCTACAAAACTCTGTAAGCCTATACCAAGAAAAAAATGAATTGCCCACTGAGGAAGTGGGTAACAAATCTGACAAGTGATCCAAAATCAATGGTGAGGAGGGTGTAGGAGGCTTAGTAGAGCTTGATTAAGAGCAATGTAACAGAGAATAATTACTGAAACCCAAATGAAGACTGAGCATGATAGTGGGACAAGAGGAAAGGAAATAAAGGGAAAAAATAGGAGACAAAGGACATTTCTAGATACCACCTAACACCCTCAAAAAAGCAGAAAGCAACAAATGTTGTTGAGGGTGTGGTGAGATGGGAACTCTCATCCACTGCTGGTGGTCTTGTGGATACAGACAGCCACTGTGGAAAATAATTTGGCGATACCTAAAACAAATGGAAATCGAGTTACCTTATGATCCAGCAATCCCCCTACTGGGCATATACCCAGAAGAGGTAATAAACAGACCACGACCAGACATCTGTGCTCCGATGTTCATAGCGGCACAGTTCACACAGTTCACAGTCCAAAGAATTTAAAACAACCTAACGTTCCATCAATAGACAAATGGAGCAGTAACCATGAAACATGTTGTTTTGTGGAAAAAGTTGGAGGAAATTATGCTGAGTGAAGTTAGCCAGGCACAAAAGGACAAGCACCACGTGAGTCCACTGAGGTCAGTTCAAACAGCACAACAGGCATAGACGAAAAGGAACATAACCCATAGTCTCCAGGCTAAGGGCCTGGTACTCTGGCAGGGGTCAGACCAAACCCAAGGATACATATGGTATCAAAAATAAAAAGAAGAAAAAGGTGCAGATAGCATGGGGGCTGAAAGACATCTTTTCCTCTTCCCTTATGCTTTTAAGGCCCACACACGGAGGAGGGAAGAAAAAAGTTGGCATTGGGGGAGTAGGGCATTAATCCACCCTAAGGGAGGTATTGTTTATGTCTCCACAAGACCTCATTCCATTGCAGCAATCCCAGATGGTGACAAACCTGCATGGAGCAGCCCAGTCACAGAGAGGATTGCAAGCCCAGCCCCAGCTTGAGTTATGACGTCCCTCTCCCTAGAAGACAGCGATAGAGAGGGCAGTACTGAAGATACAGTCTGGGAAGAGTGGCCAGTCTGTTGGAGATAAAGAGTAGACCTCATTCTGGTGCACCAAGCCCTGAGGGGGACCTTCCTGTACTGAGCAGCTAGTTCAGAGAGAGGACGGCAGAGCTGGCCCCAACTCGACATGAGGACAGCGCTATAGAGGACAGCACTGAGGACACGGTGGGGGAGTGCGGCCGGTCTGACCTCCCCACATGGGGCAGACCAAGAGGGGCATACAACAGATCAGCAATAGGAACAAAGCCAAGAAGTCCCTGAGGAATCCTGAAAGTAGACTTCTGACTGGGGTCGGGGGGTGGAGGGGCGCTTGGCACTTCATGTCCAGTTTCCAGATGCATGTGGCATAATGGAAAATACCATGGCTTGGGCGAGGTGGACCTTAGTCCCTAGAGTAACATCCTTGTTTGTCAGCACTTTAAAGAGGTTTGGTGCAGCAGTGACTTGCCCCTCTGTGCCCTACAGTGCATCATTAAGAGAGGAGTTGTAACCTGGAGGGGTTTAGAACTTTTAGTTTAGGGTTCAAACTGCTTCCAAAGGGCACACACTACATACCATGGCAATTCTGACCAAACATGTTAATCCCCCCAGAGTACAGCATGTCATGTTAACCATTTACACTGGTTGGAGGGAGGCTACTGTATCCATTAGGATTGCTTTTGTAAAAGAAACAAAATCACCCAGCATTGCCAAATAAGGGTTTGTTTTCCTACTTTGCGAACTGGGTCAGAGGTAACCAAACAAGGGGCAACGCAGCAGCTTTCTGATGGCGTCAGCACCCCAACACCGCAGGCACCTTTATCTTTCTGCTCGGCATTGGTGACCTCAAGGTGCCTCTTAAAGATTCAAGCAAATTTGTGATGCTCCAACCAAAGAGAAAGCAAAGGATGAAGGGCAAAGGGCAGGCGCATGTCAGCCGAGTCTTTCACTTTTACCAGGACACTTCTGCTTCCACCTCCTGGGCCAGAACTGGCTCAGATGGCTACCCCTAAACCAGCGGTTCTCAACCTGTGGGTCGTGACCCCTGTGGGGGCTGAATGACCCTTTCACAGGGGTCGCCCGATTCATAACAGTAGCAAAATGACAGTTATGAAGCAGCAACAAAAATATTTTCTGGTTGGGGGGTCACCACAACATGAGGAACTCTATTAAAGGGTTGCGGCATTAGGAAGGTTGAGAACCACTGCCCTAAACACAAGGGAGTCAAAGACACGGAGTATTTCTAAATTCTGGCTGCCCCAGAATTTCATCAGTGATGGGAAAGGTAAATTTTTTGTGGCGATGTCTGTGTAGAAATGTTTTTACAAGTACAAGTGCAATTATGTGGAAGTGATAGGAAAAATGCTTAAAGATATAGCTATCACAGAAAAACCTCATAAAATCCACAATTTTTAAAATAAATCATTTTATTGGGAGATAGGGGGATCCTACAGCTTTTTTTTCCAATCATCTTATTGAGGGCGGTGTTATGGCTATTATAACAATCTATACATTAACTGTATCAAGCACATTTGTACATATGTTGCTATCATCATTTTCAAAACATTTTTCTACTTGTGCACTTGGTATCAGCTCCTCCTTTTTCTCTCCCTCCCCTCCCCTTCCCGTGGACCCTTGATAAATTATAGATTATTATTATTATTTTCATATCTTACACCATCCGCTGTCTCCCTTCACCTACAGTTCTGTTGTTTGTCCCCCTCCAGGGCGTGGGTGTTATACGTCAATCACTGCAATCGGTTCCCCCTTTCACCCCCTACCCTCATGGTATCACCACTCCCATTATGGTTCCTGAGGGGTTTATCTGTCCTGGATTCCTTATGCCGAGAGCTCTTATCTGCACCAGTGTACTGCTCTGGTCTAGCTGGATTTGTAAGGTAGAACTGAGGTCATGATAGTGTGGGGAGGAAGCATTAAAGAACTAGAAGAATGTTGTGTGTTTCCTCAGTGCTGTACTGCACCCTGGCTGACTCATCCCATCCTTGTAGCCCTTCTGTGAGGGGATGACCAATTGTCTACAGATGGGCTTTGGGTCTCCACTCCAATCTCTACCTCATTTGCATCAATATGATTGTTTGGGATCTTCTAATGCCTGATACCTGATCCCATCGACACCTTGTGATCACACAGGCTAATATGCTTCCACCATGTGGACTTTGTTGCTTCCCTGCTAGATGGCCACTTGTTTAACTTTAAGATGCCAGATGCTATATCTTCTAATAGCCAAGCACCATCAGCTTTCTTCATCACCTTTGTGTATTCACCCATTTTGTCTTCAGCGATTGTGTAGGGAAGGTGAGCATCACAGAATGCCAGGTTATTAGAACAAAGTGTTCTTGTGTTGAGGGAGGACTTGAGTAGAGGCCCAATGTCCATCCATTACCATAATACTTAATATATAACTAGATGAACCTTATAGACCTATATCCCTATCATTACATATTAATATATTTACATATTATACATGCCTGAGATAGTTAAAGTTTATTGTGCCAACCTGGCCGACAAACACATGTGGGGTTAATTGAAGGGCAGAGAGATAAATGGCTCGGTGAGCCTCGCCTTTCTAATTCATGGGTCTCTTGCTTTGTGACGGTTGGACCAAGGTGCAGCAGCCTTAGCCAGTTCCCTGCTTCAGCTTGCAAAGCTCACTTCCTGCAGGACATCCCTAGGAGAAGCCACATGGACCTACCCCGATGCAGCCCTGGGTACTGGAGCAGCTGTGTGGAGATCCCTGCCAACGCTGAGATGCTTACACATTCACTGACTTAGCTTTCCTCCTGCAGTCAGCGTCATTGCGTGTGTTTTGTGAGATGGAGGAGGACTTTGTGTATTGGTGGCAGACATATGGGCTAATGTTGGACTTGTGGGCTTGGGCAACACTGGGTTAGGATGTTTTCTTGATGTACACTTACCCTTTATATAAAACTCTCTCTTATACATGAGTTTCTGTGGATTTGTTTCTCTAATGTACCCAGACTAACACAATGCCTATCTTTATACCTCTATAAATGTCCTTTCCTTCCTAGTTCTTTCCTCTATTTCCTTCTGTTTTCCTCCTGTCCCACTATCATGTTCAACCTTCATTCAGCTCTCAGTAATTCCTCATGACTACATTGCACTTTATCAAACCCCACCAGGTATTCTACACCCTCCTCGCCATCAATTTTAGATCCCTTGTTGTTCCCTTGTCCCTGAGTTTGTTGCCTCCCCCTCCCTTTCCTCCACCTCCTACTCTCCCCTGTTCCCCAGGAATCATTGGTCCCGTTGTTTCCTCCTCAGGATTGTTTGTCCTGCTTATCTTATATAGATAGACATAAAGAAAAAACAAAAGAAAGATCCTGTAAATAGTTCCAGGTCTATCTGCTGACTCTTATGAATGTTTTCTGATCGGGTCTGATAAGGTGCCAAGCCCTGGCCCCTGAGTCAGAAGTCTATTTTCGGGATTCCTCAAAGACTTCATTGCTTTGCTCCCCTTACTGCTCTGTTGCACTCCCTTTGTGTTTCACCCTGGTTGGAGGGGGTGGGGGGGGGGGGAGATGCAGCCAGACCAGGTACAATTCCCGCTGTGTCTCCTGTGCTGTCCCTTATAGCACTGTGGATCAGTGAGGGGACGTCAAGTCTCATGCTGGGGCTGGCCCTAGGGTTCTCTCTGTGCATTGACTGCTCTGAGTGCAAATGTTGTCCTCGAGGCTTGGTGGGCCAGCATGCGGTCTACTGCTTCTCTCTCTTTCCCTCTTGGTTTGCTCCCATGTGGTCTAGGAAGACCTGCCCTCTCGCCAAGCTATATCTTCAGTGCTGTCCTCTGTAGTGCATTCTTCTGAGGCGGGGGGTCAACGTAGCTTGGACAATCCACAATCTTGATGTGAGATACCAAGTTTGAAGAATAGCTTTGAGAATGTAATGTCTACTGTATGAACCATTTCATTTCACGGAACTTCTATGTATTTGAATAGTCCTTCTAGGGTCTTTAAGCATTTATCTCTGTGGATGTTGTTATTAGGTGCCACCAAGTCAGGTCTGACCCATAGTGGCCTTATGCTTAACAGAACAAAGCACTGCCCACTCCTGTGCCAACCTCTCAATTACTCCTATGCTGAGCCCATTCATACAGCCACTGTGTCAAGCCATCTTGCTGACGGCCTGCCTCTATTTTGCTGCCCCTCTACTTTGGCAAGCATGATGTCCTTCTCTGGGGACTGTTTTCTCTTGATAGCAGGTCCAAAGTATGTGAGATGAAGTCTTGCCATCCTTGCCTCTAAGGAGCACTCTGGTCATACTTCTTCCAAAACAAGTTGGTTTGTACTTTTAGCACTCCATGGTACTTTCAATATACTTCTCCAACATCACAATTCAAAGGTATCAATCCTTCTGTGGTCTTCCTTCTTCAGTGTCCAACTTTCACATGCATATGAGGCAATGGAAAAAACTTTGGCTTGGGTCCAGCACACCTGGGTCCTCAAAGTAACATCCTTGCTTTTCAATACTCAAAAGAAGTCTCGCAAAGCAGATTCACCTAATGCAACGCATCTTTTGATCCCGACTGCTGCTTCCACGAGCATTAACTGGCCTGCCATAATCTGCTCTTTCATATGACCCTCTTCTACTTTTATTTCCTTCTATCCCCTTACAGCCAACCTGGACAAGAGCAGGTCCTTGTTATTGGAAAGAGTTTTGTTCCGAGGCATTTGCAAAATTCTAAAGTCATGCCACTAGTCTTATCCAGTACCAAATTCCATGATGGTGACAGTTATAGGAATTGCTGTGACTATGGTTATTGTTAGTTAGCACCACTTTCTTTGTCCCCTTTGATTTTCTATCACCATCACTAGAAAGACTCCCCTTTTTTGAAAACAGAAACATAGTTTTGGACCTCACTGATATGAAGGCATGGGTGGTGCCGAGTCGAGACCAGGAGAGCCGCACTGCCTGTGGCCACAAGGTCAGCAGCTCATTCAGGGCACTCAGTCACTCACAGACTCGCTCCCAAACAGAAGCCCCGCAGAAGGTCTGACCCAAATTCTTTCATTCAAGTTGCTGATATAGTTTAGGAATCGATTTCAACATTATAATTTAAACAAGGATGCTAATGGGGGAAGATCCAATTATTCTTAACACTTTTTTCCCAAACAACTGCAGCTAACTGTGTTTCCATTTAGTGGACATTGTAGCAACATATTACACATAGCTTAT
Source organism: Echinops telfairi (assembly GCF_000313985.2). Taxonomy (NCBI): domain Eukaryota; kingdom Metazoa; phylum Chordata; class Mammalia; order Afrosoricida; family Tenrecidae; genus Echinops; species Echinops telfairi. The sequence continues at coordinate 96,811,852 of NW_022103915.1, forward strand.
AACTTTAAAAAGATGAGTGGCTCATTTATTTGTCCCACCATGCACATGGAACTATGCTACCAGCTGTTTCTCAATCATCAAATGATAATATTCAGTTGCAAGGAACTGTGTCAAGATTTTGACATTAAAGTATATACACATATAAAAATGCTTCAGATAATTTTATGTTCTATTAACTTCAGTTTGAAAATGTGGTTCCTTAGCTATAATTATGAGATCATTTTGTTAAGATCTGGCTTACTGTAAGGTGCAAAGCCCACTCTCAACATTTCACAACCAAATAGTTTGCATCATTACTGCAAACACCCGCCAGCACCTTGTGGCATGGCTACCAGTTGAGCTGAGATCCACTAGTCAGCAGTTCAAAGGCACGCTCACCAACAGTTACAGTCTCGGAAACCTGCAGGGGTAGTTCTATTCTGCCCTTTACTATCACCATGGGTCGCCATCAACTCAATGGCAGTGAGTCATCATCTTTGCATGACAATTTTGCAAGTCATTGTTAGCATTTTATCCTCCTACTTGAGAGCTGTTACAAATGAGGGGGGAAAGAGTAAAATGATGTCTACCTTTCTGAATAATGACATTACAGATAATATATTTTACTGACTGGAGCCTTATTAAATGTGTGACACCAAAATACACCACTTGCTCTTCCAGTTTAACCACAAACAGGCCAGGTTTGTTTGACATTCTGCTGGATTTTCAAAAGATGTGCACAGAGTTAAAGGTTTTGGAATGAAGCCCACATGTGTGGATGTCTATAAAGCTTAGCTGAAAATTGATTGAACCATGCAGGTGTGACTGAGGAAAGCTGGGTTTAATTAAAAGTTCACTGGTTGAGGTGTCAAGGTGTCGAAAGAATTGAGGATTGGTCCAAGCCAATCACTAAGTAATTGTCAGCCTTCAGAAAACCATCTAGCTGTTCAAGACTGGTTTTTAATCCATGAGACTGGCCCACATGACCTCTAAGACTGCTTCCAACCCTTCACATTCTCTCATTCTGATTCTATAGCCTGGCTAGCGATTGGAGGCAGGCCCTCCATCCATTCTCGGAGCAAAAGAAACCATCCAGACTTCTGAATGGGGTCTCTGTATTCTTGTACCGGGTTAAATGGCAAGATCTGGTTGAAATGAGAATCTGAACACCAGGCTATATTATCCTTTGTGCACCACATTCTTAGCCTCACTGCTCAGCAACAGGGCTTAGGGTCCTACACATCTTGATGCAGCCGTGACAATGCAGTTCACCAAACAGCCCCAAGCTCAGTCGTTTCCCAGAAACCAAAGAAGAAAAGAATGCAGGTGGGAAAAATAGCAGAGGCTTTAAATGACAAAAAAAGTAATGACGTTCAAACGGAGAAAAAGAGACACAATAAAGACCTAAAAAGTGTAGTCAATGCATTTAGAATGATCGAGACCACAGAAAGCTTTCACTCACAATAGTAACAAAACATCTTTGAGGCCATTTATCATTAAGGGAGTCGATAAAATGAAATGAGATTGATGTGGGTTTTTCTTCCTTTAAAAGTATAAAGGCTAAAATTAAATTCTTTTGATTTCTGAAAGGGAAAGTTCTTAAGCAACTTCTTAAAAGCATTTAATCTAATTCTTAAAAGATATTTTTAAAAATTAAATATATTATTTTGAACCATTTTATTGACATATACTTTGTATACAAGTCAATGGTTAAATATATTTTAAAGAGCTGGGCAATCATCACCACAATCAATTTGATGCTTTTCTTCATTCTTATATCCATTATTAGTTCCTTATTGCCCCCCAACCTCCCCTATCAGAACCCTATGGATATATTAATCTAGTCACTGTCTTTACATACTTACCTATCCTGGATATCATACCAAAAAAAGGCCCGGATCATCAGCAACAACAAAGTAAAACCCAGATAAACATCAAACCAAAAGAAAGTCGAAAACAATACGCATACAATAAGTTAAGGAGCCTTGTTGGTGTAGTGGTTACACATTGGGCTACGATCCTCACGGTCAGCAGTTCGAAACCACCCCCACCTCCACAGTAGAAAGACTGGGCTTTCTGCTTGGGTAAACAGTTACCGTCTCGGAAACCCACAGTGAGCTGCTAGAGTCAAGGCAGTGGTGCATTTGGTTTGTGGAGAACAAGTTAAAAACAGGTCAAGGGGGAAACAGCTGCTAAGATGATACATCTGAAGCTCCTGATCTCTGCACTGATCCAGGTTCCACTGCACTCTGAGAGCCAAACTACAGACCGGGTCTACAGTCTGAGGGGTTCACTGACGCCCTGGTCTGTGCGGAGACCCTGCAAATGGATTGTGGCCAACTCTGTCATCCATAGCCTTCTGCAAACTGGGTGCGTCAGGAATTAAGTGCTAATTAAGCGCTCTTCTGGTTTTGGATTTTATTATTTACAATCCTTGGACAACGTGTACTGGTGTTCTTCTTCCATGTTAACTTAGGGGATACCTCACTTAAATGACTGCGTGCTTTAAGACAAGCCTTTTAAGACTAAAGGTATTCTTTCAAATATATTCATCAACTCTCCTCCTCTCTCCTGCCCTCTGGGGCCCTGCTGTGCATGGACCTGGCTGTTGAGATCATGGCCATCCAGGAGAACAAAGACTTGCCACAGAGAAATACGTTGCGGTCTAGGGAGGTAGAAATCTGGTACCACAGTCTTGGACATAGAAGAATCACAATGCAGGATTTCAACTTCTGACTGGGCTGTGAACCAGCTCCATTCACCTGACTCCAAACAGGAACTCACATGAATGAGCCCAAAAGTGCCCACGGCTCTGACAGAAGCTCACTGACCTTGACTTTGGGTGCCAGTCTATTCCTATGTTAGAACATATGATTTTATTTTCTTTCTGTCTTGGCCTGCGAGCCATGTTCTTTATAGTTTTTTCTCCATACTTTTTTAGTTAAATAAGTTTTGTTAATTCTTTATCAAATTCACTGATTCCTTTGTGTTGCAAATCTATTAAAGTTTTTATTTCAGAAAAAAACTATATATATATTCATCATAGTCTTACTATCTATAGAACAGTCAATACCTCATAGAAAGTATACCAAATCCTAATTATTACCTTATAGTTAAGTTTCATAAAAATGTTCATCATTTAGTTAAAGGGTTAAAATATCCATAATAAAATAATGAAACAATGTAATTGCCTCAGTTATGATTCTCTTTTCTTTAAGGATAAAGGCAACTGAATAGAAAGAAGGGAACCTGATAAAGCTACAATTTTAATACTATTTATATTTTATTTCCTTTCAGAATGTTGTCAGCATGTATGCATTTATATAAATTATATCATTATAATATAAACATACCATTTATCCAACATTTTTATTTTTATGTTATGTATCATCCATTTCCAACTAGAAGTCCTGTCTAGATGACTATAACTAGTCTAACATTTTTTAAAATATCATTTTATTGGGGGCTCGTACAACTCTTATCACAATCCATAGAGTCTAACAACTTAACACTGTCTAAGAAACAGTGTTTTGTGTGCATACGTACACTCACATACCAGCAACCCAGAACAACAGAAGAAAAACCAAAAAGCCTGTGTCTAGATTCAACCTGTTAGAAAGGTTCTTCTTTCATTTTTCAAAGCTAATTTTGTTATTATTTCAAATTCAAGTGTCCAGCCACGAAGTTTCTTATATTTAATGGCCTTTAAAAACTATTGTACTTTTTGTCTATAGTATAGAGAATAAAATTAAAATTTGAATTGGTAATCTTGAAAATCTCTTTGGAAAGGTATCAAGTATGATTTTTCTACCAAACTACCCCCCGCCTTCATTAAACACACACACACACACACACACACACACACACACAGTCTCTTCTTCAGCAGGCTAAGCAAATACACTCAGTCCCATCAATAACCCTTCAAATGAGCTAGATTACATCTCTTCCTCATCCTGATCAGGATTGTATCCAAATACAGTCCCTTTGATTCGCCTTTCCGCGGATGTATCACTCATACTGAGCAAAACCAAAAGATTTTTTTCCACATACGTTGCTTCTAGCAACCATGGTTCATCCTTCCTCTAACTATGCACTGGTTTTCAGGGCCTATGTAAGCCTATTCAATTAAATGGATAGCCTCAACCTTATTTAATGTATCTACTATCGCTAGCTCTTCATAGCTATATTCATTAATATTAATGAATTCATGACCACCATCTACAGTCTAAATAGAATTTCACTTCCTGAACAAATCTCAACAAAGACAAGTGTGTTCTTGACAGCCTCTGCCCACCATCTGAAAGTGAATTAAATCTCTTTTTAGTTTTGTGTTTGGTATCTCTATTCCTGGAGCAAATGGATTTGGTCCTTAGCTGACCAATGCAATGCCAACAGATTATTTCTCTTATCAAAAAAATAAATTAAGTAAGTGGTTGAAATGATGACCCATTGCATGAGGGAGAAAAACACAAATTGCAAAATTACCCATTTTCAGAAGCTATGGTCCAGAAAACATATTCTCTGGTTGGTAGCTTAGTGTGTTAATTTTTTATATACAGCAAAACTTCAAAAAGTTCAAGGATTAGTGGAATTGAGAAATAATGGAATTTTCCCACAAACTTTTTGAAGTTCCCTCAGACAAAATACAGCTTCATATTCTCCTCAAGTGTTATTCAGCCAAAAAGATCTTTCAGTAGAAGATTCAAACTGACCAATACTAAGCATTTAAAAAGCATACAAATTGAGCTTTAGATACTATGTATTATAAATAAAACAATCTATCACCAAATATAAATATGCCAAGAACCACAGCAGAAAGAACAGAGATCATCTAGCCCTGCTCTCTTGCTTTTAAAGTAAAGAAATCAAATCTCAAAAAATAAAAAAAAATAAAAAGTGATGGATTCAAAGTCACTAATAAAACTGAAAGACAGTCTCAAGTCTCTTGCCCATCCAAAATAGGGCCTAGACATTAGTGATATGCAACAGGCTTTACAGAGTTTCACTGGTAAACTAAAGATGATGAAACACTAAGCGATTAAAACATAAAGAAAATACAGAACAGCATACTCCTGCCTTAATCTACCAAATATCAGTTTCAGAGAGCATTGACTGTAAAACCCAAAATGGCGAAATTAGAATTTATAAGGGAAAGCCCAACAATTTGCTCATGAATATTACTGGTTAGAGCAAATGTATCGAGTTTTAAGGAACATAAAAAAAAAAATCAATCCTTAAAAATAAATAAAAACATCAATCGTGAAAAGAAAGGAGTTTAAGTATCAGAAAGACAGTAGAACGTAGTAGTTAAAACAATAACCGTTTACATCCTATCTCTTCTTGCGCCGACTAGCTGTATAACTTTGAGTAAATTCTTTAACCTCTCTGTGCCTCCATTTCCTCGACTATGAAATGAAGACGGCTGTCTTGACCTCATAAGGTGGCTCTGAGGATTTCAGGAGCTAACAGGGCCTAGCACATGGAAGAGACAATAATGGCTCTCCACAATTTTAAATTATTCTTTTCCACTTATATATAAACCAACACTTGGTATCTCTCCCTATCCCTTGAAGTGAGTCGCACTTTAAATGATATTTAGGATTTTTAAAAGATTCACATTTTTAGCAAAATATCAAAGAATGCAAAAGAACTTCAAAAGGGTCCAAAAAATGGAATTGAAATATAATGGATTTTTTGGCATGAAGTTTTGAGCCCCCACCCCCACTAGCAGAAAAGAATTCACATGCGTTCAAGGCATGTGATGAATAATTAGAGATCAAGATTACTGAATTGTAGAGAATGACAAGGATCAGCATGGAGCTGGGGACTGGCAGTTGGTGACCTGCCTTGTGATTGGCTGCTGTGCTGACACAGCCTAGCTGATACAGCCTGTGCTGACATAGCCTAGCTCTCTCTATAAATAGAGGAAGATCTGGCAGCAGACTAGACTTGAAGGACTGCTAGTCTCTCACAACTCTCTCTCAC
>NW_022103915.1:96819022-96821059 GCF_000313985.2 Echinops telfairi
GCTTGACACAATGGATGGATGTATGGATTGTGATAAGAATTGTACGAGCCCCCAATAAAATGACTTTAAAACAAAAGGTTTACAGCCTCAGAAACCTGGAGGCTTTCTACTCTCCTACAGTCTCGTAGAGTTGCCATGAGTAGGAGTTGACTCAACAGTAGTGCGTTAGGTACCCTTCACGTTCCTAGACAAAGTTACTACCTGTGGGGAAAAAACCAGAGAAAAGATTGAAGTTGTCAAGGATTTCATGTTGCTTAGATCCATAAGCGATGCTCATGGAAAAGGCAGTCAAGAGATCAAAGGCTGCATTGCATTGGGTAAATCTGCAGCTCAATATTTCTTTAAAGTGTTGAAGAGCAAGGATGTTGATTTGAGGACTAACGGACACCTGCCCTAAGCCATGGTATTGTCCATCACCTCATATGCACGCATGTGAGAGCTGGGCGTTGAATAAGGAAGACCTAAGAAGAATAGACGTATTTGAATTATGGTGCTGGTACAGAATGCTGAAAATACCATGAACTGGCAAAAGAACAAACATGTGTCTTGGAAGAAGTACAGTCAAAATGCTCCTTAGAAGTGAGGAGGATGAGACTTCGCCTCTCAGACCTTGGACATCAGGAGAGGCTAGTCCCTGGAAAAGGACCGTGCATGGTAAAAAAGAAAGTCGGTTAAAAAAGAGGAAGACCCCAGTGACACAGATTGACAGCTTCACCTTTCTCCCTCGCTGCAGCTGGTGAGTTTAAATTGCTGACTTGCAGTTAGCAGTCCAATGGGCTGCAGCGATGGGCTCTGACGTGGCAGGAATTCAGATGACTATGATTGTGATTTTGCTCTTTAGTTCCAGGTCACTGTGAGTGGGAACCGACTGGAAGGCACCTAGCAACAACCACGTGGCTGGCAAATGGTAGGAGCCGTTCAACTGGGTGTGAGCATGAAGGGCAATGTGTCCAGTGAGGACGGTTGGGGCCTGTTGGACATTCTCACAGGGCTCTGAAGGGGGAAGAGTAAGTCACAATCACTTACCATGGAGCTCTATGAAAAACAGACTCATGAGAGAAGAAATTGACAGGGAGCAGGAAGTCGCAGAAAGACTGTGTTATACATGACCAGGCACAAGGTGAGCACGCTGAAAGAAGGGTAGTAAAATTAGAGACAAAAAAGAGAAGATTTGGAAAGTGTCATTGGAAACAGTGGAAAGACAGGGCAACAAATTAGGCATCCGACTTAAAGCTTAATGAAGTTAAAGACTACCTAAGAAGATGAGATTTAATAGAAAACAGAAAGTGGGTACAGTCAATAATCAAGACAAGACCAATCCTGGGAGAGAGGATACAAGGGAGGACCCCCCAGCCCCAATTTTTTTTCAAAGCTATGTATTTAAATTTTTACAAAACTACCTTATCACCTTCAAAGTACTCTTCATAACACTTAATACATTTGTCAAATCTGTGATTCCATTCTTGAAAACATTTTCCAAACTCATATGTTTGGATGGCGGACAGCACCTCCCACATTTTTTTTCTTTACCTCTTTGATGTCATCAAATCGCTATCCTTTTGTGTCCCTCTCTCTCTGTGGGCACAAAAAGAAGTTGCACGGAATGAGGTCAGGTGAGTAAGGTGCATGAGGAAAGAGAGCCATGCTGTTTTGTGCCAAAAACTGGAGCACTGAGATGGCTGTGTGAGCAGGTGCATTGTCGTGGTGGCAAAGCTGGTCCCCCGTCTGCCACAAATCAGGCCTTTTACGTCGTGCACTGTTATGAAATCTTTTCAGAACCTCTAAATAGAAAGCTTGATTAACAGTCTAACCTAGTGGAATGAACTCCAAATGCACTATCCCCCTCACATCAAAAAAAAGCATCATCTTGATCTTTGATTTCACTTGATGAGCTTTTTGGGGGTGAGGTGATGATGGCATCTTCCACTAGTTTGATTGATATTTGCTTTCAGGGGAGTAAGAATAGCACCATGTCTAGTCATCAGTAATGACCTTGGAAAAAGAGTCTGAGTCACTTTGTAGCTGTTCTTTCAAAGC
>NW_022103915.1:96821907-96835728 GCF_000313985.2 Echinops telfairi
GTAACCAGAGAGAACCTTCCCAGGTGACACCACTGGTTGCACTGACTCAAAATAAGTTGCTCGATGCTCACCTAGCAGGAAAAACGCATACTACGAAAGCTCCGCCCAGTGGTGCTTTTTTCCTGGCTGGTTTTTTTTTAGGGGCGTACCCCCTCATAGACAGAACTATTCAGCCTTGTCACATTTAATTTTGGGTAAAAGCCTGATATCCAGCTGGAAACATTCTTTGAATAGCTCCAAAATCTGTTGTTGTTGTTGTTTGTTGTTGTTAATGATCATCCAGTCAGTTCCAACCCATATCCAGCTCAGGCACAACAGGAAGAAACGCTGCCAGTCCTGTGCCATCGTCATATGATAGAATGTTTCTATTACAGTCAGAGTACCAACCAGCTCACTACACAGGTCACCTAAGGGCTTTTGCCCAGCGGCAGCGATATGCCTTTAAATGGTGAGCGAGAAAAACATGAAATAGACTCAAGGAAGATTGAAATTATATTTGAGTCCATGAATAATAATATGTTATGAATTATGAAACAAAAGTTGGAGTGTTTGAGGTATAAGCCCAATATATAAAACGATTTGTGGAGAACTGCTACCAAATTTTCCACAAAGAACATTTATATCACTGTCTGACACATTGTTCCGGCTTCAGAGAGAATCTCGCATGTTTATTATGCTATATAAATTAAGAATAATATGTTCTATCCTGTGGATCAGTTTTAGCTTTTATTCAAACCCTTACTAACAAATCCCCATGTCAATTTTCTTGACTTACAGAACACATTATGAAATTGGATAAAATGGGGACCTTTTCAAACATAGCTATTAGTTATGGTTCAACTTTAAATTTTAAAAAGTAAATGAAACTTACCACACTGTCCTTCATCTTTCTTAGCTTTTCATCTATCTCTTTCAGCCTGTTTTGCTGGTCCCTCTGTTCCTTGGTATTCCGAAGTACTTTTTCTCCTGGAGTTATTTCCACATTTCTGTCATTCTCCTAATTTTAAAAAATGTTCAAAATCACTTACAGGCTGGAAATGTATTGTCACACACCCCTCCTCAGCATCTAAGCCTGAAGGCTAGCTTTCTCAATCTTTCTTCCCTTCAAAATAGTACTTAAAACTGTTTTGGTTTTGTTGTTTTTTTCAATCTTCCTGTCTGAAGGAAAGAATGTTTACTTGAACCTAAAACAAATCAGGAAATGAAGTCCACTTCTGGAATCAGCATGGAAGTGGACATTGTGACTAGGAGGCGATGTCTGAGTTCTGAGTCATGCTTTCACCAGCTTAGAACCTTGAGCAAATCATCATTTCTCCAACTTTTAATTCTATCAGATAACAGGGGGCAAAACTCCCCATCCATTTTATGCTGTAAGGGGAAGAAAGCAGACTTGGACAAGTCCGAAGTATTGAATCCTCACTCCACTTGCTCCTGCCCATAAAATCAATGGACTTCTCTGAGCTTCTACTTCGATGTCAGTAAATGGTGGTAATAAGAGGGGACAGGGTACTCTAAAAAGTAAAAGAAGTCCTTGCAGAATATAGTGGGCATGCAAAACAAATCTTAGCACCCAACAAATGTGAGTTGGGGATGTAATAAAAAAGACCCTAATAAAGAATAAGCATCACATCCATCATTCTCAGCAATACTTGTATTTACAGAATAAAAACAGGTGATCAAAAAAAGGTGGGGGAGTATTTCTCGACGGTCACAGTCCCATATCTAATGCTAAACAACCATTCTGGCTTCTCTCCAACAGATCTCCCACTGTGTCGTCCCGTTAGTGATTGGCACCAATGGCCACTGTTGAACCATTCGCTGTCCATGTACATACGCCAAGAATGGTCACCACCCTACGTCCTAACACACCTCTGATCAAGGCCCTCTGTCCTTTCCCTGCCTGTTATACCTCCTCAGCACTCACTCGAAGGCTTCACACTCCAGTGTGCTTTAGGGTCACCTACCTACAGAGCGTGCAAACTAAATGTTTTTAATGCATAGACACAGCCCCTTCCTTCCCTATCTTCAAGATTTTGATTTAATAGTACGGGCTATGGACTGACAACCTGAAATTCACTGTGAGTTATTAATACCTCTATGGACTTAGTTACTCCTTGAGACTCCTACCTGGTCTCTTTGCTACTGGTCTCCTCAGTGTTACCATCTGCATACCTGTGAGCAGGTTGCTTTCTCTTATTGGGTCTCCATCTCAGCTGATAGGGTTTCTTCCAACTCTAACAGTCTGTGGTGTCCGTACCTCTCTCTGTTGTTGTTAGGGGTCATGGAGCTGGTTCTGACGCACAGCAACCCGAACGCACAACAGGATGAGAGCACCACCTTTCTTTCTGTGCCAGCCTCACAACTGTTCCTATGTTCGAGCCCATTGTTGCAGCAATTGTGACAATTCACCTTGTCAAAGGTCTTCCTCATTTTCACTGTCCTTCTACTTTACCAGGCTTCTTTATTCCATGTCCAACTTTCACATGAGTATGAGGCAATGGAAAATACCATGGCATGGGTCAGGCACACCTTAGTCCTCAGAGTAACGTCCTTGCTTTTCAAAACTCTAACAAGTCTTGTAGAGCAGATTTATCTAATACAACTCATCTTTTGATCTCTTGACTGATGCTTCCAATAGCATTGATTGTGGATCCAAGCAAAATTAAATCCTTGCCAACTTCAATGATTTCTCCATTTATCATGATGTAATTCATCGGTCAAGTTGTAAAGATTTTGGTTTTCTTTACATTGCACTGTAATACACGCTGAAGGCTGCAATCCTTAATCTTCATCAGCAAGTACTTCAAGTCCTCCTCACTTTCAGCAAGCAAGGTTGTGTCATCTGCGTATCACAAGCTGTTAATAAGCCTTCCTCCAATCCTGATGCTGCATGCTTCTTCATATAACCCAGCTTCTCTGATTATTTGCTTAGCACCAAATTGATTAAGTAGATGAGAGGATTCACACCTTTCCTGACTTTAAACCCTGCAGTATTCCTTTGTTCTGTTGACACACCTGCCTCTTGATCTATGTAAAGGTTCCCCATGAGCACAATGACGTGTCCTGGAATTCCCGTTCTTCTCAGGGTTAGCCATAGTTGTGATGGTCCCCAGTTGAATGCCTTAGCATAGCCAATAAAACACAACAGCCAAGATCCAACTGACATCAGCAATGATATCCCATGTTCCACCTCCTCTTCTGAATCCAGCCTTCATTTCTGGTTGTTCCCTGTTGTTGTATTGCTGTATCCCTTGCTGGATGATCGTCAGCAAAAGTTTACTTGCATGTGCTATTGTCTTGTTCTATAATCTGAGCCTGCTGTTGTCTCACTTCTCTTTGCAATGGGTACAACTATGGGTCCCTTCCACTCTATTTGGGACCAAAGGTTCTGGAACATCATTCCTCTGTCATGATTTCTGATAGCACAATGGCACAGCACAAACACTTGAAGAATATCTTTTATAAAACCAGAGGCCAAATGGAAGCCAGAAAAGTGGTTACTGATTCTGGCAAAAAAGTACCCGGGGGCACATTCAAGAGGCTCTATGGTCCCCGGGGCATTCTGTTCTCACATGAATGTGATAACCAGTATGCTCCATTTTCATGATCTTCGGGAAATCTCTTGGTTTCCTGTGCTAGAATTGTTTAAACAGATTCTTTGATCACACCATTGCTGTATCATTTGTATGTTCCTGGGCCACAGAGGAATGTGTTCATAGCTAGCTCAGCGAAAGTGCTCCCTGAGATACGCTGGATGTTGAAGGAGCCCACAAGAAGAGAATTGCCCTTAAGGTCAATAGCTATTTGTTGATTTGACTAATTAATTGTCACGGGACTCTCAGTTCATCCTTAGGAAAATATCTGTGGTGTTGACAAAGCCGGCAGGAGTCTTTGAAGCTAAGTAACCTCATTTTCAAAAGACAAAATAGAGAGGTTACTCAAATCTTCATTAGTTATCTGATATGCAAATAAAGTACACTATTAAGGGGGCAATAAAAACACAAACCTGCCTAAATAAAACCAGCTGGCAATGCATTTTCAAGCTAATACTATACATTTCCACAGGCAACGGCTATTTCCTGTCCTCGGATGGATCATTTGCTTGGCAGTACATAAAGTAGGGCAAATTTCTTCAGCAAGATTATGTTTAGTCCCTTGGAATATTGACATTTAATGAAAGAAGCATTGAGTACATATTAGTATTGAAGAACAAAGAGATATGAACTTCAAAGTAACGCATGAATGGCAAGAAGAATTCCTCAGATTTAACAGGTTAGCATGGGAGACAAAGACTTCTGAAGTAACTTATTTATTCCCCATTCCAGAAACCCACGCTTATGGCATTTCTGGAAACGGCAGGTGGTCAGCAAGATTTCCGTGCTGGGATTGGTTGTCACCGTCTCCTAAGAGATCACATAGTGAGTGGCTCCAAAGAACAGAAACGCACGTCTTACACAAGAAGTCTGAAGGGGCATCAGTAAAGCTATGCTAGCTGTCGACTGACTAGGGGCGAAGGTACTTCCTCGTGTCTTTCAATATCTAGTGGCCCTGGATGTTGAGACGATTCCAGCTCAGAGCAACCCTATGTATTACAGACAAAAACACTGTCCAGTCCTGTGCAGCTCCGCAACTGTTCTGTTTGAGCCCATTTTGCAGCCAGTGGGTTACTCCAGCTCATGAAGGGTCTTCCTCGGTTTCACTGACGCTCCCCCGACTCCTTCTCCAGGGACTGGTCCCTCGTGAGGGCACATCCAAAGCGCATGAGACAAAGGCTCACTCTCCTCACTTTTAAGAAGTATTCTGGCTTTACTTCTTCCAAGACAGGCTGTTCCTCTGCAGGCCACGATCTTTTCCATTTTCTTCGCCAACAATGTTATTTAAATGCATCAATTTCTTCTCCAGTCTTCTGAATTTCACATGCATATGAGGAAGTTGCAAATAGACGGCTTGGGTCGGGCACCCTTGAGTCCTCCAAAGGACATTTTTGCTCCTTGGCACTTTAAAGAGGAGCCCTGCTGGCATTGTCAGGAAAGCGTTGGCTGCAAACCACAAAGTCAGCAGTTCAAATCCACCAGCCACTCCACAGGTAAAAGATGAGGCTATTTGCTGCTGCAAAGACTTGTCGTTCAGAACCCTGCGTAAAGTCACTACAAGTCAGAACGGACTCAATGACAATGAGGTTTGATTGAAGCAGATTTTCCCACTGCTGACTGACTTCTTGAACTACTGCCTCCAATAAGCGTTTGTGGTGGATCAGAGTCAAATAAAATCCTGGACAAGGTCAATATTTTCGCCACTTATCATGATGTGGTTCCCGAGGCCAATTGCGAGGTTTTGTTTATTCTACATTGATCTATAATCCATACTGAATGCTGAAGTCTTCGATTGTCATCTGCAAGTGCCTCAAGTTCTCCTCACGGTCACCAAACAAGGCTGCGTTATCTGCAAATCTCAGGGTGGCCACGGACCTTCCTCTAATCATGTCGTCACATTCTCCTTCACATCGTCCAGTATCTTGGATTATTTGCTCAGCAAACATACTGCATAAATATGGTTAAATGATACAGCCCTGAGGCATATCTTTTCTGATTGTTCCCTTTGTTCTGTTCAAAGAGCTGCTTCTTGGACTATGTACCCACCTGACTTTGGTATATTCCCTCATTAACTAAACTGAAAATAAAAGAAAAACCTTATTTCCAAACAAGGTCACATTCCAAAGCACAAAGGTGTCCATGTATCTTTTTGGGGAGGGGCACAATTTAACCCTAACCCTAGCACACATAGAAAGTGTCTCAATAACTGCTCTGTCAATATAGGGGTCCGTGCAGGGTCAAGTGCACTCCATCGCTCTTTATGAAACCCTGCAGGTCTCGGGTGCACCAAGACAGCATCCTTCAGGGTCATCTGTTAAACCGTGTTCTACAGCTCCTCGATTTTAGCTTCAGTTGAGACAGTAAGAACCCCTCCCCAAAGAGGTCACTTTTGCTGTCAGCCATCGTTTGCTCTTGGCAGGAAATGAGACGAATACATACAAGTACTTTTCCTCACACATATGTTTAAGTTTTTGCCAGTCTTATCAAATTGTGTACAACTGAATCAATATGTTAAAAAGACAACCAATTTCGAGAGGACCTTTATATTCAATTAAGTGTGTAGAGTTACGAACAAAGAATGTCTTGTCAATGACAGTCATTTCAAAAGACCCCCACCCCTCTTCCCCACCCACCCTAACCAAAAACCAACCATGAACAGGAATTCTAGATTTAGTAGGACTGATTGCATGAAAGATGAATAAATTACACTCTTGACAAAAGCCAAACTGAAATGAATTTATTATTGAATCCAGTTGCTAGGGATTTAAGAAACTGGATGCTTACATAACTCCTATATCCTAAATATTTTTGGCAAACACTGGAATCTAATATTTAAGCACACAAGAAATATGGTAACTAAATTACGGTACATCATTCAATTTCATGGTGGGATTTACAATATGCGGAAAGAACTAACTGATTTGTTGGAAAGTTAGAGGATGGATACAGAAAGGTATGCACAGCTAAACCACAGATCTTAAGAAAAAAATTGCTTCAATTAGTTCTCCTTTGCAACGATGAAATGAAATAAAAAGCAGATGGACAAACAGCAACCACATGATGCTATCCACATTACAGTAATAGCTGTCATCTGTCCTTCTTTCTTTTGAACGAGACCACATGCCTTTTACATGTGTTTTACACTAAGGAAATCAAATAGGTAAAAGTCAAATGCTGTTTTAAAACCATGGCCACAAAGGTCAAAGCCAGGAATCGATGAAGGAACATTGCCAGCAAGAAGCTGGCATCAAAAGGGAGATGTCAAGTCAGCCCTTCACAGTGACCAACCCTTTAAAAACCTAAGATCCACACTACTGTAGACCCTCAAACTATTCAAAGTTAGTGACATTCATTGGAAAAGTCGATTTTATGTGCTGGTCAAATAGTGCCTTACAGTTAACACAGAAAGTAAGAGAGCCTGGATGCTTGAAAGTGCTCAGGAAACTTTTTTTCATTGCCCCGCCCCCCACATAAAATCTCCAAAAACATTTAAATTTCATTAGACTTTTCTTTCCCCATCCTCTGACTGCATATACTTCCTGTGTTTTTCATAAGATGAAATCCCATGTTGTGGTTTTTCCCACTCTATGATCACTCCACAACTTTTTCTCACTTACACGATACCCTCCAGTGAGATAGCCTACAAGTGAGAACCCCGGTGATGCAGAGAACTGCTCATTGCAAGATCAGCAGTTCAAAGCCACCAGCCACTCCTCAGGAGAAAGATGAGGCTTTCTACTCCTGTAAAGAGTTACCGTCTCCAAAGCCCAGAATCCGCAGCTCTACCCTGCCCCATTGGGTCCCATTGGGTCACTGGGAGTGGAAATCGACTTAGTGAATTTTTGGCAGTAAGAATTTGAGTCCTAAGAGTATAACATGAAGACTCTGAATACTATGAATATTCATCTGAATGTTCAACCCCACCCACACGGTCTCCTACGAAACAAGTAGACATTATTCAGAAACTATACTGATGACCTGTGCAAGGACTGACAGGTGACAACATGAAGTGACCTGAACGCTAAGCAGCCATGCAATGCTGCAGCAAACTGGAGAACCACCTCATCCAGGAGCTGCCAAGCAAGGATTCAGGCACGATGCCGCCGGGTCTTCCAATTTTTAAAAAAAAACAGGATTTTGTATCTTTATACAAAATCACCCAGTTTTTAAATGTTGACTTCAAAAAGTTCATTAAACCCCATGTGGATAAAGGAAATGTTCTGTGAGCCAAATGTGTTTTAGTGCTGCCAAATATGTTCTTGTGCGATATGACTGGATTCCTCTGCGGCATCTCTGGCTCCTTCTGCTTCCTCAATGTGGAAGTGAACGTTCTTGATATTCTTTCTGGATGTATGTGCTTTCTCTCGCGCACTCTGAATCACGATAGCAGACATATAAATGTCCCTGCCTCTATGATACGAATCCTGTGCTGTGGCGGGGCAGTGAATTATTCAATATGGCCCTACTCGCCAGGGTTCTCCATTTGGTGATACATTATTAATCCTAACCTGTGGTTAGGGCCACATTTTGGAGTGAGATGTCTGTTATATGAAGAGGCAAGATTGAGGTAGCTGTATCTTGAGTCCCCCACCTTACTAGTGAGTGCTCACTGGGAATACTTTTGAGACATATAGATTAGCCACCATCATTGATAACTGTGTAAAAACAAGAATTTCCTAAGTCAAGTTGTTCCCTGATGAGCAAATCATCAGCTTCCTGTTTAATTAAGAAAAAACAAGAGGCGAGGGTCACAGAACTGGGTGGGACTAGATCTGGCCCATTTAACATACGCAATAACAACCAACGTGTGTTCAACAGGACTGTTAAGACATTATGAGGCTGAACCCACACCTCCATCAACACCCTAGACTTGAGCAAGATGCTATCTTTATGACGTCTCCTTATGACGTCACTGTGGTTACAACTTGGGCTGGGATCCGCAAGTTCAGCAGTCTGGAACCAGAGCTGCTCCATGAGAGAAAGAAGGGACTTTCCACTCTGGTAAAAAGTTAGTCTCAGAAACCCACAGGGGCAGTTCTACCCTGTCCTATAGGGCTTCGATGGGTCAGCATCGATCAGCAGCAGGAAGTTTGCTTTTGGGCGGCTATCTTCCCTACTTGAGGAAGCACAGATGACTAGTTCTTTTACTGAGTCACCCTGACCAACACATCAGACACCAGTTACCACCCTAGAAGATCCTAAGAAAAAGCACCGGGCCCAGGGCCCAGCCAGTCAGTCGTCTTGCTGACTTAGTCCCAGTCCATTGTAAATGGCCGATCGATCGAGTCAGAGTTTCTTCTTTGGCCTTCAGACAGCTTGTGTCTTTGGAGCTGAGCTGACTAAGACCTGGGAGACCATTGGATCACTTTAAAGAAGTCCCCATTTTTACTATGGTTCATACATCTGGCTTGTCTCCATCTGACCTCTGGCTCTTGGAACTTCAGCCAGCAGCCTATTGCCTGACCTGACTGACCAGCTGCTACAGCCTGTCAGTCAAAAGCCTGCGTCCGACCTGCCAATCTGGGTCCGTCAACCCTGCAACCATGTGAGTGAGAGGAACCCTCCAGACTGATGTCTAATCTACAGATTTGGGACTTGCCAGCCTCCTCTAGCCCATGAGCATCTCCTTGATGGTTCACATGTTCTTTGAGACAGTGTAGCAAATTATGGAACCCCAAGACAAGAGGGAGAACTGAGGGGAGGAGAAGCAGTGGTTTCTTTAACCTTCACCTCGCTGGGATCAGCGTGTGCTGATCCTTCTGAAAGAAACGATTCATGCAGCTGTCTTCATTCATGAAGCTGACTGTCATTACATTATGATGGTCATAATATTGACTATCAATTATCACTATGACTATCATAGCATCAGTTGACTTCTTTGTTGGACATTGTGCTAGGCATTTCTAGTCACACATCCACTCTGCACAAGAATTGTACAGAATAGTATTATTATTCCTACTCTATAGATGAAGAAACTTGGATTTAGAGTACTTAGTACTCAAGTCTTTAGAAATGCTTAATATTAAAACCAGAACTTGAATCTTTGACTCCAAAGAACTTTATATTTAAGTACTTAAATGTTTATATTATCTTACTTTGACTCCAAAGTACTTTATATTTAAGTACTTACATTTTTATATTATCTTACTTATACTTAACTCCCTTACAAGTCCTTCAAGGCTCAATTAATACTTGCTGGACTGTCAATGAAAAAGCAAGCATTTATATTCCACTTGAAAGACATTCTTTTTTGTCTGTCCTTCATGATTAGGAGTCCTGATGCCATATCAGGTAAGCACCCGGCTGCTAACTGAAAAGTAGGCAGTTCAAGCCACCAGTCATAGCGCAAGTTGAAGAGGAGGCTGCCTGCTCCTGTAAAGACTTAGAAAGTCTCAGAAACCCTTTATATGGTCACCATGAATCAGAATCAGCTCTTGATGGCACAGGTACTTCATGATAATTTTTTTCTATTTTTAATGCAAACAGTACAAAAAAAGAAAAATAATAGAACTGCCTGATGTGAACTCTGAAGATAGTGCTAGTTCCCTAGAGCAACAGAATTAAATAATAAACCTATGTACCTTTATTTAAATACAAGGGGAGTCCATGAAAAATTTCATTATCTGTTCTTTTTTTTTTCACTTTTAATTGTAAATTAGATGAAAATTTACTGAGTAGATCCCCAGTTTTACATTCATTCAATAAGTCAGAAACATTTTGTTTAAACTCACCCCTGGTAATCCTCTCAATGTATCATGCACTTATCTACTCCTCCTCTGTCTCCTTTCCTCCTCCTCCTCCTCCTCCTCAACCCTCTGTACCGTCCTTGTGTAAATGCTGCCTGTTGATCTTAAATGACTGATTCACCAAATATGCGTGTGAGTTCAGCTCCAGACCTGAAGGTGACTAAGGGCCATAGACCTGAGGGTTCTACCAGTCTCTAGTCAACCACTAAACCTAGTTGCTTTTATGATTTTGAGTTTGGTTTTACATTTTTCGCCCACTCTATCCAGGACCTTCTAATGAGATCTTTTCTAGAACCGATGGTATTCTTCCTTACGAAGCATGAAGAAAAATTACTGAGGAGCTAGTAGCTTGCAGTGTTAAAATAAAGTGGATATCTATGGTTCTGTAAAAGTTGGAGCTTGTTAATCAGCTGAGTAAATAAGCAGGGTTTATCCAGGATTGACTTCTTTATATGTATTCAAAAAGTATCCCAATCCAAAAACGGTGTCCATAAAATAATTTGCCATGTGAATAACATTTCTGACTTGAAAGCTGTTTTTAGTTAGAAATGAAAAATGCCAATTAAACAAAAGCTCAAAGGATATTTTGTTTTGCAGGTAAGAAACATCAGTTAATTCTTTCCAGCAACTGTGAGGTTACATTTCATTCAATAGGAGTCCCTAAATGCAATTTTCTCATTTCTCTCCGAATATATGTTGTTTCACATTTTAAAAATGTATAAACTTGATATGTGTGAGCAAAGTAATGTACTGTTAATATGTCTTAAATATTTTATCTGAACCATAATGTGGTCCAAAAATGTAATTTAAGTGATGATGACAGAATCTGATGACATTCATTCGTTATTTGACTCCCTAATGGCCAAATAAATCTCTAAATCTGCCTTCCAATAACAATATTTGACAGAATGCAAAAGAAACTTTCTACTTTCAAGACTATTATTCAACTCGGAGATCTCAGCAACTCCTACAATTTTGTCTGATATGTTTTTCTATAGATGAAATCCAAGATAGGTAAATCTATCAAGACAGGAGCTGGATTAATAGTTCCTTAAGGGTACACCAGGGGACGTTGGGGAAATGGAGAGCTAATAATAATGAGTACAATAAAGAAGAAGATGTTCTAAAATTAATTGTGGGGATGATTACACAACTCTTTTTAAAATGTGATTGAACTATGGAATTGTATGATGTGAATGATATGTCAATGAAACTGCTAAAAATGATTTATGAGTAAATCTATGAGTAGATAAACACGCATGCTAAATGTGCATAGGAAGGAGAATGGTAGTCCACCTACTACACGCATGCACACCACATTGTGCTGTCTTAATAGTCTCTCCTTGAACGCTAGGTTCTAATATTCGTTGTCATGGCTTCATAGGACTCACTGACAAAATTCATTACTAAAGGGCTGGTTAGGGAACAAGTTGCAAAGCCAGTTAGAAATGCCCAGGAGAGTTATTTATTAGGACACGGCACAAAGTTCGTTCAGGTCTGCTACGAAACGTCCAACGGAGCATAGCACTCTCCGGGAAGCCACAACCTAAAGATTCCGCTCAAGCTGCACAGGGAGCTCTCTTTTTCTGTTCAACTACCAAACCCAGCGCCCTGAATTAAGTGCCCAGGGGCACCCCACTCCAGTAAGCCTTAGCCCAAAGGCACTCAGCTACACTTCCATGGGTCAGCCAGTCCCGCTTCCCCAATTAAGTTCCCAGAGGCAGCCCACTCCACAAGCCAGTCTCCTGCACAAAATCACTCAGCTTTACTTGCTCTGTGGTTTGGGAAGTCCGTCATTCTGTCCCATGCTCTGGCTCTGGTTTTGTTTCTGCTCCTCTGATGATGTAGCTGTCTTCTGGATCCAGGGGGTTCACTGAACAAGGGGGCCCAGAGGATGCACTCTGATCCTGGTCTCACTAGTAATGAGATCCCCCCTCCTGCTCCACAGATGGCTCATTTTATATACAGCAAGATGTCATTCCAGGGAATACAGTTCACAATTACTTATAAGTATCAGTATCTTCTCCCATTTTTTTACAAGACCCATGAAGGAAAAACTTGTCTGGTGGGAGTTGGAGATTTTGGTTAGATGTGCCACATTAAATAATTCACTGCCCTCCATACACAATTAGATATTTGGGAAAGGGTATTTGTACTTGGGTATTCACCTTTGCTGCAAATATATCCATGAATGTGGTTGAGCATTTAGGGGTCAAAGTAATAAAAATGTTACTGGGGAGGGGATGGGGACAGCTCAGGAGCATAGTCCCTGGGGGACACCAACATCAATTAGCACCGTCCACAAAAACCATGTTCCACATTGTCCTTCGGTGAATAGTGATAACGATCTTAAAAGCTCTTGAACAACAAACTCAGGTGTAACTATTGTTCTCTCTCTATCTGGAGGAACGTGAGTGATGGAAATTGAAGATACATGAAGCAATGGACTAAGAGGCCACGAATAGGGTCAGTCTCCACATCCCTGAGGCCAGAAGAACTAGATGGTACCCAGCTACCACTACAAACTGCTCTCAAGCAGATCACACGAGAAGATTCTGGTGGAAATGTGGAACAAAACTCAAAATCATGAAAAAAAAAGAACAGGATTACTGGTCATAGAGAGACTGGTGGAACCCTAAGGCTATGGCCTATGGCCCTGAGTCCCCCTTAAAGTCTGGACCTGAACTCAGCCTCATGGTTCAATTTTCAGCCAAACAACAGACAAGTCCATCATGGGAAATTTACACTCGGAATGTACACACACCTATGAATAACCAGCCACTGGAGATTAAAAGGACAGGTTTACCCAAGGACACAGTTCAGAAGGGTTAGGAAAAGAGGAACAAAAATAGGAAGCACAAGTAAGAAGTGATGCTACATTGAAGGAGTTGCAATCAATGACATGAAACAATGTGTGTGGATTGCTGAATGTAAAATTGATGATCTGCTCTGTAAATCTTCACCCAGTTCACAATAAAACGTTTTCAAAAAGTGAACATTTTCTGTGGCTCTATCCCAGGGAGCTGCCAATGGTAAGAAAAAGGAGTAAACGGGAGAAGTCATCAGAGGTTTATGAAAACTACTATCCAGCTCTGAACCCCCTGCCATCTGCTGTGGCTCACGGCAGCCCTGCCTAGAGTTTCTGAGGCTGTGAACCTTGCTGGCAGCAGAGAGCCCCCATTTTCCCCTGAGGAGCACCCGGGGTTTCGAACCAATTTAGTGGTGAACAGTTGAACACTTACCCTACAGCACCACTGGGCTCCTAGTGAACGAGCTTCAGCATGCATCAACGTAAACATTCTGTATGCTCCCCACAATCCTCCTCTAGTTCTTAAACGCTTCCTAACCCCAACTACCACGACCCCAATTCTGCCTTGCAGATCTGGCTAGACCAGATGATGCACAGCAGTACAGATGGGAATTGGAAACGCAGGGAATCTAGGACAGATGAACCTCTCAGGACCAGGGGTGACAGTGGCGAT
>NW_022103915.1:96835944-96838121 GCF_000313985.2 Echinops telfairi
GAAGGGGGGGGGCAAGGAAAATGAGCTGATTCCGGGAACCCAAGAGGCAAGCGAATTTTGGGAATGATGAGGGCAACAAATGTATAGATGTGCTCTACACAATTGATCTATGTATTGTGATGAATTTTATGAGCCCCAATAAATTGATTTAAAAAAAAGGGAAGAACACACTTTGCATATATCAAAGTGACAGAACTGAAGAAAATATTTTAAAAAAACCCAAAAACAATCTGTCTGCTCTGAAATGACATGTACCTGATCACATCGGCTTTCAAATCCTGGAGGACAACTGGAAACTACAGAGGGGGAGGCTACCAGGGTTTGGAGCTTCCCGTCAATGTCTGCAAGCTGCTGATGCTCTGCAGGCGCAAGCGTGTAGCCTTCTCCAGGGACCCCCCAGGCCTGCGGGTCGCCCTATAAGGAAACAAAGGGCAGCAGGTGTATCAGTCCCTGTTTACACCCACCCACCCACCTTCTCAACTGACCGCCCATTTGACAAATACCCCGAAGGGAGAGAGAACAAATGATGGAAGGCAATGACCCCCGACAATTTCCTGACCTGAAGCCCCCCCCCCCCTTAAGCCTTCAGAGAAAAGGCATCTACATCGTAGCGAGACAGAGCAAACCGTTTTGAAAGACGTAGATATATTCTCACAAAATGTGTGAGGGCTGAAAATAAAAAGGAAATGCGACTGGCTTCCAGAAAGCAACAAATCTGTATCTGGAAGGGATATGCAAACACTCAATAATGAACCCGCATACCATCATTTGTTGGGGTGGGGTCCCCTGACTGCTCTCTGGATTGGGAGGGGACCCCCAGGGGCACTCCTGCCAGCCCCTGACATGTGGCAGCACCAGGCCCAGCTAGCCCACCCCATTGGGCGGGTTCCACTCACTCGCCCCTCTCTGCCATCAAGGTGATTGAGTCCAATGGATAGCAGCCCTCGGAGGCAGGCTTATGAAGGAGTTACTACCTCTGATGTGTAGGTCAGAGTATCTTATTTGCCCACACAACTTTTAAAATCAAATTTATTGTCAACATGTAAAAAATTGGAACATTTCACTTAAAAATCTGGATGTCAAGCTTCTCTTGAAGGTTGGAAACCCTGGGCAACCCAGGACGGGGCTTTCCATATAGCAGCACCCCCGAGGGTGAGCATTTGGCTGGCAGTGCACTGGTCTACCCTCTCCCACCGGCCCCTCTCTGTCACTGTGTGTGCACGGCTTTCCAATAAAAACACTAGCCTCAGAAGCAAAGTCTGAGACGGGGCTTCTTGTTCACGTGATTTCTTGAAGGAATGCTTTGGGGTACAGGGTCTGAGGAAAGAGGTGGGGGCCGGAAACAGTCGAGTGCAGATTTGGTGTCAGCGGAAGATCTGTTTGTGAAAACACTGGGGAAGCTCCGGAGGACTATCTGCGCCTCGAGCTAATCCCACCTTGAGCTGAAGGAGCTGGGGCCTCCCGGCCTGTTTAGCTTCCATTGGGCCCAGGCCAGTTGTCCAGGGAATGGAGCATCTCTGCACCCTCACTGTATCGGCTCTTAGGAGTGAGGTGCACAGAGCTGCCAGGTAAAGGGGACCTGAGCAGGCTGTCGACAGTCTTCACTGCAGCGTGTCTCTACTAACCAACCACGAAGGCAACAGAGCTGAGAGCTTCCGAGACAAAAAGGAGCGCGTACAAAGGGGCTCCGAAAAGTTCATAACAAAATGGAATGGAAAGCTAAGGGGATTTCCCCACCAACTTTCTGAAGCCCTCTTGTATTTATTTGATGACTTAAAGAATACTCTTACAAGTTTACAATGCAAGTCAATACGAACACGGTATTGCAGGGCTGCTAACAGAACGGGCATTGGTAGGAACCCACTAACCACTGCGTGGGAGAGCCGGGTGGCAGGCTGCTTCCGGAAAGATCCACAGCTTTGGAAACACTGTTGGGTGGTTCTTTGGGAGGCGTCAGCATGGACTTGACAGCAACAGGTGCTAGGCACTCATTATGGAATCTCCCTGGGACCAACATGACACGCTGCGCCCCTCTTTCGGAGCAGTCAGGACTCCCCCATCTGGATGTCCCCGGTGAGGGGACAGGGACAGGAGGACTGAAGACTGTAGAGAAGCCAGTCCCTTCGTGCTTGGTGAAGCGGCAGGGCCGTGGTGAAAGAGGAAGACCTTCAACAAGG
>NW_022103915.1:96839886-96842989 GCF_000313985.2 Echinops telfairi
ACATTTCTGAAACTCTTTCATGCATACAGAGATATAAACGAAACTCACACTGCCATCAGTTGGTTCCAACTTACACAGGACCCTACAAGAATACAACTGCTCCTTAGGATTTCTAAGACTAAGTCTCTACAGAAGCAAGTCACCTCATCTTCCTTCTGCAGATGAGTTTGAACCATCAACCTTGTGGTTAACAGCCCAATGCTGAGACCACAGTACCACCAGGGAACCTTATATAGAGATAGAGATATATCGATGCCAACTCATAGCAACCCGACAGGAGAGAGCAGAACTGCCCCATCAAGTTTCCAAAGTGGTAAATCTTTACAGAAGCAGATTGCCACAACTCTTTCCTCTGGAACAGCCACTGAGTTCAAACCACGGACTTTTCTGTAAGGAGCAACTGAGAGTTTAACTGCTGCGTTACCAGAGCTCCATAAGAGGACAGGTAAAAAAATATTGCTACTAGGGTGTACAGGTTTATTCCTAACAAAGCATGTTTAAGCATGTCCTCTGCGAACAGTAGACGGCTGCGGACAAGTTCACTGGGTACTCTGCTTGTCTTTGTCTCTTCGGGATGCCTTCAAAGAAAGGATCCACGCAAAGCAGTGGTTTCCCAGAGGAACTTCTGGACCAGTTCAATTCAAGGTGGAGAGGTCAGCTAGGAAGGTGATGCAGACTGTTTTCCAGTATTCCAAAAGAGTAATCTTGGTAGATTTTCTCTAAGGACATAGGACATGATCATGCGGGAGTACCCCACATTGTAAGAGAATTCAAAGCAACCCTGGTGAGAAAGAGGCCAGGAGAGTTGCATGACGGTGTTTCTTTCCATCAGGACCGTGCACCTGCTCATTCAATGAGGGAGGGTGGCAAGGACTGCCCTCGGAGAACTGCACTGGAAAACCTTACGCTGCCCACGTTCCACCCTGGATCTTGCCCCTTCAGACTTCTTCCCCCCGCCCTCCAGAACTCAATGAAAATTTCAATGGAACAAATTTTGAGTCTCCAGGGGATGCCAAAATTGCCATTCTGATGTGGTATCAGTCAAAGAGTTCTTCAAGGGAGAATTCTTCAGGGAAGAGCTTGAGGGATGGGATAGCATTCCTCTTGAATTTGTCACTCTCGGCACAGTAAACCACCTGATGTCCAATTCACCATGGCCAATACCAATCCGCTTCAACTGACTAATGTCTAGGATATCAATTTTTATGCATTCCTTTTCCTTTTTCTGCAACTCTTTTCCTAGAGTCAAACTCAGGACATTCCAGGTTCCAATTATGAATAAATGTCTGAAACGGTTTCTTCTCCCTTTGAGTCACATCTCATCAGCAAATGAAGGTACCCCAATCTTCACTCCCTCCACATCATTCAGGTCAACACTCCCTTGAGGTGGCAGCGCTTGCCCAGTCAGATTTTGAGTGACTTCCAACCTGAGAGGCCCCTCTGCTGGCACTATCTTAGACCATGGGCTCGGCTCCTCATTCGGCTGTCAGTGGCTAATCCATCAGAAACGGAGCATCTAATCCTTCTTCCTAATCTGGTATTAGTCTGGAAGCTCTGATGGAATATGCTTACCCTGGTGACCCTGATGGCATCTGAAACAGCAGCTCGTATAACTTCCACCACAGTACGACAAACTGCCAGAGCAGAGGTGCCTCACGTTGTGACGGAGAACAATTACTGAGCTCCTCTGGGTAAGGCTTCACGCTCGCCAGTCCTGCTTTCTGATGGCTTAAAGCCTGAGTGGTTTTCCATGAGATTTCTGTCCACCCCCACTTGCATTTCTTATTGTAAATTAATATCACACTTGTTTAAATGAACTTCATCAAAACAAAACAGAAAGACTTGGACAGTCTGAGTCTTTCTTGAGGACAAGCCGAGTCGGGCTGCAGCACCTGCCAGAGCAAGGGCAAGTCCCTGAAGTGCGGCGCTCACGGGGCAAGTGGCCAGCTGACAGGAGGCTCACAGAGACAGTCTACCAGTTGGCCTCTCCTGCGGCCTCTGCTCTGCTGGGAGCATTTTCCATCCAAATTTCCAAATGCACCAGCTTGAAAAATCATTCTCATGATTTCAAAAAGACACACACGGCTTTATTGATAAGCATTTTAAAATCTGAGAGCCTTGTCCAAAGATAATATCTAAATACCTGTTTTGCAAATTGCAAGTCTCAGACTCTATTGTGGGTAGTAGCATATTGAGTGGGTAACTGCAATTTTGAAAAGTGATCAAATGGGATAGGCTATGATAGGAAGATGGAATGGAAAATATAATGCACCCAACGGTAGTGAAGATAAATATAAGTTCATTAACACTTTCTTTCCAGGTATATATACCGTTTTATACATATCATGGTAAAGACACACACACACATGCATAGTTAAAGACAATGAACTCAATTACCATTTTCACAACTCCTTTAGTCACGCATTCTGTCTTCTGAATGTCTAAGCACATACCTCAATGTTTCTCTGAATAAAATCCTGGTTAGGTTTACCCCGGAGCTCAGTATTTTCTGTACTTGAGGAAGGTTTCTTATCCAAGATGACCAATGACTTATTTCTTCCCACATCATAGATAAAACCTAATATTTAAAAAGTTCAAAAAAAAAATAAAATAAAATAAAAATTAAAAGTTTACAATGTTTTCATAACTGTAATTGTCAAGTATGTTTTAAAAATCATTTAAAGGGATACTAAAATATATAAGAAAAAAGACACAGAATAAACTCTGAATTTCCTATCCAGAAATGTAATATAAATGGATTTAATTTTTAAAAGATAAGTACCAGTAGACATTCCAAGACATGCTCATAAAATGTATGCTTTATCAACTCCTTGCTGTTGACTCCTTGGGAAAACATGTAAAGAATTTCAAGTGACACGTGTGAGGCCTAAACCTCTGCTGCGAGGAGAATCTTAAAATGTGATGTATTTTAGTCTTTATATAAAGCAAAAATTCCCTGAAGACTGAGTCCTTCACTGGGCCTCCACTCAAGCACTCCCTCAACGCAAGAATACCTTCTTCTATTAAATTGGCATTCTATGATGCTCACCTTCCCAACAAAGGTGAAGACAAAGCGGGAGAATAAGCAAATGTGGTGAAGAAA
>NW_022103915.1:96844409-96848800 GCF_000313985.2 Echinops telfairi
ACAAATAGAGTCAATCCCCCACGGGAATGAACGTAAAGGACAAAAGGAAAAGCACATCAGCAGTATCTCAGTCCAGACAAGGTTTACTTAAAAGGTACCTTTGTTCTGTGAGAGGTTACATCACTTATTTTTTTTAATTACGAGAGCTAGTTCCCTGGTATATTTGTTTATAACGAGATAACAAAGACCCAGCGCAGACTTAGTAAGGAATTAATCTTAATGACAACAGCTGGCTAGGAAAGTGGTATAATCTCTGGATTTGAAATTTTACTCAAATTTAGGTTAAAAGTTCCTAGGAAAAAATAAATCTATGCTTTATAATTGGGATGTTGTTTTTTAATCAACTAAATAAAGTATTTTTTTAGTGAACTACCAATAATTAAAAGTATGAGTTGTTGGTTTTGGGGGGAATTTTTTGGTGAGTAGGCACATTATATATACAACGTATCATTTTTCCCCATAGCACAAGTTGCATATAGTCTTTTAAGTTGAAATATAAAGTTTATTCATTCAATTGCAGTTTATATATTCTTAAGAAATATTAACATAACTAAAATTAAGTGCAACTAGGTCTACATTTGGAATAATAAAATTTCTGTAACATACGTTCTTAATAAATTATGGAGAAACAAACCCCATGCATTACCTGTGCAGAATTCTCTCTCAAGAAATGTCACCTATCACCCAGCTCTGATGATCTTGAAGCAGAGTTGGCGTAGTCCTACCGTGACCCCAGCTCTTGATGGGCTGGGTGAGTTGGCTGGACCAGCACCCCAAGTAGGCACATGACTCACGCTGGATCCATTAGACTCATACAGGAGTGGGGATTAATTTTCCCTTTCAATGACTAACAATAGCGTATGTTCTTGGGAAACAATGACAGCCATCTATAGTCATCATTCTTTATATAATTCTCTTCTTTGCTAATGTCAGATGGTCCTCAGTCACATACAGTCAGCTTTGAAAGCTCTTTACTATTAAAAATTCACACATCCAAAGGCAGAGAGCATGACACAAAGACTCCCCAACACTTTGCTTCAATAATAATCAGCTCATGACCAATTTTGCTTCATCTGGAAAATTACTCACTTCTACCCCTCTCTGGATTAAATGATATTGAATCATTTCATCTGTGAATAGCTATGTATATACTAGAATTAGTACACACCCATATAGATGTAATCGCACAAATTTAAGCATACCTTGGGTGGCAGAGTTTGCGTGGGTTTCATACTCTTCTGGAGAGATTTGAGTAGGAAACACTGGACGGAAGTTTCCTTCATCCTCGTCACAAGAAGGCTCTATCGCTGTAAAAAAATCAGTTGTTCAGAACATAAAAATAAGAAATTGTCTATGTTATGGTTGGGAAAAAATACATAAATCCATTATTCTTTAATCCCTAACACACAATTTTCTTAAGACAACGTCTCTTCAAGTCCATGACAATCGCCATTGTACGCTGAGCCACAGAAACCAACAACACAAGTCAAGATAAGCAAGCTGCGTTTCTCTGGAACTTAAGTGCAAAGGGGGTGTATGAGGCTGTGCTAAATACCACATTCACTCAGTGGAGATAATGCATCCAAATCCCAATGTGTAAGTATAATTGTGTTTTTTCTTTTCTAGTTCAGATTTCAAATACATGATCAGTCAATAAAAGAGGAGAACTTGGTGGAAAGAGAAAAGTTGGGAGACTTTAGCCATTAAACCGTGCTGCTTTTGGGACTAATCTTCATAATGAAGAAGGGAAATTCCAATTTTCCTTTTTGTTGTGTTTAAATGAAATTTAGTTTCCTATTCCCTGCTACCCCACCCCCCCACCCCAAAATGGGTAAATGTGCTGCCCATGTTCTCTTTGAAGTGTCAAAAAGCAAAGAGGTGACTCTGAGGACTCAGGTGTGCCGGCCCCAGCCGTGATCTTCTCCACGGCCTCAGATGCAAGTGAAAGCTGGACAGTGAATACAGAAGACCAGAGACAAGGGGTGGGTCTGAAGGGCGGTGCTGGAGGCGACGCTGAAAGTGCCACGGGCCCTGTTTGGGAAGCAGCACAACCTGAAAGCTCCTTGGAGGCGAGGCTGGCAGGCTTCACCACACGTCCTTTGGACATGTCAGGAGAGAGCAGTTTCAGCAGGCACAGGGAAAGAGGAAGGCTTTCACTGAGCTGGATGGACACAGGCAACGATGGGCCTGAGCACAGGGAGACAGTGAGGCAGGCACAGGAGCGGGCAGCTTTGTGCTGATGTACACAGGCCATTATGACGTGGAGCCAACTCATTGGCACCTGATAAGAACAACAGCATGAACACACACACACCCCAAAAACAAAACCCTCACTGCCAACGAGTCCATTCTGACTCATAAGCAACCCTTTAGGGCAGAGCAGAACTGCCGTGTGAGTTTCCTAGACTGTAAATCTTTACAGAAGCAGAAAGCCTCATCTTTCTCCCTTCTACATACACGTCTCTTGAAAGAATCTGCCAGGTCACCGCACTGCTATGTTTTTGATCCGGAAATATGCCAAGCCTTGAAGGTGTTACAGAATTTATGGCCTACGAAAGCAAAGCACCTCCTCCCTCTAGGCCAGGGGTTCCCAACCTTCCACGTGCCACGACCCCTTAATACAGTTCCTCATGTGTGGTGACACCCCCCACCATAACAGTATTGTCGCGGCTACTTCATCACTGTCATTTTGCTACTGTGATGAATCGTCATGTAACTATCTGATATTCAGGAGATATTTCCATTGTTACAAATTGAATATCATCAAAGCATAGGGACTCATCACAAAAACAATATGCAATTCTATATTGTGAAATATTTATTTCGAATGACAAATAAATGAAATTTGTCTGGAAGCATGGTGTAGCACGGAAGTCTTCACACCGGGTACTTATGTGAGTGTATCTGCATGTGGGTGGACCCACCGGAAGACCAATAGAGGAGCGGTGTCGCGGTTCCTAAGACCATCGGAAATGCATGTTTTTGGATGGTCTTAGGCCACCCCTGTGAAAGGTTCTTTCAGCCCCCAAAGGGGTTGCGACACACAGGTTGAGAACCTCTGCTCTAGGACAATATAGACAGAGGAGCAGACAGAAGTTCACTCTTAACAAACAAAAAAAATCACTAAATTTGAAATGCTAAACGTGTAATATGAAATACACATGCATCAATTCCAACTCCCCAATGTGGGCAGAATCTGGATTGACATTACAAAGTAATATTTGTACAAGCTCTGATGAGTTAATAAAATTAGACATATTAGTCTCTGGTTGTGAAGAGGGAGGAGGAATGAATTATTCTACCCAAAAGCAGAAAAAGAGGTTTAAAGTTCCTTTGAACTTTGGGGGTGTAGTTGTATAGCCATTAATCATTTGGCAGCAGTTTGGCAGCATTTTATTATCTGTTTAAGCAATATCATATCATAAATACTTACATGATAATATTACATATCCCATAGTTGTTTTTAATCGTAATTTCACTCAGTTTTATACTAAAATGCCTACAAAGATATAACAAATATGAAGCCTTACACCACTGAAAATTTTAATAGCAAAACCTAGTCAGACATTTTAAGCCTAAGAGTTTTTCCTAGCTTAAAATAATTCCGTGACCCTGTGGCTTTCCACCCTGAGCTGAATGGTACTCAGTTCACCTGTAACAAAGACCACTTAACTCAGCTTGGAATTTCAAAGACAATAGTTCTGAAAGCCAGGAATTCAACATAAGAGCTTAAATCCTTAAGAATGCCAGCATTTTCTGAATTCCAAGACTCTCTGTAGAAAGTACTTAAATATTTAAAAAGAAAGCTAATGTAAAAGAAATGTTGGGATTGGGATATAATCAGTTGGTAAACACCAGAATTTATTCTGTTAAGAATCATCATATGAGGAATATGGTGCTACCTGGGGAGCACTGCCAGGTCACTGACAGGCAAGCCTTTTACTGCTAGCTTTAAGGTCAGGGATGAAAACCAGTCACCCTGCAGGAGAAAAGTGAGGCCACCTGCTCCCATAATGGGGGAAAGTCAAGGCATTCTACTCCCATAAAGAGTTACGGTCTTAGAAACCCACAGACAGCTCTGCCCTGTCCTATAGGATCACTAAGAGTTGGAATCAACTCGATGGCAGTGAGTGAGTGCATGACTGAGTGAGTGAGTGAGTGAGTGAGTGAGTGAGTGAGTGAGTGAGTTAGTGAGTGAGTGAGTAAACGAGGGAGTGAGTAAATGAGTGATGAGTGATGAGTGAATGAGTGCGTGAGTGAGTGCGTGAGTGAGTGAGTGAGTGCAGGAGTGAGTGAATAAGTGAATGGATGAGTGAGTGCATGCATAAGTGAGTGCATTACTGAGTGAGGGAGTGAGTAAATGAGGGAGTGAGTAAATGAGTGATGAGTGA
>NW_022103915.1:96849865-96851458 GCF_000313985.2 Echinops telfairi
TCCCATAAAGATTTACAGCTTCAGAAACCAACAACGGTCAGTTCTATTCGGTCCTATAGGCTGAGTCAGAATCAATGGCAGTGGGTTTGGTTTTTTGGTTTAGCCCTAAATATCTCCCTCCAGTATAACTTATTAATTACAAAAGGAAAAACAGTAGCTTTACACTGGTAACCAAGTTCACAGGCCCCAAAACAGGAGAAATCGTCAGCATGCACTCCCTGGTATGATACACTGCGTAGGACACAATATTACTTCTGTAAGATTCCTGCCAAAAATTCCTGACCCTAATCAAGTGAAAATCCAGACATGCCCCAAAGAGTCTTGTTCTACAAAGTAATGGGTCTTTAGTTTTCAAAAACGCTACTTTAACCCAAAGACCAAAAGTTCATGACAACTAAATGCACCCTTGACCAGAGGTCTTCTTTCGTGTCAGTAGTGTCGTCTCAGCGGCAATGTGCGCGCGCAGTCAGAGAGAAGACGATGTAGTGAAATGTGAACATCTGCAGAGTATGGGTACAGTGCATTTGGAAATTCTTCGTGCTTTCTTGGCAATTTCATTGTAAATCTAAGACATAAAAATAAAAAGGAACCCATTTTAACTCCTTTTTTTCTACAAACTTGAGAAACATTAGCTAAAGAAAACTAAATCTCCCTCTATAGTTCAAGAGTCAGAGCTTAGAAGACCAGCAGAGAGGTTTTAATGTAAGCTCTGAAAGACAAAGATTTCAGGGTGGCGTGTAAGGAGTTCACTGTCATCCAGGGAAGAGAAGAAAGTCCACTCTACCTAGGAAAGGAGGGAGGACCCAGAACTATGTCAGAGGTGATGAATTTAGAGCAGATGTAAGTGATACTGGTGTGGCTGCTCCTCGTGGCATGCCTTCTTAGGGGTAACATCCAAATGTGGACGAGAGATCCAAAATGGATGGAGAAACCCAGAGCAGCACAGGCTCTGACCCAGGTGCACACCTGGAACTCTGGGGAAGACTCTATCTATAAAGAGTGTTCCAGCAGGGGATGAACAATCTGGAGGAGAAAACAACGGGACCACCGTTCTGGGGGGACATGGGAGAGGGGGAGGTGGGAGGAAAGGTAGTGGTGTTAACAAATCCAGGGACAAGGGAACAACAAGTGATCCAAATCGGTGATGAGGAGGGTGTAGGAGGCCTGGTAGGGTGTGATCAAGGTTAATGTAACCAAGAGGAATTACTGAAACCCTAACGAAGGCTGAACATGATAGTGGGACAAGAGGAAACTAAAAGGAAACAGAGGAAAGAGCTAGGAGGCAAAGGGCATATATAGAGGTCTAAATGAAGGCATGTACATATGTAAATATATTAATATATGAGGACGGGGAAATAGATCTATGTGCATATATGTATAGATTTAGTAGTAAGGTAGCAGATGGACATTGGGCCCCCAAGCACTCCCTCAATGTAAGAATACTTTGTTCTATTAAACTGGCATTCCATGATGCTCACTTTCCTGACACAATCGCTGAAGACAAAGCGGGTGCATAAGCAAATGTGGTGAAAAAAGCTGATGGTGCCCCGCTATCAAAAGACATAGCGTCTGGGGTCTTAAAGGTTTAAAGGT
>NW_022103915.1:96852509-96858957 GCF_000313985.2 Echinops telfairi
TTTGAGAATGATGAGGGCAATGAATGCACAAATGTGCTTTACACAATTGATGTATGCATGGATTGTGATAAGAGTTGTATGAACCCCCAATAAAATGATTTTTTTAAAAAAAGTGTGGTCCAGGGGGAGACCAAACTAAAACCAGTTGCTATTGAGTCGATTCTGATACGTGTTGTTGTTCAGTGCCGTCCAATTGGTTCCAACTCACAGCAACCCTGTGCAGCCCTGTGTGGAAGAGACCTAAGGATTGACGGTCCTAAATCATCCTCACAATTATTGTTCTGGTGCAACCCACTGTTGCAGCCACTGTGTCAATGCATCCCTTTGAGAGTTTTACCCTTTTTAGCTGATCTACTTTGCCAAGCATGATGTCCTTTCCCAAGAACAGGTCTCTCCTGATAGAGGGCATGTTCAAAGCAATGGGACCAAGTCTCATCATCCATTTCTTCTAAGGAGCACCCTGACTATATGTCTTCCAAGACAAGTCTGTTTGTTCTTCTCATGGGCCAGGGTACTTTCAATATTCTTCTGCAGCACCATAATTCAAATGCACTGATTCTTCCTGGTCTTCTTTATTTACTGTTCACCTTTCACCTGCATAGGAAGCCGATGAAAATGCCCTGCCTTGGGTCAGGTGTACCTTGGTTCTCAAAGTGCCATCCTGTTCTTCCAACACTTTAAAGAGGTCTTTTGCAGCAGATTTACCCAAGGAAATAGGGCATTTGATTTACAGACGCTGATTCCATGGATAGTGGTTGAGGATCCATGCAAAATTAAATTACTGACAACTTTCCTATTTAACAACTGTTCTATTCAAATGGACAAATCTTTTCTATTTATCATGACATTGTCTACTGATCTAATTATGATGATTTTGGCTTTCTTGACATTAAGTTGCAATTCATATTGAATATCAATTCATATTGATCTTCATCAGCAAGTATTTCAAGTCCTCCTCATTTTCAACAAAGCAAAGTTAAGTCATCTGCATATCGCACGTTGTTATTAAGCTCTCCTCCAATCCTGATGTCCTATTCTTCTTCAAATAGTCTAGCTTCTCTGATTATTTACTCAGCATACCAATTAAATATTGTGAAAAGATACAACCCTGAAGAACATCTTTTCTGATTTTAAGCAATGCATTATCCCTATTCTGTTCAAACAACTGCCTCTTGGTCCATCTATGTACAGATACTTCCAGTAGATGACAATGTTTCAAGTCTATGCCTATGGTTTTCTGCGGCTACCTCCTCTGCAGTGGGCAGCCAAGTTCTTCTCTATAATCT
Organism: Echinops telfairi; assembly: GCF_000313985.2. Lineage (NCBI taxonomy): Eukaryota > Metazoa > Chordata > Mammalia > Afrosoricida > Tenrecidae > Echinops > Echinops telfairi. The sequence goes on from NW_022103915.1 coordinate 96,853,796, forward strand.
GTTCTCACTCTGGACGCTCTGCTGGAATGTGCTCACTTTGGGCGACCCTGCTGGCACTTGAGATAACAGCGACATAATTTCTAGGATCACAGCAAGGCACAAGCCAGTAGGACAGTACAGCAAACTGACAGAGAAGTGGTGGTTTGGGTTTATCATAAGTTTTAAACTAGAAATATTCACCTTAATTTTTTTTCCTTTCTATAGAATAGAAATATGTGTTCATCAGAAAATTGAGTGCAGATATGGAAACAACTCAGTGTATTTGAGTCACAGTTCATAATTTTTAAATGCACTATGCAAGTATCCATTGCCAGAATCTGAGAGCAATTGTATTAGATGAATGATGGAAATGGATAGAGGTGAGCAACCGATGACAAGCTAACCATTGCTCATTGAAACAAGGCAGCGCAGCGTCTAGAAGGAAAGAATCCAGCACTCCCACCCCTTGACTCAAAGAAAAGAAGAGAGCAAGCAGAACATCAGCGCTGTGTTCCCTTGGAAATTCCAGTGTTCTCTAGTTGTTAGGGTCCGTCAAGTGGGTCTCAGCTCTCGGCAACCCTGTGCACAACAGATCGAAACACCACCGATCCTGTACCATCCTCACAACTGTCCTTATGTCTGAGCCCGTTGCTGCAGCCACTGTGTCAATGCATCTCGTGGAGGGCCTCCCTCGTTTTCACCGTCCTCTCACCCCCACCTACCCCCACTCCCACCACCACTTTACCAAGCATGATGTCCTCCTCCAGGGACTGGTCTCTCCTGATCCCATGTCCAAAGTAAATGAGACAAAGTCTTGCCATCCTTGCCACTAAGAAACATTCTGGCTATATTTCTTCCAAAACAGATCTCTTTGTTCTTTGGGCAGTCCATGGGACTTTCAATATTATTTGTCAACACCATAGTCCAAATGCATCTATTTTTCTTCTTTTGGTGTATTTTTTCCCCTGTTAAATGCATGGCAAAGGATCACATGAAAAGATGTTCCACACCATGTATCAATAGAAAGATGAATATCACTATTCACTTGTTAGGACATAGGTACACCTGAACCAAGCAATGGTAGTTTCAATAACTTTATGAATATGTGAAAGCTGAATAATAAATAAGGAGAGCCAGAGAAGAAGTGATGCATTTGAATGATGGCGTTATCAAAGGATATTCAAAATGCTTGGGCTTCCAGAAGAATGAGCAAATCTGTCTTGGAAGAAGTAGAACCAGAATGCTTCTTAAAAGCAAGGGTGGTGAGACTTGGTCCCATGGACTTTGGACATGTTGGCTGGTTACCAGGAGCAACCAGCCCCTCGGGAAGGACATCCCTCTCGGTAAGGTAGAGGATCAACGAAGAAGAAAAGAAGGGCTCATGGGGATGGATTGACCCTGTAGCTGCAATAATGGACTCCAACGCAGCAACCCTGGTGGGCGTGGCACGGGACCAGGCAGTATTTTGTTGCTGGCACACAGGGTGGCTTTGTGTCGGCTCCTGCTTGACAGCACCTAATAACGACAACACACCTATTAATCAGGCTAAACTCCAGGCTCCTGGTAACCCCCATTGCTGGTGAAGGAGGACTGAGAGTAACAGAAACGCCCCTTCATTGCCGGTGAAATTGGAAAATAGAACAGGCACTTTGGAAGACAGTTTGGCAGTTTCTTATGAAGCTGTGCATAGTCTGGCAGCGAAATCCAGCAATCATATTTCCTAGGGATTTACCCAACTAATTAAAAAACTTGGATCCACATAGAAACCTGCCTACAGCAAGTTTATGGTGGCTCAAAAACTAGAAGCATCTAAGACATCCTTCAAGAGGATGAGCTGTGGTCTATTCATAGAATGAAATATTATTCAGCAATATAAAGAAATGAGCTCAAAAGACACAAAAAGATATGGGTGAGGAGCGGAGCAGTAGCAGCCAGGCATCCCAGCCTTGAGAAGGCATGCCTCAGCCCGCAGCCCTCTGGCAAACACCCTCCCAAGATACCCAAAAGGAAGGTCAGCTGGGCGGCCAGCCTGTGGCCATAGGGGCGGTGAAGGAGGAGCCCAAGCGGGGATCAGCGAGGCTGTCAGTGAAACCTGCGCCTGCACAAGTGGACACGAAGGCAAACAAGGCAGCAAGAAAGATGCGTCTTCAGACAAGAACAGAGCAAGAAACAAGGAAAGGGAGCACAGGGAAAACAGGCTGAAGCTGCTCACCAAGAACCAAAAGTTCTACCTGCCAAGCAAGGAGAGACGAATGAGGAGTCGAGCCTGTGGAGAAGCAGGAGAAAGAGAAGCCAGGCTGACTGTTCATCTGCCATGTCATATCAGGGCCGTTAGGTCCCTTCTTGTTCAATCCACAGAAATATTTTTATCAACTACTTTGCAAATATAAGTTTTTTAGCAGCTCTAGAAACATTTTCGAAGAACGAAGGAATCCCACTTTATCCCATTTTTGTTAAGTGCTTTTTACAAAGACATGAAGTTTTGCTGATTGTTGGGGATGAAGTATGGGAAGATTTGACTGTCTTGGTTGTCAGCGTCACATTCCATGGCTGGAGGCCGGTGCAGAAAGGGTCTTTGTATCCCTAATACAAAGCATATTTAACGGCCATATGGATTCACCCTCACGCATTTGTATCACTTGAACATTTTTAATTCTGTTCCTATGCTGTTGCTTTACTAGAATCGTTTCTGGAAACCATTCCTTCATCATGGCTCTCAGGTCAGACAGGGGTGCATGCTGTGACACGTTTGGTCGTGGGAGTCCAGTTTTCCTAATACCTTTAAAATGTGCTGAGTAAGGTTGCCCATTGGAGCGTGCAGTGTGTGTGTGACATAAAATTGCGAATTAGTGGGGCTTATGTACATTTGAAGATACCGGATATCCTCTGAAGGAAAACTTGCTTCCAAGTGTAAAGCAGAAAGTCACTGGAATTTAGAAAAGAATAATAACTATATGCCATTTTAGGATTTGGGTACCTGCATTAAGAATCGATACAAATTGTTTATAATGACGTTGTACTGATCCTGAAAACAATTAAAATATGAAAACTATGTGGATGAATATTAAAGGCCAATCGCTAAGAGAAATCCCATTCAGACATGCTTTGGGTGCATAAAATAAGAAAGTGCCCCAAACAGTGCCTGATGGGTTCATGTCAAAGGGACACTGAGCTCACAGGGGCCAAAGCTGGAATGACGTGAGGAAATCATCAAGTTATCATATTGGATTATACGCAAAAAATTAAGATCCATGAGTCCACACTGATGTAAACGACTGAAAAGTGAATAAATACATGATGTCGAATAGACAAGTCTCCTGTGCGGAAGAATTACAAGTAATTGATGCAGATTCTCTGCTCTCAAGGAAACGGACCCTAACTCCCACTCCCCGAGTGTGGGCTGTGCCCCTACAGAAGACAGCCTGGAACATGACATTTTCTCAGATGGAGTCACTTTATGGTCCTGAACCTGACACTATCTCAGCCAGGTGATCAAGGTTACCAACAACAATGATAATCACATTGATAGTATAGACCCTTGATCTGATGGATGAACACATAAGCCTTCTCAAGAACACATAAGCCCAGTCTCATTATGAAAAGAAGAAGAAAAAACCAGACAAATTCCAAGCATGAGGCATTCCTCAAGAGACCTGACCTGTCCTCAGAACTGCCAAGGTCAACGCTTACTGGCCAGATATATTGGTGCCTGGAACTAAACTCACCCCCATGGTTCAATGTTCAGCCAAACAATAGACAGGTCTACAAGGGAAACAATAATAACACAAGAGAGGTATGTACACTTCAGAATAATCGGCTATTTGGGATCAAGAAGGCAGCATGTCCCCCATGGCCAAGTTCAGGAGGGTGAGGGGGTAAAAAGAAGACTGGAAACAGGAGACAGGGGAAGAAGTGCGACAGGTGATGTTACATGGGGGAGACTATCGACAACAACAAGAAACAAAATATGTATGAATTATTGGATGGAAAATTGACCTGCTCAGTAAACCTTCACCCAATTCACATGAATGTAGCAATGTTTTGAAATGTGAATACTTGATTGAAGAAAACTGTCAAGATCATCAGAAAGAAGGAAAGTATTAACAACTGCCGTACGGAGGAAGACACGGCATCAAAATGTCAGACGGCATCCCGGAGGGGCTCTGAGACAGACAGAGGACATTAGACAGAAACCGGGAAGTCTGAATTTCCCTACCAGAGATCACGTTGCTGTCAGGGACCGTCCTCACTACTGGCGTCACGTTTGAGCCCACGATGTCAGTCCATCCTAGTGAAGCTTTCTCCTCTTCGCTGCCCGTCACGTTTGAGCCCACGATGTCTGTCCATCCTAGTGAAGCTTTCTCCTCTTCGCTGCCCTCTACTTGACCAAGCGTGGTGTCCTTCCCAGGGACCGGTCTCTCCTGACAGGTTCAAAGTACATGAGACGAAGCCACACCGTCCTTGCCTCTAAGGAAGGACTTCTTCCCAGGCAGATTTGTTTGTTCATGTGGCAAGCAGTCCACGGGACCTTCAATATAGTTAACAATGCTTTCTCCATATCAGGCCATTAAAGGCAACAAAAGTGCCAATGTTAATAAGAGTGAGAATCTGTAGGTGGAGTGAGAGGTGGGGAGTGAGAAATCCCCATGCTAACTTTGTAATTTTCCTGTGTATTTAAAACTATACTAAAATAGGAGTTTACTTTAAAGAACTGCCCTTTTTTTAGAGAGAGAGAAAATCCAAATCAAATTAGAAATCAGAAAGTGTTGTCTCAAGAATAAGGAGAACGACTGTAGGAAGAATGCAGTGCAAAATGTTAACTCGAATAAAATGTTAAATCTCAGAGAAATGGATACTTCTCATTGACTCAATACATGGATTGCCAACATCGGTTGAAATGGAACAGCAAATATTAAAGAAGCTCAGAGTTAGAGAATTGCTTCCAAAAACACGCTTTGAACCAGATGGCTTTTCCAGTGAAATCTTTCAAACTTTTAGGGAACAGATAATCCCCATGTCATACAAACTATTCCAAAGGATAGCACTAAGTGAATCTCTACCCTCATTCATTCTAATAAAGTTAGCATTGCCAGACAAAGTGGACATACACTCCATCACCATCCCACCCCACGTCGCCCTGAACACGACACATACATGCACATACACACACACACACACACACA